>NC_056748.1:344280579-344605579 GCF_019279795.1 Protopterus annectens | reverse complement strand
AACTATGCTGTACTTTTCTAGTTTATCTACACACATCTGTACAGTGAATCTGCATAGATCCCAGCCTTAATACAGTAATCTCAAACCAAAGATGCATGTGATGTGCTGTAGATGATCTAGGAATGTGACTTTGTGGCTGGAGAATGCAGAAATGACTAACATTTTTTTTAAAGACAGTGAGGACTGTTCTAGTCAAGATTTCTCATGGAAACGCATTTACTTTTTTTGTAGCACTTACTGATTCATCTAATAAATACTCTTAACACCAAATCCCAGGCCATTGATATGAAAAGAGTTTGTCCGAAGTGATATAAATATACCATGTTAGCAATGCTTGTTTAAATATAAAACTTTCAAGGATCTTCCTGGGGAACTGAAACATTCATTGCACATTTCTACTGTACTTTCTAAAGTTATGTCAATGAGGAATGAAGCTTTCAAGGATCGTCCTAAAGGAAGATGAAAAGTTCAGTATGTATTTCTAGGTTATGTTTGCAAGATATTTCTGATAAAAGGGATAGTGACTTCTGAATGTCCTGCTTAACATGCTTATCTATGAGCAATTTACAGCAGAAGAAAAAAATAGGAAACTCTTTCTTTTTATGCACACAAGACTGGAAATTGTTTTTTAAGGGTAACAAAAACATCAGTGTGTTTTTCCTTCAGAATGCTGAATGACCTGGAAAATGCAAGGTCATTGTGTTCTCCAGTTAAGTTGACTGTTATCCTGGCACTAACAAGCCTATAATTTATCAGACTATTGTTTTTCTTGTTTTTCCAAAGACAAAGCAGAAAAAAATGTGTATCCCAAAGCAGTCTTTGACTCCAGCTTTATACCTAAGACTGGATACAAGTTTTTTTCACAAGAAATGTACAGGCCTCACATAACTACCTTTCGACTCTTGAAAACAAAAGCCTGAGGCAAAGTTTGTGTTATCTTGCCACTCGTGACTCATGGCAACAAAAGAAAAAGATTCTGACTGCATATGACTGCAATCACTGATTCTACCCCAGTTCCCTTTCTACAATTCTACAATTTACAAGGAGGAAGGCTACCACTCTTGTATGTGATCTTGTGACTGTCTCTTTCTGACCATGTGTAGGCCACCATTAAGCTATTTTCTTGACAGATGTCTAGAATGGCCAAATCTTCTTTTATTCTTGTTGCCCCATCCATGTAGACCAAGGCAATCTTCATATCATGTTCTCTCTGTCCCTGTATGAGCATTCTGGTCCCCCATTTTTAATACCAATTCATGTTGTCCTGCTTTATCTAGTAGGACTTCAATTGCTGTCTGAATGCATTCTTTTCCCCACTTTCACAATCCTTCTGTGGGGCATAGACTGACATTATGAATACTGGTCCATCATTACACTGGAGTCTGACTGCCATGAGACTGTCACTAATTCTGATGACATCCCTCACTGTCTGCTAGAGCCTTTCTGTCACCACAATTCCCACACCATTTCTAGTCTATCCTTCTTCTTATGAGTAGTAGACTCTGGATTCCAAGCCAGGTGTCTTCGCTGCACTGCCCTTCCATGTTGTCTCCTAGATGAATAGGATGCACAGCCTCCTCACCATCATATCATCCACTTCTAAGCTCCGTCTTGTCATTTAACCTATAGTAGGATGATTGTTTAAGTTCAGCTTTCACTCAACAGAGCTATCCATGATAACTCAAACTGGGCAACTGGCCACCAGCTGGCCAGTAGCTTATTGATTCAGGGCTGCTGGGCTTTATGGTGGGTGCACACTGGCCAATAGGGGACATACACCCCTTCCACCATTAGCATGGGTTTCTGGCATAGGTTGGAGTAGGCCTAGTCCTCAATCCACTTATGGCCAAATACCTGTGCCCATTTTTTGGTGGTAAGACCGAATCCCCTTGAGACAATTACACCATCCAGTACATAACCCTGCCATGGCACTCCGTTTGTGATCCATATTCTCCCATCTAGAGGATACTTTGCATCACAATTGAGTTTGTCTATACAACTCTTCCATCTAAAGTCTCTGTAGCTGCCCCCAAATTCATTCTTTGGTAAGTTTGAGATAGAAACACTCAGTATGTTTTTTGGGGTGGAAGGAACCCCATAGAAACACAAGGAGAACATACAAACTCCATTCTGGCTTTGGCTGGAGGTCAGGAATGAATCTTGTACCTTGTGCTTTGGAGGCAACGACTTTAACCATTTTGCCATCTGGCTCCTTTTTTCATATCTATCTGAACTGGTATCAGTTGGACAGTCCCCTCATCTTTAATTTTTTTCTGTGTTATGTTTTTTACTAAGTTTCCTGCATAACATCCCACAAATCTCTCATCTCTTATTAACATATGCATCTATAGGCCTAACCTTTTTGTTTCTTCCCTTCTGTCTTATTCCCCCACCATGTTTTTCCATTTGTTGGATTAGTCCCACTTTTGCAATAAGCAAATTAACCGTATTATTGTTTGATAACAGATCTTCAAATATGGCATCCCCAGGCTTCCGTGTTTGATGGGCAGGATTAGTTTTTCCTAGTTTAACTTAGGTTTACAATGTTGCAATACAGTTTTTGATATCCTTATTTATTCAAGCCCGCATTACCTGTTCTGGCTTTATAAAATATATCTGTCCTGCTTATGTATCAAAAGGAGAAAAAACATCTTTGTTCACATTTTGCTCTTTGTTCATATTCATCATTTTCCATCTGTTAATTTGTTGTAATATGTTATGTTCTGTGTCTATCCAAGTTTCCTTAGCTGTCTAAACCATTTCTCAGTTTATCCATATCCCCGAAATATTTTTTCCATAACCCCCTAAAAAGTGGTGTGATGGCACCAAACAATTGCTTTTATTTTACTCTTGTTTGTTTTATATCTCACTACTGAATTACATTGTCTCAGTAGATCAGATACTGTAGGTTTATCTTATTTTGGGTTTGTTAAATACAAAATAATAGCAGTGGCAAATAAAGCCATTTTTTTTTGTTTCCCGTACCTGTTATGTACATGAACTGTAGACCAAAAGTGTTCAACAGCACAACGTTTTTTATCACTATTTGTATAAAACTCCAGGCTGCTTACTCTATCAAATGCCTTCTTGACATCTAGTCCTGTCATCAGCAGTCCACACTTATCTTGTTCAGCATGCTGCTGAACCGTTAAAGTCTAGGTGATGTTATTAAAGGGCTGTCTTCCTGCAAATGAGCCACACTGATTCCCACTAATTAATTTTGTTAATGTTTAGACTAATTGTTTTGATAGTATAGTCAGAAAAAACTTGTAGTCCTAGTTTAAACATGAGAGCTTGGCTGTACTGGATATTTGCCTTCCTGCAGGATAACAACCATTATTGGCATTTTCCATGAATCTGGGACTGTCCACCATTTAGTATATTATTAAACAAAAACTACTAAGCATCTAATATCTATATTTGTACTATTTTTGCTGATATTCTATCAATCCCAGGGGGTCTTGCCTATTTACCGATGATTATAGCATGTGAAATTTTATCTTTTGCAGTTTCCCTTCAAGACCTGACAATTGCAGTAGTGTATTCCTTCCAGAAAATGTTTTTATGCCTGCATCTTGTTCTATTCCCTCTTCCTTGTATAGTTGAGCATAAATATTTAAAAAAAACTCTAAAATCCTACTAGGATCTGTTTCTATCATCTTTTAAGTTGTATTTTCCCTTAACTTTAGGCTAAAAAATGTTTCATAGCTACCCTTCCAAATTCATTTATATTATCCAAATGATCTTCAGTCTACTGCTTTGCTTCCTTTAGTTGTTTTAGTTCTGAGCCAGATGTCCACCCTAGTGTCTTCTGCTTCAATTGGAGATTCTCCAGCCCCTCTTTGTAATATTTACGACTTTTCTCCAGTTCCTGTCTTTTTGACATTACTAGAATTCTACGATTTTCCTTCAGTTTTTCCCAGCCAGTCCTTCTTCCTTCTGCCTTACCAATTACACTGCTGTAGCTTGTTTAGTGCTTCTTGCATCTACATCCAGAACCATTGTTTTTTCATCAAATTTTTTGAAAGGTCCCAATGTCTTAATCCTTCCTGTTGATATTGGGTTGTGGTCTGAGATGGTAACTGGATGAGTGTTTAATTTAAATGCACTCTGAATGTGTTGCATGTATTGGTAGAATTGACCCACTTCTTACATTTCCATGTGTAGTGTTTAAATTTGGCATTCCTTGGTAACATGTACTATCTCTTACATCTTCATACAATGTTCTAAGTACCTAGCATCTCAAGTTTTAAGTATTTCTTGGGACCCCTGAGTCTCCTCCTATTATTAAAATCCCTTGGTGAATATATTCTTTCTAAGCATGTTTCTCAACTCCTCTAACATTGGTTTAGGTGACAAATTTTAACTAGTGCAATTCTTCTATTAAACCAGTAGCCTCTAACTATTACCAGTTTGCTTTTTGTGCCTGTTCTTTCTTTGACTTTTATATTAATATTATTTTTCAACAAGGTTAGTAAACCCATTTTCCTCGCATCCTGTAAATGAGCACTAAAACCTTTCCTTCTGCTTTTCTATACTAATTTTGTATTCTCTAAAGTTATCAAGTATATTTCTTGCAACATCGCAATCTGTGTCACACCTTTAAGAATCTAAGTCACTAGTGTTTTACTAGGCCATTTACATTCATGTGCATTAGATGTAAATCTATCATTCCTAAATAAATTAGTTTATTTCCTTATTAACCTTCTGCTCCTCCCTTACTTTCTCTAGATTTACCATCCTTGTTTGTTCTTTTCCTTCTGCTCTCTGGCTGTTTCCCACTCAGTATTCCCATATATATATATATATATATATATATATATATATATATATATATATATATATATACGCACATATTAGCTCCATTTTCATCTTTATATTAAGCTTATATCCACATTTCATTTCTTAACTGCTAAACAGCAATGACCCCATCCTATAATAATAATGACTATATACAAAAATGATCTACTGACTGTTTCCTTAATTGGAGAGTTCACTCTGCAGAAGTGAGAACCAGCACTATGTGGGTATTCTATAGCACAGACAATTTCCCTAAAGTCTTGGGGTCATTGATTGCACCCACATTGATATCAAGATCCAACTGCTTTACAGGTCATCTGGTATATCAGCTGGGAGGGCTTCTACTGCATCAACTGCAAGTTAATGTGAGGTGCACAAGATATTGTACACAATGTGTCAATGCACTGTCTGGCATCTCCCATGATTTCAACATCTGACACAAATCAACCTATACCAGAGTTTCTTGTGACGTGATGTTCCACAGGTTCATCAAGATGGTAGGTGCACACATTGTCAGCCATGGATCTCTGATAGTCAGGTCCCATGAATATGGGTAGAAGATTATTTATAATACTATCCAGTGTAGTGCATGGCAGGAGGTATAGAAT
Organism: Protopterus annectens; assembly: GCF_019279795.1. Taxonomy (NCBI): domain Eukaryota; kingdom Metazoa; phylum Chordata; order Ceratodontiformes; family Protopteridae; genus Protopterus; species Protopterus annectens. The sequence continues at coordinate 344,600,171 of NC_056748.1, read as the reverse complement.
ATGCTTTGGAATCATGACTGATGACGCCCATCCGCAGTCCCCAGACTGCGGCAGTGATGGCATATAATACCACATTGTTACAGACATGTGATGTTGTCAAATATGTTTTCAGAGTGCTGAAGGTCTGCTTCTACTGGTGATACTTTAGAGTATGCTCCAGAGACCTGCACCAAGATATTTGTAATCTGCTCTGTTTCATAACGTGGCTCTACAAAATGTGCTAGGTGTCCTCACTGTCGGCCACTTGTGATCTGCATTCTTACATCAGGCATGCTTGATAGGTTATATTTGATCCTCTCGCATTGGAAGCTATGAATGCATACATATAACATACCTGTGACAATATTAAAACATGCGTGTGTTGCTCCATCATGTGGCACACTAACTGCTACATTTCAATCATATGTGTAACCTATGGGCACATAATGTATTTTATGGTGTCTGTTGTCACTGTTGCAGCCCTGATGTCCCTGGATGACATAAATTCAAATGTTTTTGAGTGTGTTTATGTAAACCCATTGCAGGAACAAGTCGATGACCTACAGGATTGGCATGCGACACTGCTCACCTAGGGTATTCCCTGTAGACTCTCTCTGGCAGTCATCACTAGCCCATCCTTTACATTCAACCACTGCCAGGTGTGAGAGTTCTCTCACTTCTTTGATAAGGGACACTATAAATTCCTCCAACTCCCTGAGATGATTCTGTGTTTATTGGTTTATTAGCAGTGGTCAGGATGCCTCTTGTAATTACTCATGCCCTGGTCCTGGCATGCAGTAATATGTCCGTGATCCTTTGATGCAACTGTTGTACTATCCTGTTATGGCTACCTACTGCTCTGATTTCATGCATCATTCCCTGCCACATCTGGTTCTAGAAGATTCTGTTAGCTTTACTCTTCTTAAGGATACGTATATCATGTGTGCATAGGCCCTGCAGTAGCACCTTCATCTTTTTTGTGGTGAACGTCTCCAGCCATTGTCATTCCTTTGGTCTAATGCTAGGACCTATACACGGTTAGGCGTAGTGTGAATCAGCAAGGCATATGCATGACAGTATTGGCAGCTGCATTCTACATCACTTGCTTCTAGCACATCCTATGATAACATTTGTCTTCTTGCAATGTGTTAACATGCAGATTTTCCACTGACAGCATTAACGTCCAGGACAACATGATTCAAGGCTTTTTGTCCTCTCAGCTTGTTTGGGCCCCTGTTTACCAAATAGATGTTTACCATATGTTGTAAGGGTTGCTATAAAAATATGGTTTTCCTCATGGCTGAAGTTGTCCTTTCTCTGCTGTGATCCTTTGTTCTGCATCATTGCTGCACATGAAAAAATATGTCAGAGTCATACACAGAAATCTGTTGATGTAGTCATCATTTTAAATAACATCCTCATAAAAAAGGTAATTGACACAAATCCCATAATTCTATATACACATGAAAAATCTCGATCTAAATAAAGCTGTGCTGCAGTAATGTCTGCAGTATCATAAATACATTCCCAGCAGTAAAGCAATTAGTTTAACAGACTCATCCTTCCCCCAGGCCCAATCATTATCTAGTATGCATAATACTGTCATTGTTCAGTCTTCAGTAACACTCTGAAATCTACAGTTGTTGAGAGAACAAAGCACCTTTACCACCTCCGCATTTCAACAATGAAATCACTGCATTTCTACTATGTATACACAAGCACTAAATAACATCAAAGTAAATGATTTTCTCAGTGATAATTGATAATTTCCACTGCTGCTACTGTAATGATTTTCCATTAACAAATTACAGCTTTACATTAGCCACCTAAGGCCACTGTAACATGACCATCAATTCAGTAACACAAACATTTCATGAAGTGAACTCACTAATTTATATCTTTGTAACGTGTTTCATATTAATTTACAATATTTCTATTATTTTTCTTACTTTACAAAGTCAGTGGTTTCCCCAAGTCTTTTGCCACTTAACTTGAGTGATCACAATTTAATATGGCAGTGTTAAACTATCTCACATAAATTTAGGTCCATTTAAGTGTTTGGTGTGCAAATTAGGTAATTTTGCATTTATTTCTATGAATCACAGTAATACATGCCACTTATGCCCATAAATCACTCTTGAATACTCCAGAACACAGCCTCACCTTGATATGAACACAGTGGGGACAAGGTCAGAGTCTGCAGCAGTCTTCAGCAGTCCCCAACATGCAGCAGGAATGAGCAGATAGCCTCAAACCTGAATATATTTAGAAAGAACAAAATAGTCATATGCATAAGAGGTTTTCAAAAGCATAAATTGTAATCTCTTCCCATCTAACATTACATGAGACACCTTACCTCAACATTTAATGAAAGCTGAAACATGCACACACGCGCACACGCACACACACACACAAAACTATTTATTTCTGCAACTCCCTCCCAACAAATAATAATGCTGTACTGCATGAATAAGTGGCATTCAGGATGAATACTCCAAAAAAGGTAGCTAAGACTTCTTCTTAGGTAGCTAAGACAATACCCAGAAATTATATATACAGTAATATAAACAAAAATGATTGCATACTGTTTTTATCCACCGTATAAACGAAATATGACTGCATTCCCTAAAACCACGTTTGTGACAAAGCATTTTTGGTTAAACCAAACTTGCCAATAATAAGAGTACCTGGTCTAATGCCCCTGCTGGTTACCAGGGTTAGGTTAAGGTTACGTCACACCCCAGAGGTTGTGGTTATAAACCTGTGGACCACAGCCCTGCAAATACCTTCTTCATTTTGGTTCTGGTTCTTTGAATGATGGCAGTACCTGTGAAGGCACGAGTTCATGCTCTGAGCTGGTAAAATAAGAAGACCAAAATTATGGTTTACTTTCTTAGTTAGTCATTCTGGATAAGATTCAGGCATTCATCCATAGTTCCAAATGGAAAAAGATGGACATCTGGTAGGAGTTGGGTGAGCACCTGTCATCTCTGACAGGCATCACCTGCTCCAGTCACCAGTGATGCCACAGGTATGATGACCTACAGAAGTGTAGGCCTGGCTAAGTGGGTTGACCAGAAAGTGGGAAAAAAGGCCAGAGTTCTACAGTAAGTTTTGTTTTGGTCATAATAAACATAGGTTTGAAAAATAAACTGTAAGAAAGTTGTATAATTGCAGGTATTTGCTAAAAGAAATCTCTGCAAATATGTATCTATAATGCTTTTTTGTATTATATCTGTACACATAACTGCATCTGTATGCAAACATATGAAATGTTTGTGATAACATACTTGGCTGTATAAATGCAAATATAATACATGTATGAGTGAAATAATTTGTATATATAAATACATAAATCACAGATATACATCTGCATGACTACTTGTTCATATATTTATACAGAATGCAAAAAAATGCATTTCCACATAATTTTCATTTAGTATTATATTATCATAGGAAGAAGTCAAATTATATACAGACCGTTTCTGTAAAGAAAGATTTTTGTTTGTGTAGGCCAGAAAAACATTTTAGTATAATAATTGTATAAGACAGTAATTTCTTCCACATTAATTGCACATACAAGATGCCTGAAGTCTCAGTAAGGCACCATACCCTAGATGGAGTAAAAGTTGGGGGTAGAGGGTTGCTTTGTCAAGTGAGTGAACAGTGCATATTTTAATGAGAAATGACCAGTTGTATTACTTCTGTATACATTTGAAATAATCCCCTTATATGCTTAGAATTCTTAGGCAGAAAATGATCAAAGCATACACTTTTGTACAGCTAAGCAACTGAAAACATCCTTGATTTGCTACATTTTTCAGTGTATGAACACCATCTGGCTTTACACAACTGACAGACTGTTACATGCAAAATGTAATATTTTAAAACACTATTACACTGAAAGTGCAGCAATTTGTTTATATTTAAACAAATGCATAATAAGCAAGTACAGCAGTTTTTGAAATGCCTTTCATATTATTACCAGTGATATCAATAATATTATGGAAAAAAGAACTGAAATGCAGGTAAACAAGAATTGTCTTATGTCTTAGCTTTTTAGCCGGGGAGGAAATTCAATATCATAAGTATCAGCAGAAAAGGAGAACCACAAGACTGGTTGAAGAAGTTAGTAAGCATGAATAAAGTAGCAAATACTGTTGTGCATTTAACTGATTAAATTAATACACATACACACACAAACACACACACACACACACACATATATATATACACATACACACACACATATATATATATATATATATATATATATACATATATATATATATATATATATATATATATATATATATATATATATATATATATATATATATACATATATATATATATATATGGATTCACTTCATAACACTGAAAATTCAAAATACTGAAAATGACAAAACTTCATAATACTGAAGACCAAAATACTGAATACTCAAAATACTGAAACTCAAAATACTGAAAACCCATATTATGCGTAAACTCACCTTAAACAACATAAATCATAACAATTTCTACTACACTATGTGCAATCTTGGAGTTGATATATTTAATTAGCAAGGGGTGTGGGGGCGCAGCCCCCCACATGGGGGGTGCAGGGGGGCTTGCCCCCCTGCATATATTTGGTAGAAATTGTTATGATTTATGTTGTTTAAGCTGAGTTTACGCATAATATGTGTTTTTCAGTATTTTGAGTTTCAGTATTTTGAGTATTCAGTATTTTGAGCTTTCAGTATTTTGATATTTCAATGTTATGAAGTGAATCCATTTATATATATATATATATATATATATATATATATATATATATATATATATATATATATATATATATATATATACTGCAAACAGTTATAACAGATATGTCAGTATGTATATGTGTTATCCTGTAACTGATTTTATTAATGCATATAAAGAAACAAGTGGTAAAGTATGCTGTCTTCATTAGTATGCATAACTGCTTCCCATATAACTTTATCCAAAGTATGCATAAACGCTTTTCATACCATTCTACCCACATACACATAAATACTTCCCATATCAGAAGTTCCATGACTGCATAAGCACTTCCCATATATTTTATTTTACTTCAATAAAGATATTTATAAAAATTAAAATGTTTTAAAATAAGAAACTGAACGATGTATAATGTGATGTGTGAATTCATTGTGTATATTTTCTCTTTTGTCTCTACCCCTTCTTTCTATTTTTTTTTCTTATTTTAATTATGAATTCCTCTCTCCTTTATTTTCTTTCTCTCCCATTTATGTTTATTTCTTACAGATCCAAAATCATCTGAAGCAGTCCAGGCAAGTATCTCTCAGCTTTGGGAGCCTTTACCCTCTGCTCATCCAGGGATTTCCTCACAGGGTCAAGGTGGTGTCACCAGTCCTGCAAGTACCCTAGCATATGGCAGCTTGGAAAGCCTCACTTAAAGGGGGCTTCAGGACTTTGGTGAGAATGTGTTAGAGCAGATGATGGACAGACAGATTCAGCCAGTCAAAGCCTCTTTCAGCAGGTTCAAGACACACTGACCTAGTAGGTGGTGTCCACCACACCACCACAGGCCCCTACCTCCCCTCAGCATCTGGAACTTCCACTACACTACCATCTAGTAGTGGAAATGTTTGAGGTTCTGCAGCTTGGGGTCTCCTGCTGGTCCCATTTCTCCTCACTCCTCCTTCCCTTATCGTTTGTCTTATACCCTCTTACCTACTTTTGCCAATACTATCTTATATGAAAAAAATAGGGGGGGGGTCTGTCCTTCACCAAAAACATTGTAACCCTAATCTTTCATCTTCTTCAGCACAATCCTCTTGATGTGTTCCTGCTGTGTCTCCCTCTTTGCTTTATCTCCCCCTTTCTATTCTTTAAAGTAACCAATAGGGTGTCCTCATAAGGATATCCCTATATAAAACATTTTAATCCCCTTTATTTTTTTTAAATATTATTAATAAAAGATGTACAGTCTTATGCTTGCCTTGGGTCTTTCAAGCATGAGTGTGCATAGCTGTGTCTGTCTGCAGTATCTGAATACATATAAAGTAATACAGAGCCTATGGCTTTCACATACTACTTCATATGTAGCTAATGATTAATTTTAGGTACATTACACTTTTGCCTTAAATAGGCATGTTTTTCAGAATGCCTTTTCTTTTCTTTATTCAGTGCGAATAAGCTGTGCTTAGCTTATTTGAATAAATGTGTAGTGGCAATCTTTATAGATTTGTGTCTTTTGGCTTTTCCCGGTTAGGTGTCACCACAGCGGAACTCCGGTCCACTAATGATTGGCAGTAGATTTTTACATTCTGAGTTGCCGGCCCTGATGCACAACCTTCAACAAAGGTACACCCATTCACGCATGTCTCCACACAGAAGATGCTCTAGCTGAGAATCGAACAGGACAACGTCTTACTGTGAGGCGACAACGCTACCGCAGCACCACCACCGCAGCTACCACTGCCTATGTCCAGGATGGTTGTGGGCACTACCCCTGGTAGGAATATGTATGGATGGCAATATATTTTTATCTGTGTTTCTGTTAAGACCTTGGCTGCTAGAAATGTTCATTATATGGCATTTAATAAAATGAAATAACAAAGCTTTATATAAGGATTGATACTTGGTGCTTACTGCCTTAACAAGTTAAATACTGTGATTTTACATTCCTGTGTAAAGAAAAATGATACTCTGTCAGCATTGCTTTCTATGGATAATACTTCAGCTTATAAATTCTTTTCATTGTGTTGTGCTTGAAGTAATTTTTTTCATTTTCAAACTCATACTTTAACTTAGTCTTCCTGAGCTAGTGTATAATTCAGTAAAATCAAATTTGTTGCAAAGGAACAAAAAAAGAAAGAAATATGTTTTAGTTAATTACTGGCTAGTACAGTATAGCTGTTAGCATTACACTTTATACCATTTGTAGGATAATGACAGCTTTTTTCTGACAGCAGGTACGCTTCTTGTTATAATATAAAAAAATTGTCTGCAAAAGAAACCGACCATGGATGTTGATTTAATGAGTTATGTAATAGCAGCCCACTAAACAACATCAACGGTGATCTGAAAATGTATGTTGTGAAAACTTTCATGCTAACAGATGTTATTGAATTCTGCTGTCATACTTACCCTGTCAGAAGGATGGTTAGTTGTGACAGCTTTAATGATTTGTATACCAGTATGTTTCAAAACCTGCTGTTACTTACTCCACAATGCAACTTTCTGTGTTGTTCATATTTTAATGGACTCTTGTTATATTATCAAGCAGTGATTTCCTTTCTCACCTGTGACCTATCTGACAGCAACCTGGATATACCTCCCCAGCGGGATTTGCAGAAATGTTAGACTATAATAAATATTACCTAAATAATATTACCTTTCAAAGCAAAAAAAAAAAAAAAAAAACACAGAAACTGCCCCATTATAAAAACTGTTTCATATTGCTTGTAACCAGTGTAAGGTTGTGAGCTAACCACTAAAGTGTCCAAAATATGAATTCTATATTTGAAGTTTTATACTGTGCTGCAATTATGTTTGTATATATTAATTGAAAATTCAAACACACACACACGCAATATTCATCTAAAACAAAATGTGGGATTCATAAATCCCTCATGCCTTGTGCAAGCTCCTTACATGTAAGGGTGACTACACTGTAGTAGCGCATTTATGAAGAAGAGGCCTATTAGATGTCTACTCTTTCGATTCCAATAACTCTAAAAACAATACTGTGTATCACCATGGGGTTCCTATTATGTGATCAAAGTTTTGAAACTTCGAACATAATAAAGTCGAACCCTTATGTTCAAATTTTCAAAACTTCGAACATGTAAAAAAAAAAAAAAAAACAAAACTAACTGTTGTAAGAAGGTGCAAGCCCCCCCACACCCCCTGCTCTTTAAATATGCCAAGTCCGAGATTGCACTACAGTGCAGAGGTTGTGGGGGGGTGCAGGGGTGCAAGCCCCCCTGTTTACAACAGTTAGTTTTGTTTTTTCTTCTGTTATTTTTTTTTTTTTTTAGGTATTCAAACTTTTACAAGTTAGAACATATGGTTTTGACCATATAGCATTCAAACTTGTAAATGTTTGACTATGTAATAGGCACCCCTCACCATGCCTCACGTGCCCAATTTTTAGAGCAGTGAATTTTACATTCCAAAATGTTGTAGTTATGGTATAAACACTAGTGATAAAAGACTGCATAAAGTGTTAAGTAAGTTTATTACTGGGTAGTTAAGGTCTGATTGGGAGAACAGGCTCCACTTCAGATTACTGTACTTTATAAGCTTTACTACATATATAAGAATAATTTTACCTTTCTGACATTCTCTGTACTTCTCCATCAACACTCTCAGGGCAAAGATCGCATTTGTAGTGCTCTTTCCCGGCATGAAACCAGACTGCTGATCACTAATCATCACGTCCCTTCTTAACCTTCCTTCCACTACTCTTTCCCATAACTTCATGCTGTGACTGATCAGTTTAATCCTTCTGTAGTTACTACAGCTCTGCACATCACCCTTATTCTTAAAAATCGGTACCAAAACACTTTTTCTCCATTCCCCAGGCATCCTTTCACTTTCTAAGATTTCATTAAACAATCTGGTTAAAAACTCCACTGCCATTTCACCTAAACACCTCCATGCTTCCACAGGTATGTCATCTGGGCTAACAGCCTTTCCATTCTTCATTCTCTTCATAGCTATCCTTACTTCCTCCTTGCTAATCCATTGTACTTCATGATTCACTATCCCTACATCATCCAACCTTCTCTCCCTCTCATTCTCTTCATTCATCAACCCCTCAAAGTACTCTTTCCATCTCCTCAACACACTCTCCTCACTTGTGAGTATGTTTCCCTCATTATTCTTTATCACCTTTACCTGCTGCACATCTTTCCTAGCTCAGTCCCTCTGTCTAGCCAATCGGTACAAGTCCTTTTCTCCCTCCTTAGTGTCCAACCTTTCATACAACTCTTCATATGCCTTATCCTTAGCCTTTGACACCTCTCTCTTTGCCATGCACCTCATCTCCTTATACTCCTGTCTACTTTCTTCATCTCTCTGACAATCCTACTTCTTCTTTGCCAACCTCTTTCTCTGTATACTCTCCTGTACTTCCTCATTCCACCACCATGTCTCCTTGTCGTCCTTCCTCTGTCCACATGTGATACCAAGCACCTTTCTAGCCATCTCCCTTACTAGCTCTGCTGTAGCTACCCAGCTATTTGGTAATTCTTCACTGCCACCCAGTGCCCTCCTTAACTCATCCCTGAACTCCACCTCACAATTACCCTTTTGCAATTTCCACCATTTGATCCTTGGTGCTGCCCTCGCACTTCTCGTCCTCCTTGATCACCAACATCATCCTACAAACCACCATCCTATGCTGCCTAACAACACTTTCTCCGGTCACCACTTTACAGTCTCCAATCTCCTTCAGACTGGCCCACCTACACAAGATATAATCCACCTGTGTGCATCTTCCTCCACTCTTGTATGTCACCCTATGCTCCTCTCTCTTGTTAAAATACATATTCACCACAGCCATGTCCATCCTTTTCGCAAAATCCACTACCATCTGACCTTCTGCATTCCTTTGTTTAACACCGTACCTACCCATCACTTCCTCATCCCCTCTGTTCCCTTCACCAACATGCCCATTGAAATCTGCTCCAATCACCACTCTCACCCTTGGGTACAGTCATCACCACTTCATCCAATTCACTCCAAAATGTTTCTTTCTCATTCATTGCACACCCAACTCGTGGAGCATATGCACTATCAACATTCATCATTACACCATCAGTTTCCAGCTTTATAAACATCACTCTATCTGACACTCTTTTCACCTTCAAAACACTCTTAGCACACTGTTCCTTCAGAATAACTCCTACGCCATTTCTCCTCCCATCCACACCATGATAAAACAATTTGAACTCACCTCAGATACACCTAGCCTTACTCCCCTTCCATCTGGTCTCTTGCACACACAATATAGCAACCTTCCTTCTGTCCATCATATCAGCTAGCTCTCTCCCTATACCAGTCATACTGCCAACATTCAAAGTTCCGACCCTCACTACCACAGTCCTAGCCTTTCTCCTCTCTTCCTGCCTTCGGCCATGTCTTTCACCTCTTCTCCTCCTTCGGCCAACAGTAGCCCAATTTCCGCGAGCACCCTGTAGGCTAACAGTACTGGTGATGGTCGTTGTTAACCCGGGCCTCGACCGATCCGGTATAAAAAAAATGTTTATTGGTGTCTGCATGAAATCATTTGGCGAAGTTTTATGCCGGATGCCCTTCCTGATGCTACCCTCCCCATTTATCTGGGCTTGGGACCAGCACAAAGAAATGCACTGGCTTGTGCATCCCCAGTGGCTTAGATATGATATTTGACTTTATTTTAAATATTTAAATATATTTTCTAAAAAATGCTTCATGACTCCTGAACACACAATTAGGAGAATGAGATCCTAGGATTGAAACTACCCAGAAAAAGCAGTCTCTGGCAGAAAAATAATTATGCACAATATTTGCATGATAAAAAATAGGCATGCTTACCAAATAGGCATGCCAAATAGGCATGCTTACAAAAACTATCAACATTCATAACAGATTTTAAACAAAATAAATTTCATTCTTATAAATGTAGCAATTTGCATATGTCAGCTTTAAAAATATTTTGTTGTATCATCAATTAAATTCTCAAAATTACAGAGGGAACCTATTAGTTAGATATAAACAGATTTTCAAGAATCTATTTAAGACTCTCTAATTTGAAACAGAAGTTTCCTAGAATGTTTCCAGTTCAATACATGTTTTTTTTTTAATTTATTTTTTGGCTTGTATGCCCTCAAATAGTTTATAGCACGTTTACTATTTTTTAAAACTAACATTTTTAATGTTAGCCATTCTGCTGAATTATGAAAGATCCAGACTGTCACCAGATAGGTGATTGATGCTCCAAATGTTTACCTAGACTGCCAACATCCTTTCATGATGGCCAGACTCGGAGCCTTTTCCACATTTTCTTTCTTTTCTGAGCTTGTCTGATTTTTGGAACTGTTTTGAATGGTGACCTCCAATAATTTTAGATGGTTTGGGTTTGAATAATCACACTTTGATTAAATGAGACAGTTATTCATGGTGGACCCATATAAAGTTTAGCAAAGAAAATAGCACAGTTAAACATACAAAGTTTTCTTTTTCCATGGAAAATCAGTTTTATGATAAACTGACAAGGTGTATCATGACCTACATTTTTTTCAGCTTTTATTAATAGTATTCCATAATTTCTGTACTCGAGCACAGAACCAAAGTACATACACAACAACTGGAATGGCAACAGAGATTCCTCATGAAAAGAATACATGATTTACAAAACAGGTCTGATGCAGACCACCTCAAAACCTTATCTTTATACTTGGCCTCCTACAGGCTACTGAGAGGTGATCTATGCCTGGTTTACAAGGCATCCTCTGATCCAGCCTTAATGCACCTGTTGTGCATATGCAAAACAAATGGTATCAGAAACGTACGATACAGAGACCTAAACCTCTTCTGCAGTCTAAGACATGCTGGCTAGACAGGAATGTGTCTCGAGACAACTTCTTCTCTGAAACAGACTTTCCATCTAGACAGAGTTCTTTCCTGCACTTATTCAAGTGAAACTTGGATCTGTGGATGGGAAATCATAAATTTACCCCTAGTCTGGCATGTATTTCATTGTTAGAGGAAGTTTACAGATGCTGCCCAAGTTATATACCACCCACACAAACATAAGGTACCAAAACCTATCCCCTACATAGACATAAGGTAACAAAACCTGTCCAGTACTCCTCAGAAGCATGTCTATGCTTCAAGATGCTCTTTAGAGCTATTGCCTACTATTCTCCTATGGTCCTATGTAGTATAGTAGTTTCCCTGTAGTCACAACATTATACTACATGCAAATAACTGGCCTTTTTAGAAGGGGTTAAGGTAAACACTATCGATACTCATTTAAGTACAGAATAACTTCATGAAGGTGATGTTATAGAAGAATAATGGATTTAAGAACTGTATTTAGTGAAGTATTGTATATTAGAGAGATGTTTAGAAAATGTTAAAGCTCATTTTAGTATGTAAACATTTAATTTTGTCAACTGAAAATAGAAACACGTGATCACAAGGTCTGTCTAGATAATGATATCCATGGCTGCATGCCATTAAAGTAGGTTAGAAGCTTAACAAATCATATTTTGAAGATGAGTACTACTTAAACAGAAGTTGTTATACTAACATATTGGGTAAAAGTGGAACATTTTGAGCAAGCTCCATGTCATAGTGGGATAAAGCTCTGACTAAGTTGCAGGTGACTCAAATTCTAATAGTGGCTTGGATGGCTGTATGAGCTGGTAAGGGAGGATTGGAGTGAATGGCTTGCCACATGGGTGACATTTAGCAGGAGCACCAGGTGTTCAAGTTGTGCGCTTGAGACTAGCTATCCCATGCTACTGTGAGAAGCTCTCACAGTAAGCTGAGGGGAATTCAGTGTGCTCAGGCATGTTTCTCTTTGGACAGCAACATATAATGGAACTCAGAAGAACTACTGTAGGGGAGGGGGTGCATCACCGAGGGTACAAGTAGGCTGCTGCTGCACAGGGGTCAACAAGCTGGCTCTGGTTCTACCACCTGACTCTCGACATAAGTAGGATGACCTAACTGGGGATTTCTAGGCAGAAATGAAGGATTGTAGGGTTTCTACCTCACCTGGGGATTCCAGCGCCCATTATCTCAGAATGAGAGGGGGAGCCATTGGGCTTGGTACAGCTGGGGGGGGGGGTTAAATAAATGGAAACTGTTGGTCACCACCTAGAAGAACATTCATGTTAACATTTTGTTGGTATAAAAGACATACACATGAGTTTTTTAACATTCCTAGCAGGAGCCATATGGCTTATGCTAAAAATGCCCTTCCTGAGCGATATGCCCATTTGTGATTGTGAAACATGCTAGCCACAACAACAAAGACCTCATCAGCTAATTTGCATGTTTCCTAAATCACAGTAACTGCCATGATGTGCAGTTGATGGCTGATTTAACCACTGGGGTAGTTATCTGCAGCTGACGTAGACAATGGAATCCCCCTTCCAGTAATTCACACTGTCTCTTTCTCACACACACACACACACACACACACACACACACACACACACACACACACACACACACACACACACACACACACACACACACACACACACACACACACACACCCTCAGCCTCTGTACCTGCCTCTGCTCTCCCATGATTACTCCCACCCCTGTAATTCACACTGTCTCTTTCACACACACACACACACACACACACACACACACACACACACCCTCAGCCTCTGTACCTGCCTCTGCTCTCCCATGATTACTCCCACCCCTGTAATACAAGTGCCATTACATCACACACATGTATTGGGCCCTGGTGTCTAGCTTATCCTCTTCACCCCAATCCTCATTACACTGTTGGTGCTGTTACAACATTAAAGAGAGTCATCTCTGTTGTTCTAGTGGTTCCCTCCACCCCCATCACCCTTATGAAGTATGTGCCATTACTGCACTTACCCGAGTGTCCAGTGGCCCCCCCCACCAATCCCCATACTACCACAGATGCTATTATGTCACCTTCTTGTAGCAATTATTGTAGCACACAAAAGTGCTACCAGTACTTAAGCGCTTAAGCGCTCTACAGGGAAACCACTCCAGTACTTATTATTAATGCCCACCCCTCCAGGCATGTCTAAAGGTCAGTTCCCTGTGCTTTCTCCTATTAACCTGGTGAACTTGGGCATCCTGAGGCAATGTATCAACTGCCTCATTTACACCGACAACCCTCTCCTCTTACCTCCCAACAATGAGACTTGCGAGAGATGCACTTATATATCCAAACTGGAAGCCGCGCACTCTCCAGCCAAGACCGAAATAGCTGGTCAGGAGGAGAAGGTCAACAGTTGCCCCACACCACATGGAACATATAGCCTTCTAGAACACACACCAATGCAGCCTTCACATAGAAACATAAACCACACACCCACCTTCACAGAGGTTCTCAATAAAAATCTACCAAAACAGCAGAGATCTCCAAGGCAGGAATGCACTCAAACACCACAGTACAACACTAATCATGAGAGACATAGCTCTCCTAAACAGTGTGCCACTCAACCAAAGCCCCTAAGGCAAAACAGCATGCCCAACACACTAGTCATAGGTGGCTTGATAGTGAGGTACACTGATGTCCCACTCATTAGGTTGAATAAGGAGAAAGCAACACTCAGCTGCCTGTAGGGTGCCAGGATCCTCCACATAAAACACGCACTCATGTCCCTCAACAACAGGTACAAATATAACTCTGTCATTGTACATGTGGGTGTGAATGACCTGAGATGTACCTCCCTGGACTACATGAAAAAGGACATGGAGGAGCTCTTGGATTATGTAGCCCGGGCAGGTATGACCTTAGCCCTGAGTAGCATCCTACCATCACCCAGAATGATACCACAGTACAAGCAGAAAATGTATTGATTTTTGACAATTAGCTAAGTTTCTGGTGTCACTCTAAGTGGATTAAGTATCTGTCTGCCTGGGATAACATGATTAGCAGACAGAGATGCTTTGCCAGAGATGGCCTGCATCTGTCACCCCTGGGCTTCTGGATACTGGCCAAGGCTCTTGCCACCCCTATAGTGCCTTTTTTAGGCGGTGTTCCAAAGACCAAATTACCACTGTAGCAGTTACAAAAGAAATGCAATCTGAAGTCTAAATCTCAAAATGCACTCGCTCGAAGCACTTCTTAAAATGGAGAACATAGACATTTGTGCTGTAACAGAGACCTGGTTCAAGGCAGCAGAAAGCACACCTGCACTACCAGGCTATAACTCATTCTACACCTTTCAGCCACAGAACTTGGACCGAAGCTTCAAAGGTGGTGGTGTTTCCATATTCATAAAGGATGCACACACCTCCAGACTGGTAGCCCAACATAACACACCAGAAATACTGCAGGTGCAGCTAACATTGGGTAAGACAGCGATTCAGGTCAGTCTGCTATAGGCCCCCAACCATGTCCCAAGACTCGGTCCACGTTCCCAAGCATCCTGGAGAATATTAGGGTCCAACCTGACACTCTCATTCTGGGTGACTTCAACTACCCCTCCATTAACTGGGAAAACTACTCGTGTACCAATACACTTGCCCAATGTTTCCTGGAATTTATTAATTCCAATGCCCTGGATCAGCTCGTTCTTACACCCACTAGAGGTAGCAACATCTTGACCTGGTTATTACTAACATGGGCAACCATTGCTCTACACCAATAGTCAACTCCTCCCTGGTTAGATCTGGCCACAAGCTAATCACCTTGGAAATTCCCATCCCTCCCACACCCCCCCCACACCCCCACCGCAAAAGTAACCACCATGAAAAACTTCTTCAAAGCTAACTTTGGGCTCTTAAAAACAGAGGTGGCTAACTTCACGGCACCCATACAAATGGAGAATAGTTGCATGACCGTGGAATCATACACCAGTGCACTGTACGAACACATACACAAATGCATCTTGCCATAGATTCATTCATAGATTATTACTAGGCTAGCTGTCCTCATGGACAATTTTTAAGCCTAGCCAATTACCCCCTGTGAGAATCAAACCCTGCACCTTGTGCTTCTAAGGTAAACACATTAACCATTACGCCACCCACCCACATAAATTTCTTGTCTTGGTACTTGAACCATGAATGCCTGCATGTAAAGTCAGGACTCTAACCACTACACAATCTTGATACTCAGTACCCAATAGAACCAAGACGCTCTCCTCCAAAAAAAGGAAGCCAATCTGGTGGTCTCCTGCCATAAACAAACTCTACAACAGAAGGAGGAAACTGATGTTGAATAGGTTAAGTCCCAAGACTAGAAAACCTCCCTTATCAGCCTTAACAAAAAGTTGAGATCCCTCATCAAATCCTCTAAAGCTAGCTATGGAAACAGAATTGTAGCAGATAGTAAAGACAGCCACAAGGCATTCTATAGTTATGTAAAAAATCTCCATGGCAATACCCAAATTTGCTCTGAGCTACTGCATAATGGTACCTCCTATACCAAGCCAACAGATATTGCCAGTATACTGGCCGACAGATTCAGTGCCAACTTTACCCCCCCAAAGGAGCAATCACAATACCAGTAGATTGATAGGCACCCAGTATTACTGCTGCACAGGTTAAAACAGCACTCTCCAAGGCCAAGAATACAGCTTCTATGGGACCTGACAATATCCCTGGCTGCATTCTACATGAACTACAGAGTGAACTGGCACCTCACCCATGTGCCCTGTTTAATCACAGCCTCACCTCAGGCTTTGTTTCTACCAAATGGTGGACTGCTACAGTCATCCCTCTCCACAAAGGAGGAGTGACTACAGACCCTGGGAACTATCGCCCTATTAGCCTGATGAGTCTGATATGCAAAGCTATGGAACGCATAATCATGGACCTAATAAAGAAGAATATAGGGAATCTCCAAAGTCTGGATCCCACACACTTTGGTTTTGTGAAGGGTAGCTCATCCCTGATCAACTTGGTTGACTTCTTTGAGTCTAAGTGGATAATACAGCCTACTTTGATCTGGCCAAGGCTTTTGATAACATTCCCCACTCTGGAATCAAAGAAAAACTCACTAAACTAGGCATCAACCCCTATATCACTAGGTGAATTGCAAACAGATAGAACCCACAGGGTGAAAGCATCCGACTCCAAGTCAGACTGCTGACTAGTCACGAATGGAATCCCACAGAATTTGGTCCTGGGTCCTCTCCTGTTTGGTATCTACTTCTCTGAAGTCCAGGCCAACACAAAGGGACTCTGGCTGACAAAGTTTGTAAACGACTGCAAGTTGGGAGCTATTATTAACTCCCCAGTGATGTTGACATCCTACAGAATGGCCTCACTGAGACCAATGACTGGTGTCAGAACCATGGCCTTAAGCTTATTGCCAAAAAATGTCATCATCCCCTTTGGGAAAAACCTGGTTCCCATGAATTACCACATTGATGGTAGTCTACTGAACACAGAAGGCATTATAAGAGATCTGGAAACACAGGTTGACAGCAACCTCCTCTTTTGATCACCACATTGCCACTGTGGTCAGAAACTCCTATGTGGCACATCTCATTACTAAAGGTTTTGCATCCAGGAAGAAAAGTCATTGTCTCCCTCTACTCTTCCCTCATTAGGCCAATCATAGAGTACAATTCCCCATTTGGCATGTACCTCAATCATAGAGTACAATTCCCCATTTGGCATGTACCTCACTAGACACCTGTAACAACTGGAGAGGGCACAAAAGTACCTCACAAGGAGGATCCTAGCCCTTAAATACTTGTCCTATATGGACAGACTCAAAACTCCAACTATTGTCGGTCTCATATCGACTACTTAGAGGCGATCTCTGCTTGACTTACAAAGCCATGTCTGACCTAGCTCTGTTAGAAATGCTACATCTAAAGAAATCCCAATCCTTCCGCACCACATGCTCCAGATCCCTCAACTTCATTACCACAATCAACAGAACATACTGGAGGGACAGGTTCATAACCCAGAGACTGCCCATGCTATGGAATAGAATTCCCATGCATGTCAAGCAGAGCACCTCGCTGACCCTCTTCAAGAGAAATCTTGATGAGTGGATAGGAAATAGAAAATTCACCCTGGGGATAACTCCAGTGGCTCTACTCAATAGAGGGACTGGGAACTAAGGTTGGGTGGCACAATGCCAGGGTATTCCTATGGCTAGGCTTGTATAGGCCCCAGGGCCATTAATCTAGTACACGCCTATGAGCCTATGTTCTATTTATGTTGTAAGCAAAATGTAGGTCTTTTAATCTAGTAGTTCTGATGCTGTTTGTTTTGTGGATGTGCAAAAAGATTCAACAAAATAGGGTCCAGGGATGCCTTGCATGCCAGGCAAAGGTCACCTCTTAGAAATCTGTATGATACTGAGTAAAGAGAGCATGTCCAGTGTTTTTTCCCACCTCCATTATATTGGTCTGTGCCTTGGGGCACTTTATATAGAGTAACTCATGGTGTGTAGTATATCCCCCACCCCTTTGATTCCATTTATAGCTTTGGTTCCATCAAAGCACTGAAAGTATTGCCTGATGTCTAGTGTATCCCCCACCCCCAGTCCCTGTTGTAATATTGGTATTGGCATGGCATGGCACTGTCCTCCATATCCCCTGCAGGTTCCTATAGTAATGTTGGTACGGGTATGGCAATTTAAAGATTTCTCACTGGTGTACGTTGGTGCTCTGCACCCCATCCCCATTTTAAAGTTGTCTAGCTGGCACCATTATGGTACTTTTGCAGTAAGCCCTGTTGTCTAGTGAACTCCCCCCCTTTTGACTGTGTGTTTGCTGCTGCGACATGGTTGGGATGGCCATGCTGATCTGCATGACTGAGCACTTTCTTGAATCACTCATCCATGTGGATGTTTTCCTCTGGGTTAATCGAGAGAGAGAGCACATGGTTAATGAACATATGCCTCTTTTCCCCAGGATGCGTCATTCAGCATTAGAGCAGGCCAGCCCTTCATGATGCTGTACATCTTCTTGTTGAATGACTTGCAGCACAGTGTAAGGGTGCTTGCTGAACCAAAATGGTACCCTGACGTATATGGCTGTGTATACATCACAGAAAAAAATAGTTGAATTCATACAGTCACTAAGTCCAGTTGTTTAATCACTTTTAAAAGTATATGATAAATTTAATAAATATTCAGTAGACTTTGAGATTAGATAATGCTGTAATGTTTAAGAATAGTATAAAACAATTACAATTTACATTTTTTAAAACTTTTGACCAAAGTATGGACCAGGTGTGAACCTTTCTTTCTTTTCTATGTGTGTTTTCTCATTAAGTTCTAATGAACAAACACTTTATAGGCTAGACATATACATTTTGGAGATCAGGTAAGTTTAATTATCTGTGCAGGATTCATCTTAATATCTTATTGGAGATAAGATAACAAGTAGAACTTGCAAACAAAAAGAGATAAAGATATTATCACCCAGTATTAATTGGTTATCAGGCACTATTTTTAATATGGTTGATTTAACAAAATCAATGGTTTATAGCATAATGTGTAATTTTCTTTTCCTCGCACATCTAATGCCTGTGAATCCAGAAGCTCCTTTATGCTATCTGACTAAAGAGTCTGGCAATATGGATTCTTTGAACACTAAATGTTGCCAGCAGAATATATTTATGGTGAAATGCTTCAAAGGTCACACATCTTATGCATCATCATCATCATCAGCAGCAAGGTAATGAAATGCACAATGATGCATTTCAAAACATTGCATTTTGTTGGCATAATTAGCTAGTTCAGTGTACCACACCTGAAATTCTTCACTATATTACTGCCTGGCTTGAAAATTTTAGCTTCTTCCGCAGAGAATTTTAAAACCTTATGCCAGGCTGTCAGCATTGCACAGCTATGCTGCACAACAGCAATAGCTCCGGTTATTGAATTCAAGCCAGAGAAAGAAAATTGAGATGTTTACATTAGGATCCATTGTATATGGACTAAATGCAATTAATCATTTATTTCATTAAGCTTAGCATCATTTGTCATATCAAACAAGGCAGATGGTTCTTACCTCAAGAACATTCACTGCACACATAGCTTTCAACCTATTAACAGAAAGCTCTAGACAAAACCAGAAATAATGGGGGGGGGGCAAAGCCCCCAAAATAGGAACACATTTTAAATATTGCTTTTATAAATTTAAAAAGTTACTAGAATAAAAAGGTCTTGTGTTACCATGCATTTTCTGAAGGATATGAAGTCTGAAACTCAAATGCGTGTCATTTAATGAATTCAATCCTCAGTTATTTGCCACAGAAATCTGGAAAATCACAAATTTTGTAAGGAGCAGACCAAAATATGAGGCAAAAATCTGGGCATTCCGGGAAAATCTGAACAGTTGAGAAGTATGACAATGCATTACTTTGAACCTTACAAGTCTAAAACTAAATCCCAACAGCAAAACTATTTGTTGGGAATAGTTGCATACTAACTTTATTCACATTTATGTGCTTAACACTCACTCTCTTTTATTTTATACCTATGTGCCTTCTCTCTCTTTCTCTCCTTTGTCTCTTGTATACACACACACACACACACACACACACACACACACACACACACACACACACACACACACTAAGCACCCCTGCCTATCCTTACTCATGTGTTCTAAATATAACACCAACCCTACCCTTCTCCTAACCTCAACCTTGCACATTACCACATGAGAAAAAAAAATCCCTAATAGCATCACTAGCCAAAGTCTGCCAGGTCTTACTTTCATTTTTTTCATTTTTTTTTTTTTTTTTTTTTTTTTTTTTTTGCTATTTAATTGACTAATCACAAAAGAGCATTTGTTTTCCTTTTGTCATCCATGTCGTGTTGACCATTTGTTTGGTCAGTTAAAAGTGATTGTCAATTTAATGATTAAAAAATGTTTCTGCACATTGAGGTTTGAAAATAGTGAAAAGTGTATGAAATATGGATACATACTCAAAATATCAAACCACAAGTGATCAAACATTAATGCTTGAAAGTGAACTGATTATGTATGTGTGTGTGTGTGTGTGTATATATATATATATATATATATATATATATATATATATATATATATATATATATAAATGTGTAGCTGGGGACAGCTGTTCTGCACCCCCACCCCCATGCTAATTATATTTTATATACCAACTCTTTAATTGTACTACAGTAAAGAAGGGCAAATTTCCTGCAGTACTGCAATCTCAACAACAAAAAAAACATTATGTGCTATCACATTATGTGCTATCAACTGAGTTTCAATCAGCTGTACTGGGTTTTTTCTATTAGATTACATAAATTTTTGACCATAGATATGTATTCTATGTGTATGTATGTTATTTATATCTATACCTAGATCTAGGTCTAGATCTGTCTATATATACATATACAGATATATAGCTAAACAACTCCAGAACTGCATCAGTTCACATAATTCAGGACCTGCAGCAACTGGTTTTCTGGTGTTACACAGGTGGGTGAGTGACAGTCAGTGGTGTAATAGGATGAAAACTCAATAGCCCATGCACTTCCTTTTCATAAAACTGCAGCTGAAAATAAGAGTTGGCTACCTATAACATCCAAGTATATCCACAACTTAGCTTCCTGGTAAATACACAGAAACTCCTGATGCTCCTCAGGTAAATTTATAGCTTCTGGTATTCCACGGGTAAATCCACTGCTTTTTCTGGTTATGATCCCGCCACCATGAGTATCCACTCTTGGTTTTGGAAGTCCCTTTCCATGAGAGACCAATGCCTCTGCCTCTTTAAGCCTCACACTTTTTTTTTTTAACAGCATCTAACCAGATGTTATACATTTGACTAGCTGTTACAAGATTTCATTACTGTACTAAATAGTTTATGCACAACATAGCTGGCTGTTACAATATTTTACTCCTGTAATATACAGTACAGCAGCAGTTTTACACAAATAAAGCCGTCACTATGCACAATGATACTCTCTTCCACCATAGAACCTCAGGTCTATTATAATGGACATGGATTACATGACTGACATAACCCATCCATATTTGTGTTTTTTACCTAGCCTGTGTTTAACAGTAAAATTAAAGGACCACTGGGGAAAAAGCCCATCTGCTTTGGCTTTACAACTGTTACAGGGGTGCATAATAAGTTACCAGGTTGAAGCTATCACCTAGTAAGCAATATTTTAGTGAACCTGTTGCCCACATAATAGTGAGACATTCCTGGTCTGTCAGAGTACCCTGTCTTGGCCTTACTCAAGTTCCTGCTTTGTAGGAAGGATAGGTGTTGCTCACCACCTACTTCTTGTGATAATGTAGCTCATGACCCAGTTTCATTTTCCATTGGAGTACACAACAAAAGGTTTGTTGAAGTCAGGGGCTACTAAGACAGGTTCTGAATGCAAAATAATTTTCATTTGGTTAAAAGCCCTATCTATTGTTATGGTGCTTTGGTTTTCTTTGTGGCAGGTTTAAGTGATAAAACTGTTGGTGAATTGGAATGAATTACACCATAGTTGATCTATGAGGCATTGACTATAGCATAATTCAGTACATTTCCCTTTCTTTGTAGGTGTGTAATCATGCAGTTTGTAAATGATTGACACTGTTGTAGTGACACAACCCCATATGCAAAAATGGGAGAAATTGGGGGTTAGCATAATAGCTCCGGTGCTTACCTCATGGACGCATGGTATAGGGGTTTGGGAAACATGGATAGGCTTAAAAAAAAGTCTCTTGGGATTGTTGGCCTTGGAATGTCTATGAATCTGTAATATAATTAACCCAGGTATTTGAAACTGCAGTAAAAATTATGTCTAAACAGGATGAACAGTGCTATTAAATGCTCAAGTTCTTTTTCCTAACCTTAGGTTAAGGTGACCTGATATTGCATGTATACAGGAGACCTATTTTCATGGGTTCCTATTACGTGACCGAAGTTTTGAAACTTCGAACATCGCAATATCGAACTTGTCTGCTCAAAGTTTCAAAACTTCAAACACGTAAAAAAAAAATGAAAATATTCCCTTTCTACACTATAGTGCGGTCTCTGAGTTGCTATATTTGAAGAGTGGGGTGTGTGAGGGGGCACAGGGGGGGTTGCTCCCTGCTTGCAAGGGTTTAATTTACTTTAAGTTTTTTTTTTTTTTTTTACAGTGTTCGAACTTCTGCAAGTTCGACTATATGGTTTCGACCATATAGGGTTCGAACTTGTTGAAGTTCGATCATGTAATAGGAACCCTATTTCCACATGGTTGATTAGGGCAAGTTTACATATTTATTCAGCATTTTTAACCAGGTAAGTGGTCCAAGAACACTTTTCAGCTCTGACCTAGGACATAAAGGCAGAACAACAATATAGAGTAAATGAGGTACAGAATGTATAAAGGTATACGTGTAGAAAATACAATATGGAAGCAGTAGGTGATATAATAATGCAAAGTGATAATACATAGGATCAAGTTCAATAACAAAACACTCTATTGTATAGAAAATTATAATGAATGCAACATGTAGCAAAGGCGTAATTTAAGACAGTGGATGCTGCAGTCAGAAAAAATTGGTACCAACAGGGTATGCGGAGCATCTGTTCAATACCTCCTAGGCATTAAATAATTAAAAAAATACATAAGGACCAGAACTGTCTGAAAGGTAAACAGAAGGAAGTAGCAAACTGCATTTGTAGGAGATCTTTTCGAAAGCAAAGGTAGAAAACAGTCTACATAAGCAAAAAATAAGTTCCCTCCCTCCACTCTGATAAAATGGCTATAATACAGTAGCAATTTTCAGTAACGGTGAGAAAGGTAAACAGCATGATTGGGCTAAGACAATAATACAGTGAAAGGTAACTTATATATGCAGAAATCATTATCCACCACACCTGGGAGTGAAGACAAATAGTTAAAGTACAACATAATGGAGCAGTAAGGATAATATAGCTGGGATGAAAGTTGAGCCATTTGAGAAAACATCATGTTTGGTTATGTAGTCAAGCACTTGTTCATAGACAATCTTCTGAAGAATTGTAGTTGGGAGGGTATAGATCATTGACTGTGCAGGAGTCATTAGCAGAGGAGGGTAACAGCAGTTTGGCAAGAGGAATAAGTGATGTATGTTAGAACTATAAAGCAGTGTCCTAGAGGTTAGAAAAGGGTATGTAAGAGGCTTGCAGAGTATAATTAGAACCTACCTTAAGTATACTAGAGTGAATATAGTGAAAGATGTGATTGCAACCACAATTGGTTCAAGCAGCTTTTCAACTTGTGTTTTATTAATGATTTTGAACTAGAATTGGTGAGTGGAGGCTGGCATAGTTTGTCTTTAACTCTTTCAAACCTATAGTGTCTTTTTTACATACTTCCAGTACATAACCATAGCTCCTTATGTTTTTCAGAACTTTTTTGGGTCTGGTTTCATTTACAAAGTGACTTACTGACTAATAATAGGCACTATTAGAAAGTGCAAGATGTTAACCTTTAATAAGATGTCCCACATTAGAGAAATTAATCACTGTTTATCACTTACTACTCAAATGTTCATATTTATATTTTTATTTTCATAAACTGAGAGCCTTGCATGTTATTGAGGAGTATGTGTAATATGTAGGAGACTTCTAAATTCATTGTTAATATCCATTTATATCATACTGCAGCTGATATATTGCTAGTTGCTTGTTTGTAATTATGAAAATAAACAAAATTTCCATATATACTTAATACGTCAAAAAGAGTGGGCCAGATTCAGGAAGGCTTACATGGAGTTCAAGAGTAGTGTAAGCCTCCGTGTAAGCCTCCCGATTCAGGTACAGCCCAAACCTCCGTGTAAGAGACAGCTAACACGTCTCTTACACGGACTGGGCGTGGAAATGCTCAGTACCTCATTTGCAGCTCAAAGATATGCAAATGAGGTAACGGACGTGTTAGCTGCAGAAATGTACTCCGCTGACAACTGAGTACATTTCTGCAAAATCAAAAACGGAGCCATGTCAGCTCCAAATAAAGGGTGCATATGTTTCATTAAGCATGCCAATGGTCAAATATGTGGCCATTGGCATGAAAAAGTGTTGCAAAAATGTTATATAACTTTTTTTTTTTTTCGTGGGATTATGATGTGTAACTGCAGCACACACCCGCGCAAACGGGGTGCGCTACCTAAAACTGAAAACCGAAGCTTATAAGCCCACAATTGTGGGATTTATGTATTACATGGAATGTCAATGGAGGAACTTGCAGACCAAAAACAATATGGCCTCCGTTTAGTGGTTGTCAAGGGGGGGAAGCTCCGTGTAAGACATGTAACTAAGCATTACTAGGCAATCCTATGTAAATGAGGGTTACAATACTGAATCACACTGCCACATAGGTAATGAGCACTTTCTGAGTAGTGTAAGAGTTAGAGAAGGGGGAGGAACAGAGTAAGAGGTAGGTGATATCACGGGGGGGAGAGGATAGAAACAAATGTACCAGATTGGAGGGCAATGTAAGGTGACAGATGACAGACAGACATCAGGGAGGGAGGTGTGTCCCAACAGAACACTATGAAAGTCAAGAAATTGAGGGTATACGCTATCCCTACACTCAAAGTTTCTTGATATACGTGCATGCGCGCGTGTAAGGCAGGTTCAACATGTGGGAGCGTGTTGCAAACCGTTTACAACGGTTTCTTGTGGGCGCACGTGTAAGGCAGTGTCGCGCTTTAACATGAATCAGCCAAGCCCACACCGTGTAAGGATGTGTGCGCGCGTGTAAGCCACTGTGAGCGTGCTTAAGCTGGTGTGCACATTGCTCTCCCTGAGGAAACAGAGAGGAAAAAGGAAACAACCAGATTACTAGGAAACTGTCGGAATACTGCTGGAGTTAATTGGTGATAACAATTGGAAGCAGGCAATTACACAGGCAGACTAGAAGCCCAACCCAGCACTTAAAACACTGCAAACAGCAGTGCAGGGTGTTTCTCACAAGAGATACTGCAAGAAAGTAAGCTATCAGAATTGAAAACTGAAAAAGCTGAACTCAGAGCAGAAATGCTAGGGGCTGCCATAGCTGTTATAATCAGGCATAGGCGAATTGCTGAGGGTGGTAACAATGCAGATGCTGACAGACAACCCAGAGTGAGGAGAAGAGTATACAGGCCCAGGGTCACCTACCATGGGTTACATGAGCTGGAGATAGTAGAGCACTACAGAGTGGACAGAGACCTTCTGCAGCAGATTGTTGAGCTGTGCAGGCCACATCTCACACACAGAACCAACAGAGGGGAACCCATCCCAGTGGAAACCAAGGTATGTGTTGGCCTAAGAATACTAGCAACAGGTACCTTCCAGAGACCAACTGGTGATATGATGGAGATATCACAGGCATCAGCCTCCAGGGTACTGCACCAGTTCCTGGATGCCATGTCAGCACATGTCAGTGATCATATATATGTCCCTAATGACCGTGAGGTTGTGGCCAGCAATATGCGTCTTTTCCAGCAAATAGCGGGATACCCTGAGGTGCTGGGTGCAATAGACTGCACGCACATATGCATCAAAGCACCAGCTGGTGAGCGGGGTAGAGCCTACATTAACCACAAGGGATACCCCTCCATCAACTGCCAGGTCGTGTGTGATGCCCAGGGCATAATAATGAATGTGTGTGCTGGCTGCCCTGGGAGCTACCACGATTCCCACATCTGGCATCTGACGCAGCTGTACCAATCATTTGCCAGTGGGGACTTCCCACACGGACACCTAGTGGGGGATGCAGGTTACGCACTTGAGCCGTGGCTGATGACACCCATCAGAAATGCACACACACCTGAACAGGAACGCCATAATGAGGCACACGCACAAACATGTAATGTCATAGAGCATGTGTTTGGGATGCTCAAGTCACGGTTCCGGTGTCTGGACACATCTGGTGGAGCCTTGCAGTACACACCAACTACATGTACCCAAATGGTCATGATATGTGCTATGCTACATAATATGATCCTGTGGAAACAGCTGCAGCAGGACCAGCACAGGGCTGGGCCTAACATCCCCCCACCATTGCCAAGGCCACCACAGGCAGAGGGTGACTCGGAGGAGGAACAACCTGACCTTGTCCCAGTAGGCAGAAGGAGGCGTGCCCAGTATGCCCTGGCCTTGGCAAAGAGGCAACGCATAGCACATACACTTGGTCAGTAGGAACACTGGGACTGATACCCGCTCTGACTCACTCATATAGTAACAGGGATGCCTAACATGACACAACCTGCTTCCAAACATGTACAGGGAGTGTAGTATGTGCATCTGACAGAGGCAGCCCTACCTGAGGCATGAATGCCATGTGTTAAGTAATGTAATACCATGTACCATATGCACACCTGAGGACCCGAATAACATCCACCCTCACCAATCATAAACCACAAAAAACACAAACCTACCTCATAGGTACCACAAGGGATAGGAACCTAGATGTAATGCTACCCAATGCCAGAAGTATAAATGCGTGCAGTGTAAACGCACACAGTATAGAGAATGTAGATATCAGTGCTGTAATAGAAAACTGGGTCAAAGCCCACATCAGCACCATGACGCTACCAGGTCACACCTCGTACAGTGATGTACATGTGCAAAAACATGGAACAAGCTACAAAATGAGGGTGACTATCAATAAATGGCATGGATAACCACACACCCATGTTGGTACCACAACAAGAAGCAACATGGATTAGTCATGGTCAAATACCAATGGCTAAAACTGACTACTACTATATAGCTTGCTGCAGACCACTGTCCTAATAGCAGGAACTGCCCCAGGCCTACTCTGGCAACGTGAGTGTCAAACGAAATATTACTGTCAACCCGGGTGCTCAGGTCCCTGATAACCTCTTCTGTGCTTAGAGGATTGCCACCTAGATGGGAACTAGGGGTAACCCTGTTGTTCCCGAAGGGTATGACTATGCATTGTTTAGTGTTTAATGTAAGGCCATGGCTCTGGCACCAGTTATCCATGTCTGTGAGACCCTTCTGAAGGATGTCTGTCAGATAGGTTTCCAACTATGGTTCCCAGTTTGCAGTCATCTTCAAACATTGTCAGCCATAATCCTCCTGTGTTTGCTTGTACTTCTGAAAAGTAGATGCTGAACAAAAGTGGGCCCAGGACTGAGCCCTGTGGGACACCACTTGTGACAGTTTTGGAGTGTGACATGGCACCAGCAACTTTGACCCTGTGTGTTCTGTCACTTAGCCAGTTTGCAACCCATCCTGTGATGTATGGGTTCACATTTAAGCTGGTGATTTTTTCAATGATACCCGAGTGGGGTATTGTGTCGAAAGCCTTTGCCAGGTCAAGGTAGGCTGTGTGGACTGCCTTGCCCTCGTCAATGGCCTTGGTGACTGTCTTGAAAAAGTCAACCAAGTTTAAAAGGCATGATCTGCCCTTGACAAAGCCAAACTGGGTTGGAGCCAACGTCTGCAAGTCCCCTATGTCTTCATTTATGATTCCCATTATGATCCTCTCCATAGCTTAGCAGACCAGGCTTGTCAAGCTGATGGGATGGTAGTTTCCGGGGTTGGTGGAGGCACCTCCTTTGTGAAGTGGGTCCACCATTGCTGTATGCCACTCCTTGGGCACATATCCTGAGGTGAGGCTAAAATTAAACAGCTGCCCTAACTGCGGGTTTAATTCCTCATTGAGTTCATGGAGCTCACAACCGGGGACACCATCTGGTCCCATGGATGCAGTGTTTTTCGCCTTGGATAGAGCAGTTCTCACCCCAGCATTTGAGTTGTTTGGGGGCTACAATCCTCTGGTATAGATATCCCTCCAGTTGGGGGGGGGGTGAGAAATCTGCACTGAACCTGTCAGACAGTATGTTGGCAATGTCTGTAGGTTCAGTGATATTCACATAATTTCGAACTAATTCTGAGCATATCTGGGAGTTTTCTCCCAGGTGTCAAACATAGGTAAAAAAGGCCTCATGATTGTCCCTTGAGTCCTGAGTGGGTTTACTCTCAAAATTTGCCTTGGATGATTTTATGGGGGAACTCAGTGTTTTACTCATAATGAGCAGGGGTGTCTTCCCTTCTACGGATTTCGCTCTATCTTGTAATAGCTCCTTCCTTTTGTTGTAGAGCTTGTTTATGGCTGGGGTCCACCAGACTGGATGCTTGCCTGTGGTACAAAGAGTCTTTGTTTTGTTTGGGATTGCCTGATCCATGCAGTCCTGGAGGTGCTGGTAGAAGGCATTTGTAAGTGATACAGAGGCTTGGGTAATGGTGTCCGCTGGCTTGGGGGCCTTGAAAGAGACCACACCAATCTTTAGAAGTGTGAAGTCAGCTTTTGAGAAGGTCTTTACTGTTGTCTTTTCTATCTGGGGTGGGGGTGGGATGTGGACTCCCACTGAGATTAGTTCATGATCTGATCTCACCAATGATGGGTATACTTCTGGTGTTGAACATTGTGACCCCATGTTTGTGATGATGAGTTCTAGTATGTTGTCTCCTCTTGTGGGGATGGTGACTAGTTGTTCCATGGCATTTGAGTGTATTAACTCTAGTAACCTTTGGGCTAGAGTGTTGGGGCTTGAGTAGTGATCCCAGTCTATATTTGGATAGTTGGAATCACCCAGTATGATGGTGTTCGGAGATGCATTTATCCCCTCCAGTGTTTTCAGGAAAGCTGTGTGAGGTACCTGAGTTTGAGAGGGTGGCCTGTAACATGCTACAAACTGCAGAGCAGTCTTGCCTATGGTTAATTGCACCTGGATGGTCTCTGATGCATCGTGTTGCCACCAACCTTGAGGTGAGGGTGTCCTTGATGAATATGGACACCCACCCTCCTTTCTTGGTGTTGTCCGGATTTTGGGGCCGGAACACATGATATGAGATAACACCCGATAGTGCTGGGGTGCTGTCAGAAGCCGTGAACCAGGTTTCAGTCACAGCACAGACATCAATGTTCTCCATACTGAGAAGGGCGTCGAGTGTGTGCAGCTTGAGGTTGAGACTTCTGGCATTGAGCAGCATTACCCTTAGTGTTTTTCCTTTTCTGTGTTCTAGGGTGGTAGGTGTAGAATCTGATTCTTGCATAAAAAAGGCACAATGGGGGTGGCAAGAGCCTCAGCCAAAATCCGGAAGCCCAGGGGTGACAGGTGCAAGCCATCCCTTGCAAATCAGCATGGCCTGTCCAGCATGTCATCCCAGGTAGACGGACATTGGACCCCCTTTGAAAGACACCATAGTTTAAGCCAATTATTACAGCTGATCATCTTGTCTCTGTTTATGTGGCATCATACTTGGTGAAGGTAGGATACTGCTCAAGGTCAGGGTCATACCTGCCTGGCCTACATAATCAGAGAGATGCTCTGTCTCTTTTAATGTAGTCCAGGGAGGTACATCTCAGGTCGTTCACACCAGCATGGATAATGACTGAGTCAGACTTGTACTTGCAGTTGAGTGACCTGAGTGCTTGCATTATGTGGTGGATTCCAGTGCCCGATAGGCAACTTACTGTGACCTCTTCCGTACTTGATCTGGTGAGCGGGACGTCAGTGTGTCTGACTATGGAGTCACCTATGACAAGTGTGTCTGGCATTGTGTTTGGCCTTAAAGGCTGTGACTGTTTGGCACACTGACTCTGTGGTCTATGTGTTGCATGTGCTGTGCCCTGTGGAGGCAGTTGTGTGGGTGTCTGCTGTGGTGGCCTCTGCTGTTTTGGTAGAATTCTGATCAGAGCCTCCGAGTAGTCTTTGTGTGTCTATGTGTATGATTTTAAGTTGTGATAGTGCTATGTGAGACTGGGTTTGTGGTGTGTGTGGTTACCTTCACCTTCTCTCTGGTCTTGCTAGTCCTATGTTGAGAGAGCTCAGCCTCCACTTTGGCTATATAGTTGCATCTCTCGCATATATTTGTGTTTTATGGGAGAAGGAGAGGGTTGTCCGTGTACATGAGGCAATTGTAACATTGCCTCAATATTCCCAGGTTCACCAGCTGAGCAGGAGAGGACACTAGCAACTGATCCCTAGACATGCTAGAAGGAATAGACAAAACAATGTTGGAATACAGGGAGATATCAAGCCCCCCCCCCCAAACCACATTATAGTGCTTGACTGACAATACCTACACATACACCATAGTTTCATAGTTTCATAGTTTACTACTAGGCTATCTGCCCTAGTGCATGTATAAGCCTAGCCATAGTGATGTGGCTATTGCCACCCCTTATAGTGGTAATAAGTGTACAGAATAGATTCCGAATATTGTGCCTCTGACTTAGTAGTGACACATTATGACCCCCTTACATAATTGAATAACTTGACTGTGCCTCTGTCTAGTCTGTGCCTCTGTCTCACATGCAGTTGTCCAGATGGCTCTTGAAGAGAGTCAGTGAGGGACTCTTGTCTAACATGAACTGGGATACTCTGCTAGAGGGTGAGATGCCTCTGAGTTATGACTCTGTCCCTCCAGCATGTCCTATACATGTATGTGCTGAGGTTCAAATCTTTAGCTCTCATGGTTCTGGTGGATTTGGATTGCTTGCAGTGGAGCATGTCCACCAAATCCTGATTGGACATGGTCTTGTATGTCAGGCATAGGTCACCTGTAAGTATGCGGTATGACACTGAATAAAGCTGGATTTCCTTTATTCTGGAAGCATATGACGTGTTGTAGACCCCTGATCTTCATGGTAAGGTACTTTTGGGGTCTCTCCAGCTGTTGCAAGTGCTGGGTGAGGTACATACCAAATGGGTCTTTGTATTCAATCATGGGCCTGATAAGGGAGAAGTATAGTGGTACAATGATCTCCTTTGATCTGGATGGAAAACCCTCCATGATAAGGTGGGCAACATAGAAAGTCTTTCTAACCACTTTGGCAACATGGGTGTCAAACGAGATGTCACTATCTACACGTGTCCCCAGGTGTCTGATTTGTTTTCTGTGCTCAGTGGGTTGCTGTCTATGTATTGATCTGTGGGTACTTTGTTCCTCCCAAAGGGGATGACTACATATCAGTTGCATTCAGTTTCAGGCCATGAGTCCGGCACCAGCTATCTGTCTTTGTGACGGCATTCTGTAGGATGTGTGTGCCGGCTGATGTATTCACTATGGTGCCTAGGTTGCAGTCATCTGCAAACTTTGTCAGCCACAACCCTCCTATGTTTGCTTTCACATCTGAAAAGTAAATACCAAATAAGAGGGGTCCCAGGACACATCCTTGTGGGACACCACCTGTGACTGGCTTTGAATCTGACAAGGCACCTGCAATGTTGACTTTATGGGTTCTGTTTCTTAGCCATTTTGCAACCTATCCTGTGACATATGGTGTTATATTTCAGCTGTTGAGCTTGTCTATGATGCCTGAGTGGGGTATTGTGTCAAAGGCCTTAGCCAAGTGCAGGTAGGCTGTGTGGACTGCGTAGCCCACATCAATGGCCCTACTGACAGTTTCATACTAGTCAACTAGGTGCAAAAGGCAGGATCTGCCCTGCACAAAGCTGAACTGGGTGGGATCAAGGGTCTGTAGGTCACCAATGTCTCTGTGTAAGAGCTCCATAATGACTCTTCCCATAGCTTTGCAGACAAGGCTGGTTAAGCTTGTGTGGTGGTAGTTGCCAGGGTCTGTGGAGGCATCTCCTTTGTGGAGTGGGACCACTGTTGCCGTATGCCAGTGTTCAGGTACATATCCTGTAGCAAGGCTAAGGTTAAATAGCATTTGTATATACGGGTCTAGCTCCTTCTGGAGTTCACATAGCATGCAACCGGGGATACCATCAGGTCCCATTGATGGTGTGTACTTGTCTTTGCTGAGTGCGGCTCTCACATGGACATCCAAGATGACAGTGAGGTTACATACAGCTGTGATAACTATCTTCTTTTGGGGGTGAGGGAGGGGGTAAATTGCACTGAAGCTGTCTGCCAGAATGCTGCCAATATCTGTCAGGTCACTGGAATATATGTTGTTGTGTACCAACTCTGAGCATATCTGAGGGTTCCCACCCAGGTGTCTGACATAACTGAAGAAAGCAGTGTGGTTACCTTCATTGTCTTTGGTGATTTATGTCCCCAAGTTGAGCTTGGATGTCTTTATGAGAGAATGTAGCTTTCTACTAGTGCTGATCACAGCTGTCTTCCCTTTTGGAGATGTAGCTCTGTTTTGCATTAGTATCCCTCATCTGTTGTACAGTTTGTTTATGACTGGAGTCCACCAGACAGGCCACTTTCCCTTGGTGGAGAGGGTCTTGTTTTTATTTGTGATTGCATGGTCCATGCTTTCTGACATCTAGCTAAGGGGAGGTCATTGTGGTTCTGCAGTTATCTTTCATCAGCATTAGAAATGACCACAACAGCCCCTGTGGGGTGTACCTCAGCAGACACATCCAGCAACTGTAAAGTCCACAACAGTACCTCACCAGGAGTATGAAAGAGCTGGAACACATGTAATGTGTCGCCTGATTAAACAGAGTGCAGCTCCACACACTGCCATGCTGGCCACCCAGACACAAGCTGTGCCTGATGTAGAAAGCCATGTCCAAGCTGGAATCAATGCACATGCTGCACCTTGTACAATCTGAATGGCAGGGAGCTATGCACATGAGGGACCTGAACTCCAGCACTGACATACATAGGACAAGCTGTACTGCATTATCCATAACACAGAAGCCACCCCCACTCATGAGTAAACTACCAGTACAGGTTATCCAGAGTCCCTCGTTGATTCTCCTCAACAGGAATCCTAATGAGTGGATGGGAGATGGTAGGTTTACCCTGGGTATCAATGTTATGTCACAGGTAGACAGAGGCACAGTATACTAAACAAGACATATGTCATGGCAAACTACACTTACAATGTGTTGACGGACAAACACACTCTCCGACTTGCATTAGAAATGGCCTAGGGCACTTCGGTAGTGTTTGCCAATGTACACCCATGTTGTGGAATACACTACTGATGTTGGATGAGGCTGTTGTAAGTAGTTCACATCTGAACATAATGCAACATGGTCAGATAGGTTCATTGGTACATAGGTTTATACTAGGCTATCTTCCCTAAGGCAGTTATAAGCCTAGCCCAGAGTTTGTTGGCGTACACCACCCCTTATATGGAAACAGTACTGTGCCCATTAGTTTGTCGTGCCTCTCTCCAGCAGTGATACAGTGACTATCCCTGGGGTAAACCTATGATCTCCCATCCACAGGTCAAGATACCTCTTGAACAGAGCCAGCAAGGTGCTCTGCCTCACATGGACCGGGATTGTATTCCACAACGTAGGGAGTCTCCGAGTGATAAATCCATCCCTCCAACATGTCCAACGTACATCCATGCTAAGGTGCAAGTCACTTGCACTAGTGGTTCAGGTGGATCTGCCGATTTTGAGGTGGAGCATGTCCATTAATTCCTGTTTGGACATGGCCTTGCATGTCAGGCACATGTCACCTCTAAGCAGACGGTATGTGACTGAATAGAGCGGGAGTGTCTTCAATCTGGCAGCATATGACAGATGTTGGAGTGCCTTTATCCTTTTGGTGGGGGACATTCAGGGTCTCTCCAATTGCTGCAGATGTCTGGTGAGATACATCCAGAATAGGGCATTGTACTCTATCACCGGTCTGATAAGTGAAGAGTACAGGGGAACAATGACCCACTAGATCTGGATGTGAATCCCTTCCTGATCAGGTGGGCAATGTAGAAGGTCTTTCTAGCCACTTTAGCAACGTGAGTGTCAGAAGAACGGCGACTGTCAACCTGGGTCCCCAGGTCCATGATAACCTCCTCTGTGCTTAGAGGATTGCCACCTATATGGTAGCTTGGGGTTACCTTGCTTTTCCCGAAGGGTATGACTACACACATTGTGCAATTTGACTTCAGGCCATGGCTTTGGCACCAGCTATCAGTTTCCGTGAGTCCCTTCTGAAGGATATCCGTGTCTGATGCACTGTCCACTATGGCGCCCAGTGTGCAGTCGTCTGCAAACTTTGTCAGCCAAAGTCCTCCCATGTTGGCCTGTACTTCTGAGAAGTAGATGACAAGCAATAGGGGGTCCAAGGACTGAGCCCTGTGTGACACCACTTGTGACCGGCCTGGAGTCTGACATAGTGCCAGCAACTCTAACCCTGTGGGTCCCGTCCTTAAGCCAGTTTGCAACCCATCTTGTGACATATGGGTTTACATTTCAGTTGGTAGGGTTTTCTACAATACCTGAGTGGGGTATTGTGTTGAAAGTGTTTGCAAGGCCAAGGTAGGCTGTATGGACTGCCTTTCCCTCAACAATGGCCTTGGTGACCGTTTTGAAGATGTCAACCAAGTACAAAAGGCATGATCTGCCCTTGACCAAGCCAAACTGGGACGGGTACAATGTCTGTATGTCCCCTATATCTTTGTTTTATGAGCTCAATTATGATCCTCTCCATAGCTTTGCAGACTAGACTTGTTAAGCTTATGGGGCAGTAATTACCAGGGTGCGTAGAGGCACCGCCTTTGTGCAGATGTGCACAACTGGACCCTAACCAGGCTGTTGTGCACACGTAAAGCAGTGATAGGACTAAAGCCCAGGATACTGACCACCACAGTGAAAGTACTGAACCACTACACTATACAGTACTACAGTGTTAGGTCAGTATGAACGGATGTTGACAATTGTGTGCAAAGTATCCCATGCAAAACCTGCAGGCACAGTATACTCCCTGTTGTGTTCACACAAAAAGCATTTGGACAGTAACTACACAACATGGCACAGAACACACAACCATAAACTGGAAGTATTTGTTGAAGGTCACACTCATCCACAAATGTGATGGGCTGCAGAGTTCAACATATGGAAAGCTCACACTGGGCATGCTCACACACTTAGATAAATGAGACATCTTTCACACAACATGCCATGGGAAGGCTGAACTGGGCATGCTCACACACTTAGTCCAAATGTTACTCTTAGCAACTGTGAAAACACACCAGAGGATGCTCATTCCCCTTTCTAGACACTGATCATGTCAGCACCCTATAAGTATATCAGGAGAAAAGAAATCTCCCAGTAATCCAAATAGCGCGCTCTGCTAATGCGTCCGTCTCTAGTGTCATAACATAGTTAGGTAGGGGTTTGAATCCAGTAAGTGGCAAGTGTGTGTGAAGGGGGGAAAGTGTGTGTGTGTAAGTGTGTATGAAAGGAACATCCCTTTTGGCAACTGTGTAAACACCACAGGATGCTCATTCCACTTTCTAAACTCTGATGATGTCAGCACCCTATAAGTATATCAGGGGAAAGGAAATCTCCCAGTAATGCGAATAGCATGCTCTGCTAATGCGTCTGTCTCTAGTGTCATAACATAGTTTAGGTAGGGGTTTGAATCCAGCAAGTGTGTGTGAAGGGGGGGTAAGTGTGTGTGTATGAAAGGAAACATACATTTTTGGCAACTGTGTAAACACACCACAGGATGCTCATTCCCCTTTCTAAACTCCGATTATGTCAGCACCCTATAAGTATATCAGGAGAAAGGAAATCTCCCAGTGATGCAAATAGCGCGCTCTGCTAATGCGTCTGTCTTTAGTGTCATAACATAGTTAGGTAGGGGTTTGAATCCAGCAAGTGTGTGTGAAGGGGGGGTAAGTGTGTATGACTGAAATATCCATTTTGGCAACTGTGAAAACACACTACAGGATGCACATACCCCTTTCTAAACGATATCACAATTATTTATGGCTTTTGATTACAGACATGCCACGTGTGTTTTGCCCACACAGAATGCCCATGTGTGCGGGTTGTCCCTCACAATAATGCATGACATTGATTGATTAAACCAGTTATGGCAATGCACACATGATGTTTGTGTGTGCCAAATACACATATGTACCTGTGACCTTCAATAGTTACCATGTGTGATGCCTGCCACATGTGAATACATGGTATTTGCACAGGGTAACATTATGACTGTGGTCTTCTGTGCAGGTGCTGCATGTGGGATGTGTATATACAGTGTGAGATGTAGATGTTATCAGCCTAGTAGTGAGGGATACACACCTGGTCTGGGGCATATAGTCTACCTGTTGTTGATGAACAGGTGCTGCATGTTTTCACCTGTTGTGGGAGTGGTAAGACGTTATTCCATAGCAATGCAGTGACCGCATGCTAAGAACCGTTCAGCTAGGGTGTTGTAGCTACAGTAATTCATTAGCATTCAGTAATATGTCAGAATCCCTGGTGAGGGTCTGATGCCAACCAAGGTCAGGGTTCTACCAGCCTGTGTCACTTGCTCAGTGATCCCTTCCATGTTCCCTATCATGTATCCCAGTGAGGGACATCCCACATCAGCTGTGGTGGCATGGACA
This sequence comes from Protopterus annectens, assembly GCF_019279795.1. NCBI lineage: Eukaryota > Metazoa > Chordata > Ceratodontiformes > Protopteridae > Protopterus > Protopterus annectens. Next base: position 344,563,256 of record NC_056748.1, on the reverse strand, counting down.
ATGACTGAGTCATGTGTCCATGCATCTGACTGACCTGTATGCTTGTGTTATGTGGTGGACCATAGTGCCCCATGAGCATATCACTGTCGCCTACACCTTGTCCAGCCTGGTGAGCATGTCCTCCCTGTACTGGACAATAAAAGTACCTAACACAACTGCAGCAGTAGTGTTGTATAGCTGTACAGACTGTGCTTGTTTGGCACACAGGATTTGTGTGCTATGTGTTATGCGTGCTGTGTGCAGGCCTAGCGTATGCCTGTGTGCCAGCTGCAGAGATGTCTGCCAGTCATGCAGGATGCTATCCTTAGGCTCCACGAATGGCCCGGTGTGTTTCCATGCTTGTATTGCTGTCATTGTAGGTCCACATCAGATTGGTATTGCTGTCACTGTAGTATTTCATGCCACCTGACAGGTTATGCCAGTACTGGGTTCAGAGTGCTTAGTCCACAGTTTGGCCATGTGTTTCCATCTCATACATGTGTTGTACATCCATGGGTAGGGGATAGGGTTGACTGTGTACATGTGGCAGCTGTGACATTACTACATGGTACACATATTCCACAACTGTACCATAGAGGTGACTGACAACTGACCTTTGCACATGCTACCATAGTATTGAGATTGCATTGGTGATTAACAGCACATAGGGCCAATGGTGAACAAGATACATAGGTCCATAGGTTCATACAGGGATGTCTGCCCAGGGCATGTATCCACCTAGCCAGAATGTGTGTGGCTTTCACCATGCATTGTAAATCTATCTTGCTATGCCCTTTTCCAAGGTTAGTATACTGTGCCTCTGTCTAACAGTGACACAAGTGATACCCAGGGTAACCCTACAATGTCACATCCAGTCATTAATATCACTCTTGAAGATAGTCACTGAGTGACTCTGCCTAACCTCTATTGGGATAATATTCCAGAATGAAGGGAGCATCTGAGTTATGAATGTGCCCCTCCAGCATGTCCTATGTATATCACTCCTGAGGTTCAAGTCTTTCCAGCGTGTATCCTGATGGGATCTGGATATTCTGAGGTGCAGCATGGCCATTAAGTGAGGGTTTGACATGGCTTTATATGTCAAGCACAGATTGCCTATGAAGAGGCAGTATGCCACTGAGTAGAGCTGCTGTTTCTTTAACCAGTCAGTATGTGGCATCTGGTTGAGCCCTTTGATCCTCTTGTCGAGGTACGTATGTGGTATTTCCAGTTGCTGCAGGTGTCTGGTAAGATGCATGCCGACAGGGTCATTATAGTCAATTATGGGCATGATGAGGGATGAGTAAAGGGGCACAATGTCCTCCCCTGATCTACATGTGGATCCCATCATGATGATGTGGACCATACAAAATGTTTTCCTAACCACTTTGTCCATGTCGTTGTCAAATGGTAGAATGCTATCAACCTGTGTACCCCAAGGTCCATAATTCCTTCATCTGCACTTAATGGATTAACACATATGTGGTACTTTGTGGTCACTTTGTGTTTGACAAAGGGGATGACTATACGCTTTTTGTCATTCACCTTGAGGCCATGGCTGTGGCACAAGTCGTGTGTTTGCAAGAGGCCCTTTTGGAGGATGCGTGTGTTAGCTGGAGAGTTGATTATGGCGTCCAGTTTGCAGTCATCTGCGACTTGCTCAGCCACAGTACTTCCATGTTGGCCTGTACCTATGATAAATATATAATGAACATGACAGCTCCCAGGGCTGAGCCTTGTGGGACACCACTTGTACCTGGTTTGAGGCTGACATGGCTCCAGCAATTCTAACCATGTGTGTTCTGCCCTTGAGCCACTGTGCAATATCCATAGTGACATAGGGGTTAATATGTACACTGGTGAGCTTCCCTAGGGTATTGTATCAAAGGCTTATGCAAGGTCCAGGTAGGCTGTGTAGACCTCCTTCCCCTTGACAGTGGCCTTGGTGACGGTTTCAAAGAAATCAAACAGTTTTGAGAGGCAGGATCTGCCATTAACAAAGCCAAACTGTGTATGGTGACATGTCTGTAGGTCCCCTATATATGTGAGGTTCATGATGATCCTTGCCATAGCTTTGCAGACCAAGCTATTCAGACATATGGGGCGAATAGTGTCCAGGATCCGTTAAGGCACCACCTGAATGTAGAGGGACCACTGTTGCTGTACGCCACCCTTTGGCCACATATCGTGTAGTAAGGCTGGGATTGAACAGTAGTGTTATGTCTGGGTGTAGCTCTTCTTGTGGTTCATGTAGGACACAGCCTGGGACACTGTCTGGTCCCATTGATGCAGTGTTTATTTCTTTGGAGAGGGCAGCTCTTACCTGAGCATCTGTGATGTCAGGGGGGCAGCACTCTGCTGCGAGACATATTTGCCCTTTTGGTGTGGTGGGGGGGAGAAGGCAGCAGTGAACCTGTCCACTAGGATGATGGCAATGTCTGTGTGTTTTGTATTTCGTGTGACATGTTGGATTACCTCTGAGCATATCTGGGTATTACCACCCAGGTTCCTAACATAACTACAGAAAGCCTTGTGATTATCCTCAGTGGCTTGTGGAATCTTCTCTCAAAGATGGCCTTAGACAATCATATGGGTGCCTGTAGTTGTCTTCCAATACTCATCGGTGATGCCTTCACATTTTGGGAGTTAGTTGTATCATGTAGTGGCTTCATCTTTCTATTGTATAGTTTGTTTATGGCTGGTGTCCGGCACACAGGACGTCTGCCTTTGGAGGATTGGATCATGCTTTCATATGTGGTTGCATGATCCATGCATTAATGAATGTGTCCATAGAATGCCTTTATACAGGTATCTGCAGTCTGGTCCATATTTTCAACAGGCCTGGGGCCTTTGAAGGTTTCCACATCATTTATGAGGGGTGTGAACATTCTTGACATGAGCTGTTGACTGACGTCCCGCCCTCCAGACTGAGCAAGGTGAGGGTCACATTTAGCTACCTGTCGGGTGATAGAATGTGCCACATAACACAGGCACACAGGTCACTCCACAGCAAGTACAACTATGAGGCAGTCATTGTCCATGCTGGTGCAAACAACCTGAGACGTACCTCCCTGGACAACATGGAAAGAGACACAGAGGAGCTCTTAAAGCACCCTCTCAAACTCAGGACTCCCACACAGCCTTCATGCTCACACAGGAGAGTATATATTTCTCTGCAAACACCATCATACTGGGTGACGTCGGCTACCCAAACATAGACTGTGAACATTACACAAGCCACAATACCCAAGCTCTAGGGTTCCCATAGATCAGACATTCTTTAGCTATGGAACAGGTAATCAACCTTCCCACAAGAGGGGCAGATATACTAGACCTGATCATCACAAACATGAGTACAAAATGCTCACCACTGGAAGTATATCCCTCATTGTTGCAATCGAACCATATACTAATCACACTGGATCCCCCACATATGCAAACCTCGAACACATCGATGTGTGTGTGGGAAATGCCCCTATTAGCAACTGTGACAGTACACTACAGGATGCAGATCCCCCTTTTGAAACACTGATGATGTCAGGACTCTATAACTATATTACCTGAATTAAAGTCCTCCAGTAATTCGTATAGCGCGCTCTGCTAATGCGTCTTTCTCCAGTGTCATAACATAGTTAGGTAGGGGTTTGAATCCTGCAAAGGGAATGTTAGTATGAGTGGGGTTTGTGTGTGCATAATGCTGGGAGGGATAAGTGCCTTTTGCCAACTGGGAGAACACACTACAGGGTGCACATCCCACCTCTTACACACAGATGATGTCAGCACCCTCTAAGTACAGCATTAGAAAGGACTTCTCCCACTAATGCAAATAGTACACTCTGCTAATGTGTCTGCTTCTACTGTCATAACACAGTTAGGTAGGGGTTTGAATCTTGCAAATTGAAAGTATGTGTTTTACTGTGGGTGGGGTTAGTGTGTGTGCAAAATGATGGGGGTGGGATGTGGCTTTTGCCAAATGGGGCTATGCACTGCAGGGTGCATATTTCCCTTAACAAGCAGTGATTGTTGACAGCACCCTATACAAACAAAACTACAAAAGAGAAGGTGGTGGTACCAATAACACATGTAAGGTAACACTTCTTCAAGTAATGTCCACAAAACGAAGTAGGATAAACGAATAATTCTTTTACTCTATACAAACAACATGACAACAGACAACTGCCAGTACTCAGTATAGTGTTACATGCTACTGTAACATGCACATGTACCAGAATATACCTAGATAGTGTTTTGAAGCCTGAATGTGGCAAGTATGTGGATGTGGGATGTGTCTGTGTGTGCATTTCCGTATGGGAAACATGTTTGATGTGGCAATCAGGGTACCACAGTACCTGATGCACATTACACCTTTGAACTGATGAGGTTGCCTGCACCCTGTGAGTACAGGTAGAGAGGAGGAAATCGGTAGTAATCAACATAGTGCACTTCTCAAATGTGTACCTGTCGTGTATCGACAGCTACTCATGTAGGGTAATAAATAATGGGAATGGCAGGTGAGCATGTGCATGTGTGGGGGTAGCAGGGTGTGTGTAAATGTGCGACAGAACAGATACATATAGCTGAATCTACATAACAGCACATGATGCGCATTCCCATAGTCAATGGTAGCATGTGATGGTGTGCAGCTGGTACATTTTGGTAAGTAGTATGGGTGCAGATAACAATTGAGGACATTCATACAGTTACTGCAGCAGGACTGCTGGGATATACGGATATACACACAATCATAGTGGAACAGTGAACAGTTACCAACATGTTACTACTTATACACATCTATGTAGTCACCTTGTGCATCAGCAACGTGTTTACCTTTTCCTGCACCAATGTTGTAATGCAGGAGGTGGCACAGTGTCATCATATGCACAGGGTGTGGGTTAGGTATGCCCAAGCCAGCCACTGGTAACACCAATTGACATGTGTGTTTGTGAGGGGCAGCAGTACAGGGTGGACCGGTGTTGGTGCAGTGTGTGTGTGTATGTGTTTGCCCTAGGTGTTAGATTCCTGCATGTGTGTAAGCACGCACACAGTCCCACATAATGGCTGCCATGTACAGGGTTTTGTGGACAGCCACAGACTGCACCTGTCAGGTCATCCAGATCAGTGTCTGTGGGCACGGACACGTTACCTGTGCCTGGCAGGGGTGCTACGGGCCATATCCGGTACTAACCCAGACTGGGTACTATCATCGGAAGCGGGGGTGTGTTGACTGGACACAGTTCCCTGTTGGGACTGTCCAGAGCCACGTGCACGTGGTCTCCTGGGGCGTCCTGATGACAGCACAGACCCAGCATTGCTGGGGCTGGTGCTGGCACTTGAGGTGCGTGAGTGGGCCTGTTGTCGTCCACGGCCACTGCCAGCTGGTGCTGTTGCTGGCATACGGCCACATCGACGTTGCAAACGCACACCATCTCCCTGGCCCATGGACATCTGGTTGTGGAGCAGCTGTTGTATGTCCCCACAACGTCTGTCAATGACATCTGTGAAGTTACGGATAGCATTTGCAATGTCACGCATGCTGTCTGTCATGGCTGTGCGACATGCTCTCAGCTCCCTCAGACCCTGTCTGGTGTACCTTTCCATATGTGCCTGCATAACAGTCCGAAACATAGTGGAGGTTGACATACCTCCTTGGGCACGTCGGCCAGAGGCAGTACGGCCACGGATGCCCCCACGAGAACCCATGGGTGACTGTCTGCGTGGTACCATTGGAGGACCCTGCTCATGGCTGCCTTGTGGGGATGCATGTACCACAGGTACCACATTACCCTGATCTATGCCCACTGCATACTGTCCCTCACCTAGGGACAATGGTGACAAAGGATGTAACGGCAGGATGACTGTGCGCATTGACGGGGTTGACAGCTGTGTACTGTCAATTGGCTGACCAATGGTGGACCCAGACACACCTTCCTGCACCATTACAGACATTTCATCATCATCAGTACCTGGGGCAAAAGATTCAGGTTCCCTGCTGCAGGTCACCAAAGCAGCACCAGAACCTACGGGAGGAAAACGGGGAACACAGATTAGTCTCAACACATTTGACAGAGATGCCCTTCAATACTAATGCACACATTCAGAAATGGACACATGCACTCATGGACACAAACACACATGGGCACAGGCACACTCGCACACATGCACACCCCACAGTAAACACACACATCAGTACTGTGTTACACTACACTTACTATTGTTAAACTGTGTATTGCAGGTATTATTAAACACACTCACCAACATGTATACTACAGAGTTAAACTACTCTTACTAGTATTATAAATTGTTTTTCAGGTAATGTTAAACACACTCACCAGCATGTATGGCCTGCCTCATTGCTAGATGGGGGGGACCTGGAAGTATGAAGAGTAATGTCAGTGGGCACAAGTGTGCCATTTGTTTTGCACATGATACAGTACAGTAGTATACTAGTTCCCTTATACACATCAGCTGCTCATAATGTCTGTATCACACATGCACAATTACATATCATGATGACAGATACATACCACATGCACACCTTATGCGTGCATGAAGTAACGGTGTACAGAACAGTCATATGTACATACCAGGAGTTAACTCTAATCTCACCCTTACCTCTCTTCAAACAACAACTCAAACTGTACTTCCAAAACCACTGGCTTTGTTCTTGTAGTACTCCAGGCTAACGTCCCTCTCCCCACCCTCTCTTTACCTTTAACCCCTCATTGTGCATAAAAACTAGCTTCTACCCTGTTTCTTTCCCCTTGATGTCCTTCTATGCTCTGACCTACTTCTCCCATCCCTCCCACCTCCTCTTGACTGTCTTCCTTCTTTTCCTCACTTCCCTTCTTGACTCCTGCCTCTTCCCTATTATTTTATCTTTCATACTCCTACTTCTCTACCCTTCTGAGCTTTAACTATTATCTATATGGCTTTTGCCTTATTGCATAACCGTTATGTTTTAGGTAGAATTGCTTTGAAACCGACAGTACATTGTGTATGACTTTAAACTGTTTGAGTTCCTTAAATATATGTTGATTTAATTAACAAGCTGGTGTATATTTCTATTATTTTGGATGTCTGTATTAACATAAGTTGTTATGTGTGGAGCTTTTCTCCCCAGGCCTCTACTGAAAATGGACATATATCCAGCTAGACTATCTCGGTCAACAAATGTAAAACTAATAACAATAAATAAATATGGCATCTTACCTGCACGCTCTGTGTCTTGCTGCTGTGTGGATCCAACCTCCATCATGATGCACGACTGCTGCTGCTGTTGTTCTGGGGCTGGATCCACAACACTTAGCAGTAGCCCCTCCTGTCTGGTGAGGGGGGGGTGTGTGGCCACCCCCCCACCTGTGGCAACCTGTTGCCTGCGGATATCTGCAGCACTCTGGCGGACATTTCTAATCAAATCACTGCAGTGATGTCTCACCTGCTCATATGTCCTATCATGCATGCCAACATAATTTATCCTGCTAACAAGATTTTGCCACAGTGCAGACCTCTCCTGCTGATTCTGGGTGGTGCGTGAGAACAGGATGGCATAGTCACGCACCAGGCTCTGGTGGATCACTTCATCCTCTGCAGCAGAATATGCGGGGTTTCTTTTTGGAGCCATGTTCCCCTGGAAAGGTACACAAACAGGTTATCAGCATAGTATCTCAGCAATACATGGTACACATTCTATACAGGGAGTATTAAATTGTACTTATTACTGCTTGGTTGTAACTTGATTAAAGTGTAGCTATCATTCTAAGTCATTTGGACTAAGAACATGACCTTCAGACCAGTTGTTTTACATTAGGGAGGTTTGTGGCAAGCACTGTGGTGGCAGGACACATATCTTTCATCCTTTGAAGTTGGGAACTGCTGATTGAGAGCCCAGTGTCCAAGTGTATTAGTTCTGGTATAGGCAGTTGGCCTTCAGGCCAGTTATTTAACATTAACAAGGTTTGTGGTCTGCACTCTTGTGTGACAATAGGCTGTACTCTGCCATTCATAGCTGGGAACATCTGGTTTCAGGTTTATAGTGCCTGCATATTTGAGCTGTATCTTACTGACATTGGTACACCTTGTTTGCTGTAGCAAACACTACATCCAGGCCTCCTGAATCTAGCTTTGTTTATATGCTTGTTATTTGTTAGCTTATTTCACTGGTACGCTACTTCCACATAATACACAGCTTCTCAGCACTTCTGTGACTCACTACTGATATCTGCATTGCTTACTGTACATATTTCCATGTTACACATGACAGCAAGTGACTGCTTGTCATTGTTGCATTTACTTAATTGTAACACATTGCACTTAGGTTACCTAGCACTTGCTCACTGAAGCTATTATATCAGTCAGCAGTAGTAGGTAATATCAGTACACCCTCACTCCCCACTGGACCTTGTTTTCAATTATTACGGAATTCACAATAGTATTCTAGCATGTCCAAAGGTCAGTTGTCAGTCTCCTCCCAGTCCAGCTGGTGAGTGTGGTAATCCAGAGGCAATGTTATAACAGCTGCATGTACACAGACAACCCCCTCCTCCTAACAACAAATTCAAACACATGTGAGTGATGCAACCATATACCAAACTGGAGGCTAGGCTCCCTCTACTCAATACTGCCATAACCAGTCAGGTGGAGAAGGAAACCACACTCACTACACTTCCAGTCTCACATAGACCTACCACGACAGCAAAACTAACACATGATCACACATGAACATACTCGTAGGCTCAGACTACAGGTCTGCCTACGCAGCAGAGACCTCCTAAGCAGACACTCAAGCAACCACTACCACGGAAACAAACACGTGCAACACATATCACACAAAGCCAATGTGCTGAACACTCACAGCCATTAACAGTAAACAACACACCTCGTACACCTGTACTAGGTGCCTCTATCATCAGGCACACTGACATCACGTTCACCAGGCTTAACGAGGTGAGGGTCACAGTGTGCAGCCTGTCGGGCACTACGACCCGCCACATAACACAAACACTCAAGTAACTCCAAGGCAAGTACAGGTATGACTCACTTAATGTCCATGCTGGTGTGAATGACCTGACACATACCTCCCTGGACTACATGACATGAGACAGTAAGGAGCTCTCTGAGCATGTAGCCCAAGCCAGTATGACCCTGACCTTGAGTAGCATCTTACCCTCACCAAGAACGATGCCACAATATCAAGGCACGATGATCCCTTCCAACAATTGACTGACGTACTGGTGTCATTCACAGGTGTGCCAATGCCTGTCATCTTGGGGTGGTATGCTGTACAAGCCACAATGCTTTGCTAGGGACAGCTTGCACCTGTCACCCCTGGCCTATTGGATTTTGGCGGAGGCTCTTGCTACACCCATAGTGCCTGTATTAGGCAAGGCTCATAAGGCAAACCCACATCCATTCGTATCACAGAGGATGAGGAAGTAAGAGTGATGCTACTCAACACCAGAAGTCTAGACCTCAGGATACACGCACTCAAAACCCTACTTAGCATTATGGATATCGATATCTGTGCAGTAACATAAACCTGTTTCAGGTTTCCCAGGAGCACACCAGCACTGCCAAGTTATACCTGTTACCATTCTTGTCGGCCCCAACACTTTGACCACACAACAAAGGAGGGGGAGTATCAATATTCAATGCAGATTCCCACACCTCCACATTGGTGGCAAAGTACCACATAGGTGTTAGGCCATTGAGCACAGAAGACGTAATTGGGGACCTGGGGAACAAACATGATAGCAGTCTGTCATTTGTCAACCACATGGCCAACGTGGATTGAAAGACATGTTATATAGCCCAGCTAATCATGAGGGATTCACATGTACGGCAGGGGAGGTCATTGTGCCTCTTTACTCATCCATCATCAGGCCTATAATTGCGTACAATGCACCTTTTGGGATGTACCTAACCAGACACCTACAGCAACTGGTAAAGGACAACAGTACCTCATCAAGAGGATCAAATGGCTCAAACAGATGTCATATACTGCCCAGTTAAAGGAAATCCAGCTGGACTCAGTGGCATACTGCCTGTTCAGAGGCAATCTGTGCCTGCCATATACAGCCATGTCCAACCCAGAAGTAATGAACATGCTGCACCTCAGGAAATCAGAGTCCCATACAGCCACATGCTCAGGAAACCTGAACCTCAGCACTGACATAAATAGGACATGCTGGAGGGGCATATTCCTAACCAAGGGGCTCCCTTCACTCTGTAATGAACTCACACTACAGGTTAGGCAGAGCCCCTCATTGACTCTCTTCCATAGGAATCTGGATGAGTGGATGGAGATCATAGTTGTACCCCAGGTATCACTTCTATGTCACTGTTAGACAGAGGCACAGTATACTAACGTCGGACAAGGGCATAGCAGCATAAATTGTAATTGGGTGGCGAAAGACAAACACATTCTACTAGGCTTATCAATGCCCTAGGGCAAATGGCTTAGTATGAACCTATGAACCTATGTGTACTGCTATAGTACTTCTGCCATATGTTGCATGTGTGTGTGTTGTGGGGGATGCACAGGTAATGGCCAGATATTTCTGCACAGGCGACACGTCTGAAACACTCTGGGTGTTCATCCCTACATACTGGATGTGTGTTGCCATCCAACCCTGTGATGTGGACACACATTACTTAGCCTGGATATACATATCCCAACAACACCACAAGCACAGTACACTACCTTGCTATGTATGCATGTAATTACACAGTTATTCACTAGTTATGACTGTGATGCTATCCATGCAGCCCATTGGGCCAGTGGAAGCAACAACACACACTGCTGGCCCCTTTGCATATGCTTACCACAGACATCCCACATACTGCATGTACTGTGCACACACATAATCTAACCCAGAACGTATGCACACCACTTATTTATCCTGTCCAGTGGACTACAGATACAGGCACATTGTATAACAATAGCAGGAGGCTACTGCAGCACAGGGTGGATTCACATGAAGGCAAGGCATCTGTGGTCATCAGTGTTAAGATGCTTCACATTCACCAAATGCACAGATATTGGCAACATTGTTGCAGACAGTTTAGGTGCAGGTACCCCCCCCATTCTCCTACACATGTGGTATTAGTCATCACAGATGACTGTAACCTCCCTATCCTCTCACATGTCCAGGTGAGGGCCACCCTCAACATTGCAGAACACATAGCATCACGGTTACGAAATGGTATCCCTGGATGTGTGCTACATTCACCTCTGGAGGACATAGCACCACATGACAGACTGATATTAATCCCTGGCCATACTACAGGATATGTACCTGAACAGTGCCATACATACACAGTGGTCCCACACCACTGAGGAGTAATCTCTACTGACCCTGGTAACTACTGCATCATATGCACAACTGGCCTTGTGTTCTAAGCTATGGAAGTTTTAAGTATGGGCAACATGTACAGCAATATTACATATGTATATATTTCAGGACTATGTACACACAACCTATCTCATGGACATACCTATAGAGAGTGAACTATGATACATTTGGAGGTGTCACAGTAAACACAGTATTAACCTGCTACTTTGCATTACCTGTGTTTGTGGCAGCTGTTGCTGTGTCAGTGGTGCTGCTTGCTGTTTGCTGCTGCTGCTGGTTTTGCTGCTTGCTGTCTGTATATTTTTTTTATGTCTCTCTCTGTCTCTCTTTTTCAGTAGGTTTGTGCAATGACTGTATTGCATGTGTGGAGTGTGGGTACTGGATGCTTTTGTAGGTATCTGCATAGGTCCATGTGATGGCCTCTGCACCAATTGTAAGGCAGCATTGGATAATTGCATACAGCCGGTTGTGTACTGATTGCATGTCTCACTGTGATTTCAGGACAGTGCTATAAAAGGGTATGTGAGATGGGCGTTGCCCTTTCAGATTGTAAGGGTGTGGACCATGCTGGTATGCTGTTGGAAAATGTTCTGTGAGTGTGAAAGTTAGTACATCTCTCATGCTTCATGTTGTGTTGTGAATTCAGGTTGCTGCATTTCTCTCAGCTGTTCCCTGTAGTGAGTGTGTATGCATACTGACGCCTACGACTATATTTCATATGTATTGCTATATATACATATGTGTACATATACATACTTTCATATATGTACATTAGCTGACAATATTGGGTACAAGCTAACAATTTGCAGGGCTGTTTCTGTTAACACTACACTAGTATGGGAATCCAGTAATTGGGACAGTAAAAGTCTGCCTGACATGCTTTGGGTAGTACACATACTATATTGCCTTTATCTTCATTCCTACTATTACATGTTCCACTTATTTAGCACTATATTCCTGTATGAGAGTCATGGCTTACTGGTAGGTCATACAGACTAGTGTTACAATGGTCTTGTGGTAGGGCCTACTAGTATGCTTATATTTTGCTTTCAAATTGAGTATAGGGCCTATCAGTCAGAGTGCTAGGGGCACCTTTAAGCAGTTAAAGGGGTTAGTAGGTCTCACAGGAGTCAGGCTGTGTTGCAGACTCTGGTTGCTGCATTTATCTTCACTGTTTCCTGTAGTGAGTGTGTATGGATACTGACACCTACCACTATATTTCATATGTATATATATATATATATATATATATATATATATATATATATATATATATATATATGTACATATACATACTTTCATATATGTACATTACCTTACATTATTATGTACAAGCTAACAATTAGCAGGGCTGTTACTGTTAACACTAAACTAGTATGGGAATACAGTCGTTCAGACATTACAAATCTACCTGACATGCTTTGGGTAGTACACATCCTATATTACCTATATATTGATTCCTACTATTACATGTAAAATTTATTTCAGCACTATGTTCTTGTATGAGAGTTATGGCTTAGTGGTAGGTCATACAGACTAGTGTTACCAAGGGGCTTGGAACTGACAGTAGGAATTATTTTCTTTCAAACTGAGTTTAGGACCTGGCAATCAAAGTGCTGAAGGCACCTTTACGCAGTTAAAAGGGTTATTGAGTCTCACAGGAGTCAGGCTGTGTTGTAGATTGTGGTTGCTGCATTTATTTTCACTGTTTCCTGTAGTGAGTGTGTGTGAATACTGACCCCTACCACTATATATCAAATTGTATTAATATATTTATTTATATATATATATATATATATATATATATATATATATGTGTATATATATACATGTGTACATATAATACTTTCATATATGAACATTACCTCACATTATTATGTACAAGCTAACGATTAGCAGGGCTATTTCCGTGAACACTAAACTAGTGTGGGAATCCAGTAATTCAGGCATTAAAATCTACCTGACAACCTGACATGCTTTGGGTAGTACACATCCTATATTACCTTTCTATTGATTCCTAGTATTACATGTTATATTTATTTTAGCACTATGTTCTTGTATGAGAGTCATGGCTTAGTGGTAGGTCATACAGTCTAGTGTTACCAGGGTCCTGGGTTCGAGACTGACAGTGGGAATTTATTTTTCTTTCGAAATGTGTACAAGACCTGTCAATCAAAAGTGCCAAAGGCACTTTTAAGCACTTAAAACCAGGTCTGCGCGTGTTTGCGGAGCTCACGCATGCACTGGCGGTGAGCTCCGCACACAAGCACACCCGCTATTTTCTTTGAAAGAAAAGAAAAGGGGTGACAGGAAAGTGGTGGAAAAGGGGTCACAAAGAGGGTAAGACAGTAGGGAAACAAGCTTGGAATTTGCAGGAAGGATGTAGGTGAGGCCCATAGCTGCCAATGTCTTACCCAGCAACAGCTGTGCATTTGTATGCAATTTGGTGTGACATTTGGAACCTTCCACCCCTGAGAGAGGTGTCAGGACAACATTAATACCTGTTGTACAGCCAATTGTAATTAACAGTTTCGATGTCCAGCGGACATGTGTGCAACATGGACAGCTATGTATGGGGCGTAATTTTTTTGTGGGTACAGAGTGCCCTTTTTTGTTTTTTTATCAGGTGAGAGTGGTATGTCAGGTGAGGTAGTCGGTATAGCTGGGGAGGTAGGTTGGGTAGGTTAACAGCCAAGACAGACAAGACGCATACAGGGGCGGTGTATGACACATGTGGGGGGGTTACACAATTGACTGGGACAGAGGTTGGGATATCCATGGCAGTTGCCACTGTTCCTTCACAGCCCAGGACGGGGCTGTGCTGGCGGGCTGTGCAGGCGGGACAACGGGCAAGCCCGTAAGCTGTGCCACCCGGGCCTCAGGCTGGCGTAGGGGCCCAAGGACAGAGTCTTGGATCTCCCTTTGCACCACAGACAGGACACCTTGGAGGGTGAGTGGACGTGCTCCTCCGGCCACACTTGCAGAGGGGGGATGGGCCCCATCCCCTGCAGCGCTTCCACTCGAAGGTGGCACAGGGCCACCGGAGGAGGGTCCAGCCTGGGCACTAGTGCCAGGTGCACTTGCCAGCTGAGGTGGGAGAGGTGGGCCCGCTGGGACCTGCCTTCCCAAGCGTTCTAGGTTTGTGTGTATGTTATGTTAGCTTGGGTTAGTGGCATATTATTCCATTCAAATTACTTGTAACAGCATGCATTGGTATTCCCATTAAACAAACACCCAGATATTAACACCATTGAACAACGGGCATATCAATATCACATGCATTATTTGAACAGAAATACATAATTGAACAACATGCAGGGTTGATTAATGGCAACAGGCCATCAGGTTTGCCGGTATGACCAGGGCACATGCAACAACAGACATGCATATATTTTTGAAACAGGACAAATGTCCATGGTTAATGAAATGTTCACATACCAATATTTAGTGTTTTTTTTATTTGCAATTATAGGGTGGGGTGGAGAAAGAAAATGACGACACATTCATAAATTATACATTCATATACATTTGTAATAGAAACACAATTAACTTGTGGGTGATACTTTCCCACTGATTCTTACTTGACTGTCATGCTAGACCTGTTACAGATGCATCACTATCCTGGTTATTTTGAATTTGATCAGATACATCATCCTGCTACACTTTGATGTCAGGGCAGGGGACAGCTATGGATGTTTAGTATGTCAGACAATCATTCATTCTATCTGCAAATCGCCAACTGTGATCACCATATACAGAGTTTGGCCTGAACATTCAAGAGTCAGACGCACTGAAATCAGTTTGGGATGTTAAGTTTTAATTCCCACATGCATTTATTTCTGTAGAACCACACTGAAGCTTATATATTCAGGAGTTATTACTACTTTATTTATTGATACATGACCTTTTCTGTCACTCTCACACATCCTGCTATTTCACAGTTCAGGTTGGTACTTCTAGGCTTTGTTCAAATATTAGACCTGTGGTGATTCAAACACTTTCCAGCAGCCTCACTTCTGTCATGATTCAGCATTTCAACAGGGGATATATCTCACATGTGATTAACTCAGCTTCTGAAGCTGTACCCTTGAGACTACTGCAGGTTATACTACATTTAATTAATGGTGGGACATCTGTATTACAGAACTATTTATTTCTATCAGTTATATTTCCAGTTTCACTTGCATACTGACAAACTTGTTGCAGCCATACCTGCAGACTTTTACTTGCTGCTTGCACATTCTATTACTTTTAATCAATACATTGCAGTGTTCTGCTACGTGCTACATTATAATATTTATTTACAAGTACTAGGTGGGGTTACTAACCTGCATGGTGGCGCAGCCGCACCAACCTCCGCTCATGTGCCATGCGATTCGCAGAGCGGACACCTACAGCTGTAATACAAAACAAGTAATATTGGAATACACATCTCCTTGGTATCAGCTAGTTGAATTCCTTACATAAGTAAAATGCATCTTACTCAGTAGTGGGGCGTTATATCCCGGGCCTCCTGGATCCATTGAGTCAACTGGTCTTGCTTACGTCGCTTCAGGTCCGCATGGTGGTGATGGACCTGCTCACCAGTGCGTGGAATGCCAGTAGCACTGGTCAGATCATGAGCCAACTGGTCCCATGCCTCCACCCTGTACGCTCCCCATGAGACCTGGCCCTGCATGAGTTGGGCCTCATGATGGTGAACTAGGAGCCAGACCATGTATCTGGACTCCTCAACACCCCACCGCTGTGCTCGAAAGCAACGTCCCTCCCCTACTCCACTCATTCTGCCTGCAGGTCTATTCTACAATTGTTTATGCTGTGTATTCCCGCCTATGGGGCTTGTATATGCCGATTTTCCCGCACATTTCTATGATTGGCCATTTTGGAATTGTATCAACTTCACAGAAACTGCTTTATCATGCTCCATTTTGGATTACATCCTATATATATATATGCTATTTCTGCATTTCTAAGTACTGCTGTCATGGCTTAGTGGTTTAGTACCTTGACTCTAGTGCATGGTATCCTGGGTTCGAATCTGACCATTGACTCTTACATTTTTAGGACTGTCTGGGAATGACTTCAGGACCTGTCAGTCATGCCAAAAGCACTTTTAAATGCTTTAAAACCAGGTCTGCGCTCGTTTGCGCGGACCTCACGCATGCGCACCGCCGGTTAGCTTGTGGGAGCGTCGCGCAAACTGTGCGCTAGGTTACACCTTAATTGGCTAGTAACACGCATGTTAACCATAGCGCAGCTGGTTGCACACAGTTTGAGCCTGTTAAACCAGTCCTTAGCTATGGGCAAGCTGTTTGCAGTTTGTGAAACACTACTTAGCTACGGGCACTCTGTCTCACTGCAGTTTAGCTATCAGTACATTTCTAAAGATTTTTATTATTGTATTACTTGCAAATATATGCTCCATTTCATTCCATTTTACAAAAGAAAATACTTTTACATTTGTATATTACTGTCTGGGGCCTTTTTAGTGCTTATTTACAAAAAAAAAAAGGTTGTTGTGTGGGCTCGAACCTTGCCTGCTTGCTCTCAAGCTGACAACTCTACCGCTATGCTATTACTTCTTGGCTTACTTTGCATATTTAGTTCTTGTATCCTTTTCCACTTATTGCTAACTGCAGTTGCGCTAGTGGCACACCCGCGCACACAGTAGCAAACATTTATGGGATTTAAAAAAAAAATAAAACAGTTTTTATTTTCATTTTACAACATCTGTTCACTTTTTACATTGCTGGTCTGTGGGGGCATGTGTTGTGTAGTGTGGTTATTCACGTTTCCATGGCTTCCCTCATGGCTGTTTACTTTCAGCCATTCTAGACTTCACGGACCGTGTAAAAGTTAGTGTGATTCAGCATGCCTCATGCACCTCATGCATATGCATGACATGCTGACATCACACCATTTAACTGCAGCCTCCGTGTAAGAGTTATAACTCTTACACGGAGGCTTCCTGAATCCTGCCCAGTGAATTGTAAACCTTTGCATGACATCAGGTGAAACTTTGGATGTTGTTGAAGAAAACATTCTTTCAGATTTGCATTGTAAATATGCAATGTTATTTATACTACTAATTGTACTATTAAGCATATGTTTTCCTGTTTTTGTAAATATCGGAATAAACATGCACCCATAGAGCAATTTATTATAGTCATGTGACTTGTATCTGGTTAACAAAAATATTATAATAATATATATCTAGGTTATATAGTTCTTACGATATGACAAATTGTGAAAGTTAGCAAAAATATAATTTTGGGCTTGTGTACATTATAATATATTACAACATTTCTGGAAAGACTATGAATGCACTGACTTTTATCACTGTAGAAAAAACGTCAAACTGGTAACATTGATATCTGTGAAGTTTTACTAGCTTTTATTGTTTACAAAATATGTACTTTTGTTTATCTTGTGCTTTTTGAGTTTATTTTTCAGAAAATGCTCTGTTATACAAGATGTGTGTAGGCTGCTAGAGGTGTGACATTCCACACTACTTGGGTGTTAATGAGTTAAGCTCTTTGATAATAAGAACGGAAATGCTGGAATTTGTGCAAGATTTTGGGGAAATAGAGGTGGAGCCTCTAACTTTTCTTGCCTTCCAGAAATGCCTGGATTGTCCTAAATAAGTACTTTGTAGTTTTTTGCAGTTATTGGTCTTTGGCTTGTATGGTGAGTACCCTGCTGGTGGACTTCAGCGGTTGATATGCAGTTTATTTGGCTGTATTAAAGGGTCCTTTTCCAGTTAATCTAGACATCATCTTTTTATTAAATATGTTGTATTACTATATCTTCGAGCCATGGAGTTTGCTTCCCTTAATATTTGAGTTCAATGAAAAGAAATAATTTGCCTTGAATAGAAGGTAGAAAGAGTAGTTTTAGAGTTAGTGCAGTTATATAGGGTGCTCCAGTCCAGCTTCTAAATCTTGGCTATTAGCATTTCAGAGGAGGTTTTGGGAATTTTTTCTGGAAAAAGACCATCTTGGGGGTAGCAAGTTTTTCTTTTCAGCAACCAGGAGCAGTGGATTGGGTCGTGATCAATTAAGGTGTTATGCAGAAGGTGTAACTGAATAAGTTTATCCGGTACATTTGCTAAAAGGATATCAAGATGGGTGGTATCAGCCTAGTGCCTTCAGTGACCAGGTAAGTAGGTTGAAGTGGAGAGGCAAGCCTGTTTAATGTGCATCTTTGTGAGACTTTCTGGTTGAAGTTTAAATTACTTACAATGGTGACTTTATATTGTTTGGTATGGTCAAAAATATTATTTAGAATAGATGTAAGAATATTAGGAGAAGGGGGTAGAAGAATATAAATAACAGCCATGAATATTTTGGCACATCTGCCAAGTAATATTTGGACTAATAGCCAGTTAAGTCTGTGTCAGCAGAGAATTCACTTCTAACAAGTGGTGAGGGGGAGAGGTTAGCATCATTCTTAACTAGTAAAATTACACGCCCTTTATGTAATCTTGTCCGGATGTCTGGGGCTAACGTATAATGTGTGAAGAAGTATGAGAAGGTATGGCAAGAGGCTTTCACTAAGATTCAGTGATGCCAACTAATTTAGGATTGTGGTCAATGTTTTAACTGTGTTCATTTGTAATCGATTATTCATTTGCTACCCAGGATAAGTCCGACTGGGCAGGGGCCCTTTTTCAGTAGAGACCCAGGGAGAAAAGCTCCACACAGAAAAAAAAGTAAATTGGGTGTCTTACAAATTTACACAGTGAACACACACAGTGTAATATTTAAAAAAAAAAAAAAAAAAAAAAAACATATACTAGCTGGTTAAGACATCACACAATAATAGTAGAACATAAGCAAAATTGAAGACATAGCTACATGAATGCAATTTACATTTGAAGTTTCTTTTACCAGTGTATAGAGAATTAGGTGAGTGGAGGAGGTGAATTTGGTATGAATAAATAGAGTAGATCAGAGAGGAAAAGGGAGGTGGAGTGTAGTATAGGACATAGGAGAGATGAAAGGTGTTGAGGTCTGGAGAGAGAGCATGAAGTAAGTAATGTGAGAGAAGTATGGGTGAGGGGTGAAAGAGATTGAGGATGGTGGGATGGTAAAGTTATGGGGGGGAGCAAAAGGATAGAGGTCAGTTTGACAGGATTAGGACAGAGACGAGGAGTGAAAATCTTAAGGAATATGTGGGGAGGAAATCTTAATATGGAATATTTTCTCAGGAGTGGAGATATTAAAAGTAATGGAGGGGATAGATGGAGAAGTAACTGGGGGGGGTTCATTGTTGATAGAATGACATGATATTTGCTGGTATATAATGTACAAAATGCATAGCATTGCTTGTTGTGGCCTACTGAATGCACACCTATGGACATCTGTGAGCATGGGCAGGAGGAATGTAATGCTGAAAGCAAAACCCCTGATTTCCATGTAGACAACTGCACTACTCCTAGCATGCTCAACCGTCTCTCCAAATGAAACAAATTGGCCATAGAGCTCATTCTGTATGGTAGAAAGGGAGCAGCAGAGCAGTTGTGCACAGAGGTCAATGCTCAGAGTGGGACCAGGATAAGGAAAGCAGAATCTTTGGTCAGCCACCATTTCCTTGAAATCAAAAGAATTTATCACTACAACCCATTAACTTAAAAGTGCAGTGAGCCCACTTACCTCTGTGGCCAGACATTGAGTGAAGGTATGAGCATTTTTTAGCTTCCAATTTATTATTGTGTTTATTTCCTAAGCACTAAATAGGGTCTTTATCACTTCAATAAAATGGAAGAAGTTCGAACACCATATGTTCGAACTTCTAACCTCGAAGTGCAAAAACATCAAAGTCTTAGAAGAGCAATTTTTTTCAGAGGGAAAAAAATCACTGTTCCAAGAAACACACTCAACACAAGCACACCAAAAGAAAAACAGCAATCCACACACATACACTTAAAATCCTACATCTAACCCTACACTAAACTGTACATACACTACTATCTATCCACTTACCTTAACCCATACCCTAACACTAAGGTCCGTCACTATTGCACACTCAACCTGAACCGCGCCCTAACCCTAACTCGCCTAACCCGTGCCCTAACCCTAACGTCTGCACAATCGCACAATTACCTGAACCCAACCCATAACTTTCCACCACAGTGCTGAATATAGTGAAGCCACAGAAACGGCCAGGGAAAGAATTTGGTGTTCTGCAGATTCGCAATATTCCGTTTTCGAACGTCACAGTTCAAACATATGGTGTTCAAACTGCTGACGGTTCGACGAACTGATAGGAATGCCACTAAATACATATCAAAGTAAAGTAAATAATGCATAAACTATAACGAATATATTTGGTATTATGAAGGAATATTTAAAAAATAAGCACATGTGAGCTAATTAAATATCTAGAAACAAACTTCTAGAAAGTACCAAAAAAGGACATATCAAAGATACCCTAAATGAACATCCAATAAATACTCTTAAATCACATTATGAAACAAACACACTGAAGCCTTTGGTCTGTACAGGAACAATTCCAAAGTAACATATTGCAAAAGGTTTCAAGTAAAATAATCACTTGGATGCTTTTCCAATCAGTGTCTGCTGAAATGTATGCAAAAATATTAACTGCCCAAAAGTGCCGAACTGCAGAAAAAAACAGTATACCAAATGCAACACTGATGATAACAAAAACTAAATGTTAAAAGTTGCAAAGATGTAATAATAAAGTAGTGATGTCGCAAAACTGCGGTTAGTATAAAAAAAAACAATGTGCAAATGACAGATACCCTCCAAAGCTGTTGGCTGTCCAGCTGCTGTCTGTCAGCTCATTAGTGAAGCAGATGACGCACACAACTAGCATGAGTAATATGAACAGGGATATCACAATCTAAACAGATAGATATTCAAATGCAAATCCAAAATTCCAACCAAATAAAAAATATAATTCAGAATGAAGGCCAGGAGTTCATCCACTGGCAGTCAATCTCCACCATATTTGGATATGTGCAATCACATTTCAATACTTTTTCTCTTTGCTTTTGAAAGGAGATGGCCATAGAAGAGATCAGAAGACCATACCGGTCACTGTCAAATACCTCAAACTACCCACGATAAAAACAAAAAAAATAATTTCGCTTGTTTAGCATCACATGAATCATCCTCCTCTTTGGTTTTGATCAATTAGCTCTAAATTAGACTGCTGTGACTATATAAAGATTGGACCAAGAAGGAAAGACCAGATTATGAGAAGAAATTAGAGTATCCTAGCTTACAGACTTCACATGGAGAAGCTGTCCTTAAAATTCTGAAAGATCCTTCAGGCACCCCACATGTACACAATAACTCTCTCAGATTCTCACACACACACACACACATGCACACTATCACACACATGCACACGTGCACACTATCACACACACACACACACGTGCACTCTATCACACACATGTGCACACTATCACACACTCACGCACGTGCACACTATCACACACACACATGCACGTGCACACTATCACACACACACACACACACACACACACACACACACACACACACACACACACACACACACACACACACACCAACAAACAAAAGTTTTCCATCATTGTTGTTCGCACACTCATGGAACACTCACCCATTACCACAAATTCATGTTCCAACACACACACACACACACACACACACACACACACACACACACACACACACACACACACACACACACACACACACACACTTCCAGACTCTTGATTCCTTACCAAACATCCCTAGTGTGACTCTCAGGCAGACACTCACACACTCAGACACAAAGACAAACGCAGTCATCCAGCTTCATTCATGTCCTTCCCCATACCCATCCACACACACACTAACAGCCCACATACCTATCCACATACACATGCACACACGAACAGCCACCCACTCCCACATCTTTGCTAAACTTACCTGCACAATGGCCTCTACCATAGGAGTGAATAGATGGTCACCATTTTTGAAAGCATTAACTTTTTCTTTCAACACTGGTATTTAATGCAGCTGAGTGGCTTTCTGAATCATTCAACTGTGTAAATTGGGAGTCTCTGGCAATTCTGGGGGAAAACACATGATTAACATTAGCTGTTCCCCCAGATTGTCACAGTAGCATGTAACTCCAGCAGTGGGACCACACACTGTGTTGAGGCTTCTGCAAGCAGATAAACCTTAACAGAAGGGTAGCCTATAAATCACAAAGGTTTACAGCTTGTGGAAAATGTCCATGTTAAGGTTACCGTCTCACAGTAAATCTTTCTGAATGCCAGGGTATATTTCTTCCCACTGAAGGTAATCTTTGCTGTATATCAAACAAAACTCATTAGCACTCTTCAAGAAAAATCATGATTGGATGAGAGAGGAAATTCCCCCTGGGAATCACTTCTGTGGCTCTGCTCGACAGTGGCACAGGAAAATAATTTTCTTGGGTGGCGAAAGCTAGGGTACCTTTTGGCTAGGCTTATATATAACCTAGGGCCAATAGCCTAGTATCTACCTATGAACCTGTTACTCTGTCACTTTGGTACAGTCAGCAATCCATAGTATTCTGTAAATATTCTACTCTGGGACATTTGTTAGTCATGCTCCCAGAGAACATATCTATTGCTTCCCAGAGAACATATCTATTGCTTTCCTATTGAAACCTATCTTTATTCGGACACTGTCCCCCCATATGAGATATAATGTGACAATAGGTTTAGATCCCTATTGAAATGTCATGACTCACCATGCCAAGTCCTAAAATTCTGGAGGGGGGGGTGAAAATATAGAAGGAGAGAATAACACTCTTCTAAAACTCAAAAAGAGGATTCTCTAGAAAGGACCTGCCATATATAATCATCTAGATACAGACATCAAAAAATCAAACATTAGAGCTATTTCAGGATGCCTTGACTGAACACCTCAATGAAGAAGTTGTTTATTCCTGTTTTGTAATGCTGGTTAAACTCCATGGTGCACACCAATTCTCCAAAATACCAATATGTGAATAATATACCTATATAAATACCTACGTGTATATATTGTATCTTAGATTGTTTTCTTTCACATTCCTGTTTATTGTCACTGCAATGTATTGCTGTAATTGCACTGCTACATCTGGGTCATGAAAGAAAAGTGCACCTACTCAGCTAACAAAGTGAAATAAGTAATTAAATAAATAAATAGTACAACTTTGTTTGTGACAGCAAAGTGGCTGCTGGGTGAGTATGGTTTTCCGCTTGCTGTTTTTCAAACTGTAAGATATAGTTGGAAGATGCCGTGCACAATGTTCCCTAAGGATAGCATGGGTGCAGGCCCATAGATTAAGAGCATATACTGCATTGTGAGCTTGATGCTTGGCTGCTGCAATGATGGGATCTTCTGGATGCAGTGGGTCTCTTGATATTGACCTTTATGTCCATGTCCACTTTCACCTGTGTTCTTAATGTGTGTGAGGAAAGCCTTTTGAGTACGGGCCCCTCCTCCCGAGTGCAATGATGTCTTCATTCTGCTGAGTATACGAGTCTGTGTCATTGCCTAAGGAGTTACCTATTGGTTGTGGTGTAGGGGGCTCTGTGAATACACTTTCCAACTGTATGTCACTGTCTTCAGGCTGTGTCATAGTTATAAGAGTTATGGCAGCATTGCTGACAGGCATTCTGCTATCAAAATCAGCCTGCTGGTTCTGATCTTGTGAAGAAATAGGTCAAGATATGGTTAATGTCAGATGTGATAGATGGAATTAGTTTTACATGAAGGGTAGGATAACCACATTTAACCATGCATTGTCTGTAGACTCTGTGCTACACCTGACATTGATGACATACCTGATAATGAAATATGTAAGGGTGATATGTGTAGTCATCATGCAGAACACATCACAGTATAAATATAGTAAAATCATCTGTACAATAACTGACTGTGGTTGCTGCAGGGGACTGAAATTACTGGTATCAATGATTTCAGCAGAATCCTCATCTGCATCAAAACATCACCTCTGACAGAGAGAAGGTACTTGTCTGGTGTTAAAGATTGGAGTGTAGAAGGGCCACCGCCAGTACTCAGGGGTGTAGCCGGTTAAATCCATTTTGTACTCAGATGCTTATTGCTACCCCCCTCCAATACACTTGACATTTAAAAAGTGGTCATATCACCCGAGTTGTTGCCCCATCCAACCTCAAACTTAATGTGCAACATTTTCAACTGCTCAGTCAAAAACTATTAGCGGTATTGTTTTTAGATTTGTAATCCTCTGTAAGCAAGCTATATACATGTTTTTAGAAGCATTAATCTAGATGGTTATAGACCTCGCATACCTTGATAAATCCCCAATGTTTCTAATAGGTTCAGAAAAGATTGTACTCTTTTTTTAGAGTACAA
The DNA here is from genome assembly GCF_019279795.1 of Protopterus annectens. NCBI lineage: Eukaryota > Metazoa > Chordata > Ceratodontiformes > Protopteridae > Protopterus > Protopterus annectens. The sequence continues at coordinate 344,538,556 of NC_056748.1, read as the reverse complement.
AGACTATGCCTGGCTACACACTTGCCAGTTCTGATACAGGCAACTGCCTTCTGCTTCTGTTCTGGCTTATCTCTTCATGACTTTGACTCTTACTGTGTTGAGGTGTGGTTCCTTCCCCTACTATATTAATAGGTTCATAGATTAGTACTAAGCTAACTGCCCTTGCAAGCCATTTTAAGCCTAGCCAAATATCCCTTGTGAGACTTAAACCCTGCACCTTGTGTTTGTAAGGCAAACAACTTAACCATTAGGCCACCCTCTCAACCCCCTTAATGTCAGCCACTGCTTGATTCCATGCATATGTTTTTGTCTCAACCTTTTTCCAAAAACATTTTGCGTATGTCTTCAGAGCATACAAGAGCATGTGACCCTCTTCAGGACTGAAATTGTCTCTCTAGTATCTTTTCCCTGCTGTTACAGAATTTTATAACCAGGAATCACATACTGTGAGAAAAATCACACCTGCTTCTTTTGTAGGATATTTTAGTGAAATATGGATCATGCATGCCAATATATATAAACAATGTTTAAAAGGTAATAAGAATATTGAAAGATTAATTCTAAGTTGTGTGAGTTTGGTTGCCATTACTGCATGTATTTTGTACTTTTCTGTTGCAATATTAATACATATGTTTTGCTGCAAGTGTGTGGTACTATGTATAATAAATAATAGGTTATGTAAAGCAGTACATAATTAATTTAAGGTGGCCTGTAGGGGTACCTGTCAAATCTTTGAATGCTCAAAATTTAGAATGTTACATGGTCGAGACCAAACGTTCGAAATTTTGAGTGCTCAAAGATAGACTTTCAACGGCACCGTACGGTGCAGATAGGGAGAATTTCCCTTTTCTGCCTTGAAGTACAGTCTTGGAGTTGGTATATTTACGTAGGGGGGGGCGCAGACCCCCATGTGGGGTGCAGGGGGGCTTGCCCCCCTACCTACACTGTTAGAGTTTTTTTTATGTTCGAACAACCAAATGTCAAATTTGGTCTCGACCATGTAATGTTCAACATTTTGGATGTTCGAACATTTAACATAGACCCGCCTGTAGCCTAGCTGTGGGTGTTACCCATTGCCAGAGATCTTTATCTGCAATAAGCCACTTGACACACAGACAGAACTGAAAATGGCACCTTACATATTCCCAAGCATTACATGAATAGTCTGACAAATATAAAATGTCATGTCTTACCAGTAAAAACACACACATATTGAACAGATCATAGTAAAGTGCCCTGCTGACTGCTTTTCTTATTTGTGGTTATGTCTGATTTTAATAAATGTTTTTTGTTGTTTACTGATTTTCATGGATGTTCGTGGAAGCACAGAGCCTAGCAAACCTCAAAATGGTGGATTGAGGCAGGTTGCTATAAGGTGAAGCTGATTCTTAAGTTAATATGCAAGTGAGGCTGAGCTGTGCTGAGCTCAATGAAATGTATGGTATCACTGCATTATAGCACTGATGATTATCTCCTGTTGGTAAAAATGCATTTGTCTTGCTGCGGGTCATTTGCTGTCTGCTCATGCACTCATTTGACCACTACTTTTGCCATAGTTGTTCTCCAGTACCACCAAAAAGTACTGCTACAGGCAACTGCCTTCTGCCTAGCTTTTGTTTTGACTTGTCCCTTCATGTCATTGGTTCTTACTGTGTCGAGGTGTGATTCCTTCTCCCTACTGCCTTAATGTTGGCCACTTGGTGATTCCAAGCATGTTTTGTCTCCCCTTTTTTTCCAAAAGACAGTCATTGATTAAAATACAGAGGGTGAGAGAGAAAAACATAAACATATCAAAATACGTATCACCAACGCATGCCACACTGTGTGGCATAACAGTTGCTGAAGTAGTAAAATGCTGCTAATTATGTATGAAAAAAAATACACCTGGCAGACTAAAAAACTACAACAGGCAGTGTGCAACAAGGATCAGATTTATATACTGTCTAACCAGTTTCCTTGTGTGTGTATCATGTGAAAAGTGCATATATTGCAAAGAGTAACCACAAAAGCTGGCTGGAAAAAATTGTAATCAAAGGAGCTACAATCAGGTGTCACATGTGGTCTATGACACAGGGCACTGCATGGCCCCATGGCGACCATTCCATGGAGACACAGTGACATAAGACAAAAATTGTTATATGCATGAGTCATATTCACTGTGTGGCAAATAATGTAATGTGAAACAGGACAGTCAATATTAGGTGACAAATATTCTATATGATTCATGCTGACAGTGTGCCTGGTATAAATGACACAGGCAGGGGACTTTGAATGGACAGTGGAATAATAATGTTTGGAGGCAGACCCGTGTATTGTGTATAAATGGGAAGGGAACTATGGTCATTCCAGTGTGGGGTGGCAAACACTCAGCTGTGACCTAGAACTTGACAACAAACATGACTGTAGAGACTGCTGTGAAATATCATTACCCATACCACCTGTAGCACTCCCCAGAATTGCTATGGTTTGTGTTTAAGTAGGCATATTATGTTTAAGCTAAGTAGCAGTACTGCAGAAAATAGACAATACTTTAGGTATGTAAATGATATTTAGCTATAACATCAGTGATATATATGTAACTCCTGAACCGTGAGAGTCTTTTCTATGGACTTCTGTAAATCAATTGGGTCTGTTCAATCTAACCAGGAGATGAAAGTCATAAAAATAAAAGAAAAGGTGTCCATAACTTACACATTCCTAATATGGTGGAACCATTGTTTCTAAATAATCACAAGTAACTGTCTGTCATGACAAGTTCATGTTGCTGCTACTTCAGATCATGGTACCTATACGTGCACTGCTCACCAGTGTGGGTGATGGCCTTGGCATTACTCACCATCCTGGAAAAGCATTGCCAGCCATCCATTTTATACTGGAGACCCTCAGAACTGCAGCTATGTCATTAGGAGCCCTTAAATGAAAGTCAAGCAACAAGCAAACATAAAAAAAGCTCTTGTGCTGAAACTGTAGCAAGCAACTTGATGAAAATATTCTTGTGGCTTCCATAAAGCCAAGCCAGTGCTACAGTCCCACACTATTGGCATTATCAGATTGCGTCTCCCAATTGGCTTGCACCAGGGGCAGCCTCCTCCTTCATCCTCCCTTAGTTAAAGCTCTGTCAGCCTTCATAAGTGTTCCCCAGCAGACACTTCCAGTGGTCCATATGCAGAAAGTTTATTTCATTTACCAATAGCCACTGGGGATGCACAAGCTAGTGCATTTCTTTGTGCCAGTCCCAAGCCTGGATAAATGGGGAGGGTTGCATCAGGAAGGGCATCCAGTGTAAAATTTTGCCAAATCATACATGCAGACAACAGTACAGATATACATACCGGATCGGTCAAGGCCCGGGTTAACAATGACCACCACCAGTACTGTTGGCCAACAGGGTGCTGGTGGAAATTGGGCTACCATTGGCCGAAGGAAGAGAAGAGGGGGAAGGCATGTCCAAAGGCAGGTAAAGGATAGGACTGTGATAGTGAGGGTCGGAACTTTGAATGTTGGCAGTATGACTGGTATAGGGAGAGAGCTAGCTGATATGACAGACTTGAAGGAAGGTTGGTATATTGTGTGTGCAAGAGACCAGATGGAAGGGGAGCAAGGCTAGGTGTATCGGAGGTGGTTTCAAATTGTTTTATCATGGTGTGGATGGGAGGAGAAATGGCGTAGGGGTTATCCTGAAGGAACAGTATGCTTAGAGTGTTTTGGAGGTGAAAAGAGTGTCGGATAGAGTGATGTTTATGAAGCTGGAAATTGATGGTGTAATGATTGTTGTTAGTGCATATGCACCACAAGTTGGGTGTGATTGATGGATGAGAAAGACAAATTTTGGAGTGAGTTGGATGAAGTGGTGACTGTACCCAAGGGTGAAAGACTGGTGATTGGAGCAGATTTCAATGGGCATGTTGGTGAAGGGAACAGAGGGGATGAGGAAGTAATGGGTAGGTATGGTGTTAAACAAAGGAATGCAGAAGGTCAGATGGTAGTGGATTTTGAGAAAAGGATGGACATGGCTGTGGTGAATATGTATTTTAACAAGAGGGAGGAGCATAGGGTGACATACAAGAGTGGAGGAAGATGCACACAGGTGGAGTATATCTTATGTAGAAGGGGCAGTCTGAAGGAGATTGGAGACTGTAAAGTAGTGGCAGGGGAAAGTGTAGTTAGGCAGCATAGGATGGTGGTTTGTAGGATGACATTGGTGATCAAGAAGAGGAGGATGAGTGTGAGAGCAGCACCAAGGATCAAATGGTGGAAATTGAAAAAGGGTAATTGTGAGGTGGAGTTCAGGGAAGAGTTAAGACAGGCACTGGGTGGCAGTGAAGAGTTACCGAATAGCTGGGTGACTACAGCAGAGCTAGTAAGAGATGGCTAGAAAGGTGCCTGGTGTGACAGCTGGAAAGAGGAAGGAGGACAAGGAGACCTGGTGGTGGAATGAAGAAGTACAGGAGAGTATACAGAGAAAGAGGTTGACGAAGAAGTGGGATTGTCAGAGAGATGAAGAAAGTAGACGAGTATAAGGAGATGAGGTGCATGGCAAAGAGATAGGTGGCTAAAGAGAAGGTGTATGAAGAGTTGTATGAAAGGTTGGACACTAAGGAGGGAGAAAAGGACCTGTACCAATTGGCTAGACAGAGGGACCGAGCTAGTAAAGATGTGCAGCAGGTAAGGGTGATAAAGGATAATGAGGGAAATGTACTCACAAGCTAGGAGTGTGTGTTGAGCGGATGGAAAGAGTACTTTGAGGGGCTGATGAATGAAGAGAGAATGAGAGGGAGAGAAGGCTGGATGATGTGTGGATAGTGAATCATGAAGTGCAGTGGATTAGCAAGGAGGGAAGTAAGGATAGCTATGAAGAGGATGAAGAATGGAAAAGCTGTTGGTCCAGATGACATACCTGTGGAAGTATGGAGGTGTTTAGGTGAAATGGCAGTGGAGTTTTTAACTAGATTGTTTAATGAAATCTTGGAAAGTGAGATTATGCCTGAAGAATGGAGAAAAAGTGTTTTGGTACCGATTTTTAAGAATAAGGGTGATGTGAAGAGCTGTAGTAACTACAGAGGATTTAAATTGATCAGTCACAGCATGAAGTTATGGGAAAGAGTAGTGGAAGCTAGGTTAAGAAGGGAGGTGATGATTAGTGATCAGCAGTATGGTTTCATGCCAGGAAAGAGCACTACAGATGAGATGTTACTCTGAGTGTTGATGGAGAAGGTCAGAAGGAGTTGCATTGTGTCTTTGTGGACTTAGAGAAAGCATATGACAGGGTGCCTAGAGAGGAGTTGTGGTATTGTATGAGGAAGTTGGGAGTGTCAGAGAAGTATGTAAGAGTGGTACAGGATACATACGAGGGTAGTGTGACAGGGGTGAGGTCTGCGGTGGGAGTGATGGATGCATTTAAGGTGGAGGTGGGATTACATCAAGGATCATCTCTGAGACCTTTCTTATTTACAATAGTAATGGGACAGGTTGACAGACGAGATCAGACAGGAGTCCCCGTGGACTATGATGATTGTAGATGACATTGTGATCTGTAGTGAGAGTAGGGAACAGGTGGAGGAGACCCTGGAGAGGTGGAGATATGCTCTAGAGAGAAGAGGAATGAAGGTCAACAGGACTAAGACAGAATATGTGTGTGTGAATGAGAGGGAGGATAGAGGAATGGTGAGGATGCAGGGAGTAGAGGTGGCGAAGGTGGATGAGTTTAAATACTTGGGATCAACCGTTCAGAGTAATGGTGAGTGTGGAAGAGAGGTGAAGAATAGAGTACAGGCAGGATGGAGTGGGTGGAGATCAGGAGTGATTTATGACAGACTTGTACCAGTAAGAGTGAAAGGGAAGCTCTACAAGAGGGTAGTGAGACCAGCTATGTTACATGGGTTGGAGACAGTGGCATTGACAAAAAGGCAGGAGTTGGAGCTTGACGTGGCACAGTTGAAGATGTTAATATTTGCACTGGGTGTGATGAGGATGGACAGGATTAGGAATAAGTATATTAGAGGGTCAGCCCAGGTTGGAAGGTTTGGAGACAAAGCCAGAGAGGCAAGATTACATTGGTTTGGACATGTGCTGAGGAGGGGTGCTGAGGAGGGATGCAGAGTATACTGAGAAAAAGATGCTAAGGATGAAGCTGCCAGGTAAAGGAAGAGAGGAAGGCCCAAGATAAGGTTTATGGATGTGAGAAAGGGCATGCAGGTGGTTGGTGTGACAGAGCAAGATGCATCGGACAGGAAGAAATGGAAACAGTTGATCCGCTGTGGCGACCCCTAACGGGAGTAGCTGAAAGAAGACCACCAACAGTAACCCTCCCACATCTAACATGCCGATCTGTCCACATCACATGTTGTGAAACATCTTTATTAAATCACAGTTTAAAGAATGACATAGGTACACATTTATTGATAAAACTGAAAATGAACCACAGAGACATTTTTCTTATTTTCATGCAGTAACCATATATATATATTTTTTATCGTCATTCACTCCAGTATTATGTAAATTGCCTGCTTCTCAGCTTCCCTTAAACCTTTCTACTCTTCCTCCTCCTGAACATTATTCTTTGTTTTGTTCTTGGGGATTTTGTTTATTTGTGTAATTTGCTCCTTTTTTTTTTTTTTAAGATCCGACTTCCAGTTCTTTTATATCCTTTACAATATTCAGTGCTTTAACTACAGCTGGTTTCATTTTTGATTTCCATTTTTCAGTTAATTGCTTTTTTTGGCAGCCAACAGTATTAGACTTAGTTAAACCTTATGAGGTCTAGGTAATTCAGATTCTGTGTCTTAGTTCAGGTCCTATATAGGGCATTTTTAAAATCTACCAACTCATTGTAGTCCAAAAAAAACCTGTATCCTTCTCTTTATATATATATATATATATATATATTTTTATCTGACGGAGCAAAAATCCTAAACTTTCTAGACTTTGTTGCATACTACTTGGGAGCTGATGCAGAAGTCTTTCTATTGTTTCTTCATAAAGTGCCTTTCCAGTATATCTTCCCAATCTTTTCCAACCTTTTCTGATTAATATTTATAGTGATGTAATGTTTTTATACATCCTATGAATTGCATCTTTCTAATGTCAGCATCTATTTTACACTCCACTGAAAATTCTTGGACTTGGACTCGGCACTCCCCTATCCCTTTTTCATTGCCATTATTCTGATATCAATCCCTGGTAGGGAAGGCAGTTTCTAACCTGCAGTCCAAACTTCTGCTGGGCCTCAAACTACTCCTCTACCTTTTGCTGTTCTCCCAATACCTTGGTTCCTTTTCCGATTTTCTCCAGTAAATTGTAGCCCTGTCTTGCATATTTCCTATACCTTACTTGAAGTTATCCCTACTTGCAAAATCTCCTTTCATCATAGGTTCATAGGTGTTTACTAGGCTAATGGCCTTGCAGCCTATATAAGCCTAGCCCAAGAACATTCCCTGGCATCATGCTGCCCAAAGTTAGTTCCCAGTGCCCCTGTCAAGCAAGGCCACTGAAGCGATCCCTGGGGTGAACTTCCTATTGCCCATCTACTCGTCAAGATTTCTCTTAAGAGGGCCAGTGAATTGCTCTGCTTGATGTGAATGGGAAGTTTGTTCCAGAGTATGGGAAGTCTCTGGGTTAGGAACCTGTCCCTCCAGCATGCTCTGTTTATTGTGGTAATGAGGTTTAGGTTCCTGGAGCATGTGGCATGGAGGGATTGGGATTTCTTTAGGTGTAGCATATCTAGCAGCTCTGGGTCAGACATTGCTTTGTAGGTCAAGCAGAGATTGCCTCTAAGTAGGCGATGAGAGACACAGTATAGCTGGAGTTTTTGAGTCTGTCCATATAGGGCATGTGTCTAAGGCCTAAGATCCTCTTAGTGAGGTATTTTTGTGGCCTTTCCAGTTGTTGTAAGTGTCTAGTGAGGTACATATCAAATGGGGTGTTGCATTCTATAATAGGTCTAATGTGGGATGAGTAGAGAGGGATTATGACCTCTTTCTTCCTGGATGAGAAACCTTTTGTAATGAGATGTGCCACATAGAAGGCCTTTCTGACCACAGGGTCAATGTGGTTATCAAAGGAGAGGTTGCTGTCAACCTGTGTCCCCAGGTTTCTTATCATACCTTCAGTGTTTAGTGGGCTACTGCCAATGTGGTAGTTCAGGGGCACCGAATTTTTCCCAAAGGGAATGGCAATGCACTTTTTGGCATTGAGCTTAAGGCCATGGCTCTGGCACCAGTCACTGGTGTCAGTGAGGCCTTTTTGTAGGATGACTACATCAGTTGGAGAATCAATAATAGCTCCCAGTTTGCAAACATCTGTGAACTTGGTCACCAGAGTCCCTTTGTGTTGGCTTGAACTTCAGAGAAGTAGATGCCAAACAGGAGAGGACCTAGGACCGATCCCTGTGGGACATCACTTGTAACTGATCAGTAATCCGATTTTGGAGTCCGCTACTTTCAGTGTGGCTTCTATCAGTGAGCCAGTTGGCAACCCATCTTATGACATAGGGGTTTATGCCTAGTTTAGTGAGTCTATCTGATTCCTGAGTGAGGGGTGGTGTCAAAGGCCTTGGCAAGATCTAGATAGGCTGTGAACTACCTTGCCCTCATCCACAGATCTAGTGACCGACTCTAAGAAGTCTGTCAGGTTGAGGAGGCATGATCTACCTTTCACAAACCCAAACTGTGTAGGGTCCAGAGTTTGGAGATTCCCTATGTCCTTATTTATAAGGTCCATGATGATGCGCTCCACAGCCTTACATATCAGACTCTTCAGACTAATGGGGTGGTAGTTCCCAGGGTCTGTAGTCGCTCCCCCTTTGTGGAGTGAGGTGACCGTAGCAATGCACCATTCAGTAGGAACAAAGCCTGAAATGAAGCTGTGATTGAACAGGGTACTCATGTGTAGTGCCAGTTCACTTTGTAATTCATGTAGAACACGGCCAGGGATATTATCAGGTCCCATGGAAGCTGTATTCTTGGCTTTGGACAGTGCAGTTTTTACCTATGTAGCTGTGATAATAGGGACTTGGCATTCCTCAGGTATTGTGATAAGCCATTTAGGGGGTGAAAGGGGGTTAAATTCGCACTGATCCTGTCAGCCAATATGTTGGCAATATCAGTTGGTTCTGTATATGTATTGCCATTGTGCTGTAACTCAGAGCAGATATGAGTATTGCCATGTAGATTATTGACATAACTATAGAATACCTTGTGGTTGTCTTTAGAATCTGCAGCAATTTTGTTTTCATAGCTAGCTTTAGAGGATTTGATGATGGATCTCAGTTTTTTGCTGAGGCTAACAAGGGAGTTTTTACCAGTCTTGGGAATCAATCCTTTTCTGCAACAGTTTTTTTCCTTCTGTTGTAGAGTTTGTTTATGGTGTGGGACCACCAGATTGGCTTCTTTTTTTTTTGAGGAGAGTGTCTTAGTTCTGTTTGCTATGGCCCATTCCATGTGCTCAAACACTGCATTGGTGTATGATTCAGCAGTCATGCACCTATTTTCCATTTGCATGGGTGTTGTGAAGTTAGCCACCTCTGTTTTTAGAAGCCCAAATTTGGCTTTGGAGAAGTTTTTTATGGTGGTTTCCTTTAGGGGGAGGGGTGAGGGTAGGATGTGGATATCCATGGTGCTTAGCTAGTGGTCAAATCTGACCAGGGAGGAGTTGATTACTGGTGTAGAACAACAGTCGCCCATGTTAGTAATGACCAGGTCAAGGATGTTTCTACCCCTGGTGGGGGTAAGAATGAGTTGGTCCCGGGCATTGGAATTAATGAATTCCAGAAAACATTGAGCAAGTCTGTTGGTACATGAGTTATTTTCCCAGTTAGTGGAGGGGTAGTTAAAGTCTCCCAATATAAGGGTATTGGATTGTACCCTAATATTTTCCAGTGTGTTTAGGAATGTGGAGTAGGCATCTTGGGACATGGTGGGGGATCTATAGCAGGCTACAACCTGGATTGCAGTTTCACCCAGTGTTAGTTGTACCTGAAGTATCTCTGGTGTGTTATGTTGGGCTACTAGTCTGGAGGTGTGCATATCCTTTATGAATACGGTGACATCACCTCCTTTAGTACTTCAGTCCAGATTTAGGGGCCTAAAGGTGTGTTATGAATTATAGCCTGGTAGTGCTGGGGTGCTCTCCGGAGCCTTGAACCAGGTCTCGGTCACTGCACAGATGTTGGTGTTTTCCATTTTAAGGAGTGTCTCGAGTGAATGCATTTTGAGGTTTAGACTTCTAGCATTGAGTAGCACTGAACTCAGATTTTGCTTGCTTGTACCTGTTATGGTGGTGAATTTGTCATTTGAACCTTGCCTAAAAAAGGCACTATAGGGGTGGCAAGAGCCATAGCCAGTATCCGCAACATGCCACTACATGGTTTGTCTTCAAGCTGCCTTACTGGGACACGGAGTGCCTGTTCTGTGATAATGTACTATGATAGGAGTTTACCTTACAGTGGCATAGATGTTTTGTTACTTGGATGTGTGCACACCACATCATGTTCTGAATATATGTGATTTGTCTGCTCAGTGACCATAGCTCTATGTCCACACATTTAGAGTTTGTGACTAAGTGACAAAAGAAAATAAATGTTTAGAAAGGTTTTCCCAGGCAGAAGGATGGATATCCTATTGCAGGTTATCTGTGAGCATGGATTTTGGATAATCCTGACAGTTGTTTTCACACCTTCAGTGACCATGTGTTACAGGAGCTAGTGAGCTGCTGGTGTGTTACTTTTGATGTTGATGGCCACAGCAGAAAGCTCTAACAGATTTGGCAAAGGTCAGGATGTTACTGGATAGGGTTCACCATCACTGACTACCCTGACTGCCAAGAAGAAGTCCTTGCTGTTCTTATCTGTGGAGTCAGAATGGACATTGATGCCTTGCAGAGTCCTTGCTATCTCTCATCCTCTTAGTACAACAAATCTGGACAAAGCTTAAAATAATGGGCTGGACAAAGGTCCAAAAATAGGGACAGATTTTTAAATATAGCTCTTATAAACTTAAAATGTTGCTAAAATAACAGGATTTGTGTTGGCATGTATTTTCTGAGGGATATGAAACCTGAATCCTCAGTGATTTGGCAGAAAACCAAAAGTTTTATGAGCAACAGAACAAAAATATGAGGCAAATAATCTAACATTGTTAAAATCTGGTCATTTGAGGGGTATGCCCTGCCTGGTTATCAGAGCTGAGCTGGATGTACCTTCCTGTATCTGCTTCAGTGATGCACCAGGTTGGTATTACCTTATGTTAGTAATATGGTTTAGGGATAATCCTCAAAAATTATGTTAAAAGCACCAGCGGTCACTCAAAACAAAAGTCCAAGGTGTCCAAGGAAGCAAGAAACAAGCACTTTAAAAACCCGATTTATTGCACGACACCACAGCACATAGAAATCCCAATACACATTAACTTTTCTGAAATCTTAGCAAGACCCATGTGCTATAAATTCATTGATGGCCAACAACATCTGTTCAATGCAGGTACACCTGGGATGCAGAGACAACAGCATAACATACAAGATGTTCTTCGTCTTCCATTGCTGCAGTCCTGACTATGCGAGTTGGTTCTGAGATTTCTTTTTCCAAACCGAGTTTTTCACCGAAGAGAGTTGGGTTAAGTAACTTGCTGGGGAACATTTTTTTTTTTTCCCAGTATTTATTTAACCGATAGTCAGAAAAAAGGAATAACTGTATTTCTTGTGGAAGCAGATACCCGATAGGGATTATCATACATTGTGTATACCTTGTTTATTATAATATGCCGCCGGATGCCTCTTCTGTTGCCAAAGCTCTGTGCCTAAGAAACATATGCTAAAATGGCAGAAGATTTGATTACTCTGATTAGAGACCCTACAGCTTTCTCCTCCTGAGGATTTTTCATTTTCAGAGACTCTTCACCCATGAGGGAGCACTTTAAAATGGGAAGGCCAGATTACTCTGATTCCAGGAAATGAACCCTGACTCCTTGCCTCCTGCTCCTGTTAAGCCTGATAGGTATTATAGGGTGCCCAAGCTCATAAGTATTTCGTTGAATTGCATGCCTGGTTGAAGGATCAGAATTTAGCTGAGCATGTTAAGACCAGGATTTTGAAGACTGTCTCTCAAAGAAAAAAAAAATTTAATTAATCAATCCAAGACAGATGGGTGCTGGATATCATTCATCACGTTTTTACATTTTTTATTCACACATGCCTTTCAAAGGCATGCCAGATGTTCCTCTCTCCAAAAAAAAAAGAGCTCTCAAGCAAGTTTCTCAGTACTCCAGATAGGGGCCATTCAGCCAGTCCTCACTGGATGGTAACTTTAGATCTCAAGGAAGCTTACCTTCATGTGCCTATAAGGCTAGGTTGCAGAAAGTATAGTCTAGTACCCTCTCAAGACTGGGTGTGAGACTGACAACAGCAGCAGCAGCAGCCCAGATAACCTAACCACAAACAGAGTCTGTCACTTCACTTCCATCTATAATTCCATCAACTATGCGTGGACTGACTGTGGCACAGTAGGGCAGTAGGGTTCATCATGGGTATCTTTTGCTTGTGCTTCTTCCTCCCAAATGCAACCGCATAAGCTGCAATGGTATCTCAAAATGTTCATGACACAGCACAGCACTGCCAGGGACATTTGTTCACGTCATTCAAACCTTGCCCTTCAAAAGAAATCTTGTGGTGGGCTCAGGAATAGCTCAAATAAAGAAAGTGATTATAAGCAAGTGTGGGCCGCCAGACTAGCATCACTTACACAACATGAAGGAGATGTTAGCAGTCCAGTTTGCATTGATGATCTGGGAAAAGACTGGTCGGAGGAAATGCCGGTCATCACCCTTAGCGTACTGACGCGACGCCCAGTCTCGGCCTGTGCCCGACCCCACGGCTGGTATGGTACTCTGGGGTTACATGTGTTTATTTTCTTTGTATGATATTAATATGTAATTGGGTTCATGACTGGGTGGTAGGATTGTCACAGATTTATAATGCCACACATGTATGTTTATTTGCCTCTGTTCACTTGTGCTGTCATTATGGGGTCCTTTACAATGGAACAGAGTACGCCTGATTTCAGCTGGGTAAAACTGATGGTGATGATGGCCATTTTTGGTGGATTATGGTAGCACAGTCAGAGGTTACAGTGTTGCTGCCAGTAACAGTGACTAGAAGTGGGCAAACTACCGACTACATTCAACTACACAGTTCTGTTGTCTGTGGAATCTACCTCCACCTCACCAGAATCCATGAGAGGACAGGTCATGTCCAGCACACCTATTCAACTTAGGTGGCATGATCATCCCCTGCCCATGCACCTGCAGTGAACAATGGTGTATCCACAGAGAAGAAGGACAGGGGTTGGTATGGCTCTGATGACAGATGAGCTATGCAGCCTGCCTGATGAGGTATATGAGGGCTTTCACTTTATGGTGCACATCAATGGCATGTTGGAAAGGCATGTGGCTGCCTGCATTGCTTCTCCTAACTGGGGCCAACACCATTCCTTTCACTGTTTCTGTGGCTACCACTCCTCTCTCTGTTGTGAGTACACCCCACAGGTCAGGCAGGTCACATTCATGGACTGCTACCTGATCCACTCTGCCTACCAGAGGGCTGCCTGAAGAAGCATGGTGTGAACACCTGATGAATTGTGGAGTACGTGGCAGTTGGCATAATGCACTATATCTCTCTATATCTCTCTATTCATCAAGAAATTTTGATTTACAAAGTTACTGAAAGCCATGGTTGATCATGCAGTTTAATGTTTCTGAATAAGTTTGCCATATTTTTTCCCTTGGTGGGGATCATTAGCATAACTTTTGTCATTTTGTATCCCATTATGTGATTATTAGCATATTATGTTGACTGCATAATTTCAGCTACATGTGCAACAGTGCTACATGTATCCTTGGATTGGCCCCTCCCTGCACCCAACCACTCATTGCTCAGTTTCATCTATGCATTGCGTCTCACTCCTTACTATAGTGTACCATTTGTGATTTTTATATGTATATATCTATATGTATGTATTTATATCTATAAATAGATAGTTATGGCATCTATATATGCTTTTGGCTGCATTTGTTGTTTTATCTCTGATACTATCAAAATCATTAAGCTATTTCTGTAACAGCACACTAGGCAGCTTTAGCAGAGTCATTTTGGCTAAAAACAGTCTGAGGTGAAAAATCAAGCTGTTAATGACTTTCTAACCGTAATTTGTCACTACTGACTTACCAAAATGAACTCCATGACCTCCTTTAGATGTATTTAACATTTACCTGCCATTCCCTTAGAGTTTAAGTGGTCATCTGGATTTCTGAAAGGATTATCAAAAATAATTGAATGAATGAATCTATAAACACAAAAACATTGGGGTATAAATTGCATTCATGGATGTATGTAGCATATATATAATTTCTTAAACTGCATCATTTATTGCTTTCTGGATCTTTCTGTCTAGACAGTTCTTTGGAAGACGTATATGACTTGTGTTACTGTTCGTTAACACTTTAGTAGTTATCTGAATGCATCTTGTGCAAAGCTCACAGCTCTTCATTATGTATGTAAGTATTTATTGTGTTGTTGTGTTGTATGGGTATTTCTTGGAATTGTGATCAAATACGCTTCTGAGCAAAACTTGCACGAAAAATACCAAACAAGGTTTCAGAAGCCACGTTCCTTGGGGTGCTTTGCTATTCATGATCCCATGCAGGGCACTACATCCACTGCACCCACTAAATGATGAGTTATTCTTACATTGTTGCTACACCTGATGGGTGCCCATGCTTGCTCATATTCATGTTCTTGGAACTGTAGACTTTAAAGCAGTTAAGAGTGTAAGAAACCGAGACTGAGATATTTGCATAGTATGCTATTAAAAGTATAAGGCAACAGGGACATTGTTACCTGCTTAATCTGGAACTGTCTTTGTGAAGCAGTTTCATCTCTCTATAATACTGCATTCAACTGAAAGTGTCACATCCGATGTATATCAAGCCACTTTAGCTGGCATGATTTCAAAGAAGTGGTTAACACATAATCCGAACATTGAAAGTTAACTCTATAATGTTTCATGAATATGGACGTTAATGGGTCTTATATTCAACTAAATGCATTGTTAGGTTCACTAAACACTACACAGCACTGTGACAGTGTTATCAGCTACAGCTTGTTTTTAAATCATTTAAGAACCAGAAAAAGCGAATAAAAAAAAATCAGTAGCAGACTGCTGTACTAGTGAAAGCAATCACAAGGAAAAAAAGATCATTCTGTCAAGGCTTGATTTTAGATTATCCTATTTAAGTTTGCTTTTGTGCGTTACAGCTACATCTCAAAGGAGATACTAAAAACAAATGTGAAATGTTTCAGTGAGCTAATGACAGAAATTGAAGAGTGACTTCATGGGAAACTCCAGTGAGCTATATATTCAACAAGGTTTAGGAAAAAGCAAGTTATAAGATACTGGTTTAAACTGAATTTCAGAAAGTGTTCAAGAATTAATCAAGCAGCTGGTCGGCTACAGATAGCTTCAGTGTAGATGAAACTGTATTCACTTACTTGTGTTGTCCTTAGAAAAGGCTATGTATTTTAAGAAAGGAGCTAATGATGGTACAGGAAGTGGTAACAAAGGTCTGCATTTCTCTTTTGTGGTGTGGAAAGGGAAAAGTACTGTACATGGGCAGATGGAAATCTTATGACTCTGGATATGCAGATAAGCTTACCATCAACAAATTAATTGTTTTTGCATTGTTAATGGTATAATAAAGGAATACATGAAAAATGCTTTCATAAATATTTAACTTCTTTCATTAAATGTCATCAGAAGTGGAATCTTCAGATAAAATTGATCATGATTGTTTACTTGTACTCCCTGCATATGCTAGTTTGTAGCAGTTATTCAAGGCATGGACCAACTAGACATGAAGGTTAAGTAGCTGACAGCATACAATTATACATTTTTCAGGATCCTTTATCAGGCTGAACCCACCCCAATATGCATGGATTCATGCTCATTAGATGAGCTGCTGAAGCCACCACTATGCCGTTCTAATGTGATTCTGTCATTCTTCTGTAATTTATAGTCTGTTAAGGTAAATGTGATCTGAATCTTTTATGCACATGCAACACTGACTTGTGAAATGCAAACCATAATACAAGGGTTGGTTTCACTGGATTTCATTACCTTCTGTTCTGCTTTTTGCATTACATTGTCTTGTGTTATGACCTTTCACAACACTTCAGTTCTGTTTCACTTTGAAGAGAGAACTGCCAAAATAAAATATTTATATTGTCCAGCATGGAAAAAGTGCTTACTATGTTAAAGAGCACAGTTTTGTGGTATAGAGGGATATATATTACTTACTACCACCCCGATGGCCCAAGTTCGAGTAGTAGCTGAGGAGCTAAGAGACAGCAGATCAGCTCATCCATTCCAGAGGGTATGTGTGTCAGAGCAGGCATAGTTTGGAGGGAGGGCACTGTTACCCACAATGCTACACTGCCTTCAGAACAACCAGAGGAAAAATCAGGGTAGGGATAGGTCGGGGGGAAAACACCTGCACAGTCTGTAGCAGGAATGATGGGCTCTATTGTCTGGCTAGAGTTTTGGCCAGATGGGGATTGATGGGTAAGTCTCCCTCTGTGACCCACTCGAATTGAAAAAACAGACTCCTCTAGCTAGTGAGACAGAGTGCCATGATTACAGCTGTATTAGATAAGTCTCCTAAGAGACTCAGTCTGGGGAGGCACATCCAGTCACTGCAGGATGGTAACTACTACCGATGGATGGGGGGAGGGGGTGCAGACAGACTCACAAAGCTCCCTCATGACTGTCTGCATGATGGCTCCCATTGGAAATATTTTACCATGATCCTACGCTAAATTCCTGTGTAAGTGAATGGATGAGTTTGATTTGGGGAGGCTTAACTGTTGGTAGGCATGGGGGCAAAAATCACCTAGAAAAAAAGTAGACAACATTACACTGCATCAGATCCTAAAGACACAGATGTTGGATATGAATGTAACGGGAATTCATATCACTTAACATCCATTTATATTGTAAACTCACTGTATACTAGAACAGTAAAATAAACATAAACCATGTAACAAAAATAGATAGATAAATAAAAACAATGTGCTACTTTTGGATAGAACCAAAAACAAGACAGACTATAGCGAGTACATATCACAATTAGGAAATAAATACTAGAATTGGTGATTTTAATTTATGAACTTCTTCAGAAACTATCTTCTTCTTCTTTCAGCTTTTCTCAGTTAGGGTCACCACAGTGAATCACCTATCCGCTCATGATTGGCAGTGGAGTTTTACTGTGTCGAGTTGCCAGCCCGGCACCCAACCTTCCACAGAAGGCACACACTCATGCCTAGGGCCAATTTAGAGAGTCCAATTCACCTACAGCATGTCTTTGGGATGTGGGAGGAAACCCACACAACCACAGAGAGGACATGCAAACTCCACACAGAAGGCACCCCAGCCGAGGATCAAACCGGAGAACCTTTTGCTGTGAGGTGGCAATGCTAACCACTGCACCACCGCATCCACCCTTCTTCAGAAACAACATAAAAAGCAAAAATTTACTAACAAAAACTTTGTTTTTATAATTTGGATTATTTCTGAAAAAGATCATTGGCAGAATTGTCATTCATGTCAACTCACTGAAGAAAATAGTGTAAAACTCAATTGCTGAAAGGCACTTTCAGTGAACTTTAATGTGAGTTTCTAGAGGGGCAAGACCTTTTCATTGCTATGTGAGTTTCTAGAGGGGCAAGACCTTTTCATTGCTATGTGATGAAACACCATAACAGGTTAAACATATATACCAGCTTAGTGGTTGCACAACATGGTTGAATAACAATGGAGAAAAATACAAAGATGGTTCTTGCTAAAAAAGTTGTACATTTGTTAGGCTCCCCTGAAATAACTGTAACATTAATTCTCCATTTGGAGCAATAACATTTATCTACTGCTATTTTATTTTCTTATTTTATTTTGATTTTTGCATTCTAATGTATGTTAATGCATGAAGAAAAAAATGTAGGGTAGGAATCAGAAAAATTGGATACATGGCTGTGTAAGGGAAAATGGCTCTGTTACAGAAACTATGTTGACAAGTCTGATTAAGCATGCAGAAAGAGCAACACTTGCATGACTGTGACAGAATAAATAGTCAGTTCTCTAGTGGAAAGAAAAATAGTCATGCAATGATCTAATCAGCACCACAATATATCATGTGACCGCATGGGCCCAGTTACATACATGAAGCATGTTTGTGACCAATGCATGTTCACATACACAATGACACACTGTAATGAGCACAGCTGACATCCCAAGTAATGGCTACACAGCAATGCCCCTTATTATATTGGTCTACAGATTAAAGAGCACCTCTAAATTTGCTATGGTAAGGATAAACAGGCCAGGTGGAACCTATGCTTGGTGACTGGATATGTGACTTTTTTTTTTATTGGGGGAATGTGGCTACAGAGCAACTTGCTTACAGCAGGATGGTTAGCGCAGGGAGGCCTAAAATGTAGAATGAGAGCAGAAGGAGCATAGACTTGAGGCATCAGTATCCCACCAGATGTATAGCAAGTGAGAGGTGTACTACATAACTTGGTTGGTGGCTGAGATGGAGAGGGATGTGCTGGAACACACTCACTCTCTAAAAGTGGCTCCAGTGTGATACCTGTTGGAGAAGGTGGGGTAGCCACACCTGATAAATGATACAGGATGCGCATGAATATGTGAAGGACATGTTGACTGTGCTTTGTTGGGCATGAGTCTGTGTAGGCAGAGCATGTGACAACAGTCTGCTGCTGTGTTGTCCTAATGGACCAGTCTGGGGACATGGCTAGTGATACTGGGGTATGACAGATGTGGCACCTTTAGCTGCTGCCATAAAGGGGCAATTGCAGCACAGATGATGCTCCACATACCTGTGTCTGCTATCTGATTAAAAGTGTATATCTACGTGTACAGGACAATATGTGGTGACCAAGTAATGGAAGCAGCTTATGAAGTTCTTCAATACAGAGACTGAAGTGTTACTGCAGGCACTCGCTGAGCATGGACGGTGGATCCTACATATTTACATGACTGAACAGGCCTTTTGGGAAACTGCATAGTGTGAGTTGGTAGCATATGATAAAGCTGTTAGTGGCCACAGCACATCAGCACAATACGTCCATTGTACCATCATCACTAATATGACTCTTCATGCCTGAATGAAGGCTGAGGAAATTGCAAAGGTGGTGGGGTCCATGGTCACAAACATGATATGGAGGAGTTTCTTGTGTCCTGTCTGGAGAGGGTGAAAGGATCCTGGTACTTAGAGGCCAAAATGTGGGTGCTGAAGTGGTCACAGCATCACATGTCTCTGTTGGGGCTGCTCCAGGCTGGTATTTTGTCCATGTTGTAGACTATTTTGTAAAATGCTGCAAAGTGCTGTTTCCCTCCTCTGTGGTCCATGGGAGCCACAAACCCTCCTCCACATGTTGCAATATAACACCAAGGAACTGGTATAGTATTCAGGAGGTAGTTGTTTGATATGCCCATCTCATCCCCTGGTGACTGCCAGAAGGTTTCCATCCCAAGAATAATCAGTGCTACACATAGTTTAAAGTCCACAGGGATTGGTATTCCATGCATCCCATGGAATTCCTCATACAGACAATTAATTGCATCACTATTTAAATGGCTTATACAGACCATACTACTAATCCATCTAGCCTACCATCTCTGTGACATATTCAGGAAGACATATAATTGCTAACTTATGAAACATATAAAATGTGCTGTTCCCATATTGCAGAACACTGGATTTTATTAACTGGATCAAGAAGGCTGTCACGATGTAGTGAAATACTTGTATAAATATTTCCAGTGTGGAGTAACCAGTACATTCCCCTTTCCTTATTGTAATACACAGTTACCTGGTTGCTACTTCCAGACTCTTTTTTTCTAGGTCTGTCAACTGTCCCTTTTCTGCTATCTCACCATATCATCACTTGATTTGGTAGCATAGTGATTTCCTTCCTTCATTTTCATGTATTTTCCATGTCATCTTCACCTGTTCACTTTCTTCTTCATCATTGTCACTATTTCTGCAATTACTCTTATCCAAAATCCACTCTAGTTCTTTTCATTATCAGGTGCTGCCTCCATCCTTCGTTGTTTGCATGTAAGAACTGCCATATAGTCAAACTATTGTGTTTAGTAGTCTTTTTTACAGAGCCTGTTTATCCCACCTGTTATAGACCAAATTCATTAGGTCTTGTTACAAATAAAAGTGACAAATAATCTGTAGTCCATGCCACATTGTCACATATACTATCATTCATCTAACCTTCCAGAAAAGCTTTTCCAACTATTATTGGTTTTAAACTTGTGCGTCAGAGCTGGCAACTCTGCACGTAAAAATCTACTGCCAATCATTAGTGGACCGGAGTTCCGCTGTGGCGACCCCTAACCGGGAAAAGCTGAAAGACACAACAACAACATTGGTTTTAAACTCTTGTTGCCCCATTCCTGCTACTGCCTGATACACTTTTTGGCTTCAAGGTGATGTATGAGGAGTGCCCAGAACCTACAAACTAGAAACTGTAGCACACCAAAACCTAAACCAGATCTTGTTGGTGGTCCCAGAGAATCCAAACCTAAACTCAAGTTCAACCAAGTGAAAGTTCACTCTCCCTCCCAGTGGATGCCTGAAACTACTACCCAGGACCCCATATGAAATTTTACTGTATGTAATGGAACTGGTTTAAATTATTTTTTTCCCCTTTCTGTAACTCTTGACTCCTATGCAGAAGCCCCTTGTACATCACCTCACAACTCTCTGTACCTTGGTTCCTACTGCTCTACTATCCTATGCTCCCCTGACTGTGTCTAGCCTCTAGCACTAGTAACTAATTTTCAGAGTTGCACACTACTATCTCACCAGCAGTACCTCTGTAATTCTTTTCTTTTCAAACCGCAGCTCCAACCTTCCTATCAACCTTTGTTTCTCCTCTCTGTATACAGTTCTTCTCTTTCCCCCTCTTTACCTTTCACCTAACTTTTCCCTACCCTACCTTTTCTACCCCTTAGAGAGCCATCTACATTGCATGCTTCCTTGCAATCCTTCTTTTCCCTGCACTCCATATTGCACTTTTCCACCCCATCTTAACTTACCTTGCTGATTGTTTTTCTCACAAGCTAAAGCGGAAGCCAGGGACAGTCCATTCCATTCGCCCTTGCCACACTCAGGCTCACTCTGTTACCCTACCCCCATTGTTTTTCTCACAAGCTAAAGCGGAAGCCAGGGACAGTCCATTCCATTCGCCCTTGCCACACTCAGGCTCACTCTGTTACCCTACCCCCATTCCCAACCACCCCTAATTGCTCTATCTTTATACTCTAAACTCTCTGCAAGGGCCCTCCCCCCACAATCCAATTATCCAATCAGCTCCTCTCTCTGCTCTAATCACTAACCCTCCCCTATTCTGCTCTCCTGTCCCCTACCTCCCACTCCTCCCACTACCTTCCAGCTCTATAGCACAAATCCAATTATCCTCTCTCCACCCCTACTCTACCCCTTAGTCTTTCATTCACTTACTCTTTCCTCTCCTTCCTCCAACAACTGCTCTTCCTTATTCTTTAAATTTCTTACAATATCTCTATATAATCAATTATCGCACTCTTCTCATATCCATACTCTCATCCTCATACTATAACACCATGCTACTGCAGTTCCTCTTGCTTCCCATTCTGTTAATCTTCTCCAACTTAACATCTTATCAGTCCAACCTTCTGCAGCCTCCTCTATCTCCCACTCTTCCACAATCAACATCCACCTTCAATGAACACCTACACATCCCTATCTCACCCTCTCTCATTAGTACCTCCTATATTCATCATCACAAACTAAAACATTTCAATAGTTCTCTCCCTTCCACTAAACAAAATTTCAGACCCACTACCTGCTACTTCTACTTCTCTAAACCCAACTTAGTTCCTCTCTCTCTCTCTCTCCTACCAGCTGGGGACATCCACCCCAATCCTGGTTCATCCTCTTCCTCCATTCCTACCACCTCCACCTGAATTAACAGGGACCAACCCCCCAGGCTTCCCAACTAAACACTTATCTATCTACTCCATAAACCTACAAAGTTTCAGTAACAAAATCACAGACCTACACTTTTGGATATCTGACCACACTTCCCCACATCCTAACTCTCTCAGAAACATGGCTCAAACCTCATATTACAAACTCTGAAATTCTTCCCCCTGACTATAACCTATTCCAGCAAGATAGGCTTGCCAAAAAAGGGGGCGTGACATTGCTATCGTGTACTTGGAACTGCTTAACCTCTCCCTACCCCTCTGACTTCTCACCTGCTGAACTCATCTTCCTCAACTGCCACCTTAACCCACACAAGAAATTTGCAGTAGCATCTATCTATATACCTCTTGGTAACAACATTCCAGTTCTTGAATAGATCGTATCCTGGATATCTCAAAAATCTAACTTATGAGACAATCTTACTAGGTGAAGTCAATACTGATTGGGATAAACTCTCCCTGCACTCCCCTAGTCTTAATACAAACCTTTTTGGGTTCAGTCAACTCATTTCTACTCTCTTCAATAAAAACTCCAGCTCCATGACTGGATCTTAACTTCCAACCCTAACCATTGCCATAATTCCAAAACTTTACCAAACTCCTTAAGTGACACCTCCCTATTTCTATATTAAGAGTAGCTTCTCATACCCCTAAAACTCACCTTTATAGAGACTGCCGCAACTTTCTAACTTCAACACCGTAACTTTCAACTTCCAACTCTCTCTTGTAAACTGGTCTTATTTATTCAACCTTCCTCTAGATAATGCTGTTCATGAGTTTAACAATACTTTCCTAAACATACTTGACTCCCTAGCACCCATTAGGAAAATTAGGATCAAATCTAAGCCTGCACCTTGGCTTTCTAAAGATACCCTTTCCACCATGAAACTCGGAGACTCTACCTGGAAACGATGGACAAAGTCAAACTCTTCTTCCCTCTTTCCTAAATTCAAAGAACTAAGAAACCTTACCAAAAAACTTACTATCCATGACAAGAAAAACTTCTATCTTGAAGCTTAATCTACCCATACCTTAAACCCAAATACGTTTGGAACACCATGGATAACTTTCTCCATTCAGGGAAACCTTCTATCCCCAACTCCTTCCCAGTAAAACTCCTTGAAACTGCCACCCAACTTAACAATTACTTCATAGACTCAATCCACAAACTAATCCCTCTGACACTAACCAGTCACAACCCCCACCCCTTCCACCACTAGCCACCACTCTGCTTTCACCCTGAAACCTGTTTTCACTGCTTATATAAAATCTCAATCTGCAAAAACTTAAGCCTTGTTCTCCCTCCTTTGACAACTTACCCCCCAATTTCTCAAACTCGCAGCCAATACCATAGCATATCCTGTTTCTATCCTTATTAACCGTTCTATTAAAGGATCCTCAGTCCCAGAAATTTGGAAATCCTTTTATACAGTTCTACTTCATAAAGGAGGAAGCTCTACTGACCATTCCAGTTTCTGACCTGTTGCCATTCTCTCACCTCTCTCAAACATTCTAGAGAAATGTAGGATGGAATTGTATTCCTTGTAAGATCCGACCACAAAACGGTCAATTTTGAAGTTACTATCTCCTCAACCCCCCCCCCTCCCCAGCTAGGATCAGATATAAAAACTTCTCCAAAGCTGATTACAGCCTCCTGAGAGATGGTATAAACAGCTTCACAGCCCCTCCCCCACTGTAGGAACTGGCACCAATATCCAAAACTACAACAAAGCACTATACAAGCATTTATATAGATGTATGGAATCAGGAATACCCAACAAGACTAAATCATCCTCTGCAAAGAAGAGTAAACCTGTTTGGTGGACATCTGCAATAAATAAACTTATAACAAAAAGAAAAAGAAATTGCCATCCAAGACCAAGAAGGAGCAGGTGCCCAATTGGAAGCAATGTCTCCTTAGCCTGAACAAGCAAATAAGAGCACTTATGAAATCTTTCAAAGCAAACTTCGAGTTCAAATTGGCCACCTCTACTAGAGACAGTCATAAGGCCTTTGTCACATATGTCTGCAATGTCAAAGGAAGCATCCAGATCTGTTCAGAACTGGTGGTCAAGGACACCACATATATAAATGCTGTAGATAATGCAAACTTGCTGGCTGATATATTCAGCGAAAACTTTACCCCTCTGTCCCCCCATCAGTAAATCAGGGCATCCCCAGTACCTGCCCCATACCCTTATATCCAGGGAACAGGTCATCACTGCTCTCTCAAAGGCAAAAAATACAGCCTCCATGGGACCTGATAACATCCCAGGCTCCATCCTATTAGAACTCAGGCAGGAACTTGGAGCATTATTAGGCGCCCTGTTCAGCCAGCGTACTTTCTTCATCCCAGCTGAGTGGAGGACAGCCACTGTCGTTCTTTACACAAAGGTGGAGTGCCTATGAACTGGGAAATTATAGACCCATCAGCCTAACTAGTCTGATCTGCAAGGCCATGGAACAAATTATCACGGACCTCATTAAGAAGGACATTGGCAACCTCCAAATACTTGACCCCACAGAGTTTTGCTTTGTCAGGGAGAGGTCATGTCTGCTAAATTTGGTCGACTTCTTTGAAACAGTCACCAAAGCCATGGATGAGAGGAACACTGTGCACACCGCCTATCTTGACCTGGTCAAAGCCTTTGACACTATTCCCAACTTGGGCATAATAGATAAACTCTCTCAACTAGGCATCAATCCACATGTTACCAGATGGGTAGCAAACTGGCTCACTGATAGAACCCACGTAGTCAAAATAGGGGAAGCCACCTCAAGCAGTAGACCCGTAACAAGTGGCATACTCCAGGGTTTGGTCTTGGGGTATCTGTTATTTGGGATATTCTTTTCTGAGGTGAAGGCTAAAACCAGTGGGCTATGGCTGACCAAGTTTGCAGATGACTGCAAGCTGGGTGCTGTCATCAGTTTCCCCCAGTGATGTGGACATCCTCCAAGAGTGTCTCAGTCAGACAAATGACTGGTGCCAGAAACATGGCCTCAAGCTGAATACCAAAAAAATGCATCATCATCCCCTTTTAGGGAGAGTGATGTCCCCATAAATTATCACATTAATAACAATGTCCTAAGCACACACTCGGTCGTGAGGGATTTGAGCACCCAGGTTGATAGTAACCTGACTTTTGACCACTATGTTGCTTCCATTGTATGGAAAGCCTTCTACATGGCCCACCTCATAATTAAGGGTATCTCATCCAGGAACACTGAGGTCATAACATTCCTGTATTCTTCCCTTAAGGCTCATTGAGTACAGTGCCCCTTTTGGCATGTACCTCACAAAGCACATGCAGCAGCTGGAGAGACCACAGAGGTTCCTCACCAGGAGAATCCAGGGCCTCAAACATCTACCATACCCAGATACGCTAAAAGCCCTATCCCTCTACTCGGTTTCATACAGACTCCTCAAGAGGTGATCTCTGTATGCCATACAAGGTGATCATGGACCCCACCTTGATGGGACTGCTGCATATCCACAAGTCAAGCTCTACTCAAGTAACCCGCATGCTCCACCTCAACCTGGTCTGTGACATCAACAAGACTTGTTGGCAGGACAGATTTGTGCCCCAGAGAGTCCCCCATCTATGGAATAGAATCCCTCTCAACATCAAGCAGAGTACCTCTTTACCCCTTTTTAAGAGTAAGCTGGATAACTGGATGGGAAACAAAATACAGCACTGGGATTCCAACTGTGTCCCTGCTGGACAAGGGCATCAGGTGCTGATTTGTCTAAACCTGGGATAAACTCTTGGCTAGGCTTATAAGGGCCTCAAGGCCAATAGCCTAGTAACCTCACATGATCATATGTATTCACAATTTCTTGAATAACTACTCCAGGAAAACCTCCTCACCCCCTCTTGACACGGATTTAGGCTCCACCACAGTACATCCTCTGCCCTTCTATCCTTCATGCAGACTATAGCCGATTGCCAGTTTTAGCCTTTCCTGACTCTAATATATCTCTTATGTTTCCAGCACTGATTTACCTCTGCTATGCCACTGTGCAAAGCTCCTCCTAAATCTTAATCCTAATGCTTCATCCTCCCTACTGACTTGGTTTAATCATGAATTACATTTTAATAGGCTTTTCTCTGATGAACTATTGTAAATTGACACGCTTTTTTTGTAATTTTTTATTTTAGCTATTGTATATGCTGAATTTATTTGATCTGTTAATTTTCATTATTGCATGAATATTGTTATTGCTTTGTACTTGTATTCCTTGGATGCCATGTATGTAGGTATTTATTGTACCTTAACTCTCTCTTTTCTACTATGTAAACTTCTGTAATTTGTTCTTTGTGTGGAGCTTTTGTCCTCGGGTCTCCACTGAAAATGGGCCACCAACCCAGTGGACTAATCCGGTTAGCAAAAGACAGATAAATAAATAAAAATGATAGTCCTACAAGTGTCATATCTTTCCAGTGGAGGAAAGTGAAGTACCTTAAAGAAAGTTGAAGAACTTTAAGAGGAGAGCTCATGCCACTGCAATCTTCTTTGCAGACTGTTGAGCAATCACTGTGATATATCTGCTCCCAGTAGGAAAATACCGCAACAACTTAAGGAATAACCATATACCAAGGAATCTGTGTGGGTGCTGAAGTAGAACATGATGCTTTTCCCTACAGATCTGATCTGGAGGAGTCATTTGGTATAGTCCCCAGGTTGTGAGGTATGTGGAGCTACAGTTTTGTGGCAGCTTGGGAAGATTACCCACACCTGCCTTCTTAGGAAACGGAGGACAAAAATAGAGAGGGATGTAATCCTCTGTAGCAGAAAGCAGAATCATCAGAATCATTGTAGGCAGACGCCAATACTGAGAGGGAGACGGAGGTAGACTAAGAGCCAGAGGGGTTGTTCTCTCAACTGGAAAAGGGATCCGGCCTTGAGCAAAGATCCAGGATGATCTAATAGAGACTGCCTCTTCTAAATGGCAATAGAAATGGAGTTATTTACCTCAGCTGAATTTTATATAATTTACTTGGACTGACACGTGAGTATGTTATACATGATTCCAATAAAACTATACAAATTAATTTGCCCATTCTGGTAAATACGGCGCATGGGTGTACATGCATATGGTAGAGTGCAAACTGCTCTAGTGGGTATGGCCGATTGGAAGTGTTGCGAATAGCAAAATCCCGTCCTCTTTATGACCCATGTAAGCACTCGTTTTAGGGTGTAGAGTGGTTGGAAATGTCGAATTTGGTGTTTTTACGACATTCTGACCATTCGGCATTACAGGATTCACGGATAAAAGTAATTCAAATGCATGGTCTTGCAATTTGCGCTTGATCATATGAATGTAAACCCTGTGCATGTTTAAATTCAAATTACTTTTAGGCATGAAAGATGCTGTTGGCAAGATAGTATTGAAAGCCACTGGACTTGACAGTAAGGTGAATGAACTCTTGGGAAGCCACTGTTTTTCATTTTATGCTGCAGCTGTTTGTTCTAAAAATGATTTGGTTATGGCTGCTGTTGGTCATATCCCAAGTCAAGCTTCATTTATATACTGTTAAAAGAACTGTGGCACATTTCTGCAACTCTTTCCAGTTTAATGATTTTTTTTTAATGAGGTTTAATAAATATGCTCATTATATTTAGTAACAGACATCTAGAAAAAATAGAGTTAACAAGACAAAGTATGAATGAAAAATATTACCTCTCATTTCGGAGTTAAACACAAAACCTTCAGCATTCTGTGCTGATGTCCCTGTCACTGAAATGACAACCGTCTCCAGACAGATAGTTGAGTCTTCCCTTAAGTGTCTTTTTTTTTCTTTTCAGCTAGAAAAATCTTGACAGTGATTAAGGTAAAATTACAAACAAACACACACGGATGCAGATAAAACAGTCTACCTAGGTATTCGAATCCTGGAGGTACTGTATGAAAGGAAAATATTCGCTCAGATTTGGGATTCAAACCCAAGCATTCCATGAAGAGAAAGAAATGGGAAGACAGCCAACACAACTGCCCAGTATGTGAGTTAATATGTCAAAAAAAAAAAGAAATGTTGCACGTATCAAGGATGAAAAAGTTATGTTGGATAATAAAGGACTAGTAAAATTAAGATAACCTTTGTCTCATAACTGAACTAAAGTGCTGCTTAGATGGAGAGATGTTTTAAATTTACCTGGTTTGTAAATAGATCTGTCTGGATGGGTTCCTTAGAATTAATATATGGGTCTAATACTGCAGTTTAGACTATTCATATGTTAAACCTTTGTTCTTTTAGATAATACTCTGATAAACAGTGATCACTGCTTTTCCTACATGATGCAGAATGTTCTGCTCAAGAGATATAAAACAAAGCTCCTGTATGAAAAGACAGCAACATCTAAATGTCAGCTTCTTATAAAATTATTTTTTTCCCTTAAATTCATCCCCAGTAGGACTGCATACAAAGAAGTGATTGTTTAAGTGTTTACTGTTGCTGTTTTCTCTCTAGAGCAGCCTTTTTATGAAAGTCCACGTTATTTCTTCTGGCAATTGTCATCTGTGACATCATGTAAATTGCATGAATAAAGGAGATGTAGTTACATCTCAGACTTTAAAATAAGAAAAAGAAATTAAGCAGGTCACTTAAGCTATAGTGTCTCATCAGTTTTAGTCCTAAATGCTAACTGAAGTTACTTTTTTTGTTTTTGTATTATCAGACACAGATGACTAGCTTTTCACCTCAGTTAGAAAATGTGATCCTGAACTATAATTCTACACCTGATCAAAAACAATACATAAGCTATTTCAAGCTTAATATTCAGAATTACTTTTAAAGTCAAATGATATTCTTGAAAATCCATCTATCTATCCACAACCCCTTTTTCCCATTTTTAAACATAGGGTTGGGGTGTCAAAATGGCAAACACTAAAGAAATACTGCCATGCTTACTGTTTTTCTTGCCACATTGGCACTCTGTACAAATGAAATTACACATGGAGACAGCATGATCAACTGTAAAATTAAATCATCTAAGTATGACAGCTCCTATCAGGCCATTTTTGGGGGCAGATAAATGAGAAAATAATAATTTAAGTAATGTTAAGACCCTACCCTTGCAGAAAGCATCAAGGTATGATGACAAATATTTTTTTCAGGTTTTTGGTATAGTTGTCTTTTTAATGTTATTCTTTCTGTATGTAAGTAATTTAATAAGAGCTAAACAATAGTATAAATGATGCAATGAGGGGCTATAGCCACATGTTAAGCCCCAAGGAGTCATTACTACTGACACTTCAGCATATAGTATTAAACAGTTTATATAGAAGTTAAAACTAATTAAGATTTCCTGCTCGCATATAACTAACTTATAATTACCAAATTACCATTAAGAAGATCTGTAATCTAGCAGAAAATCATTTTTATCAATCTGTTAAACTTATTTTCAAATTTCTTCTTGTTTCTTTGATAAGGAATATCAAGGCTGTATGTCTGTTTGATTACCTTCATTCCACTTGATATAACTAGGGTTATCACCTTATCAGAGGCTCAATATTTCTTGGGAAAATACATCATTTTACAAGATAAAACCTACCCTCAAACTCTATGGAAGACTAATCCTTTACTAATAAGATAGCGTGTCCATTTTAGAATTTTAAATATTTCTAATGTTTAATATACAAGAAGAATTAACATACAGTTATGAGGTTTAATACTCTGTTTAGAGAAAAAGTTAGAAAATATTTTTTCCTAAACTATCTGGACATTTGCCATTTCTCATGCTTTTTTTCCCTCAGTACACAACTGCCCAAATCAGGACTACCTGGAAAACAGGGACATGTCTAAATGATTCACATGTTTGCAAAGATATTTGACACCTGCCATCCAAAACAAGTCTGATGAGTTTTGGTCTTTGTGATGGATTATGGTAAGGAGGACAGAAAAAATGAATTTCTGGTTTTGTTTAAAAGGTTAATACAACATATAAGTATCAGACTTGTGATGTTTTTTTCAGAAGTGTAATTCCTCTTTCTGCCCAAATTTTTATTTATTATCTATGGAGGAAAGCATGAATGTGTCTGCCATGAAAATATTGTAAAAGTAACCTTCCTATTGTTGCTCATTTACACTTTCAATTGTACATTAGTATTGTGTGTATGGTATAGTGTAGAAAATTAATGATATTTCAGGCTTTCCATCTAAAAGAGTTACAGAGATAGAGACCTCACTGAGTTTAAACTGTCTCAAGTATGCTCCATACTTATTTTCTATGCAGTACAAAATAATTCAAAATCTTGCATCTATGTGACCATTTCTAAAATGCATTTTATGGCATACTTAGGATAATACTATTTAATAATGACATTAAATTTTTAGATAATTATTTTATGGTTAGTATTGTTACATGATTTCTGTGTGTATTGGTAATATCAACATCTAAATAATAATAAAATAAACACAAATGGGATGGAATTAAAGCCAAACACTTTATTATTGAAAGTTTAGGCACTTCCATCTCAGTATATTATTTGAGACTTCATCAGAGTAAGCATTTGAAGTTGATGCCACTATTTAAAATATTACAAAATGTACTGAATTCAGACTTGTTTGAGGAGTGATATTTCATATTTCAAAATTTCATAAAGATATGCCATATCCTCTGTTTAGACCAATAGCTAGCAACTCTGCTTCTAAGACCTTAGCATTAGCAATGTTGAAGCAAAGTTTTTGTCCTAGCATCTGGAAGCTCCTATGGTCAGAACAGTACCCCAAGGCTCTCCCTTGTGTGTATCTTATACTGATACCACTAAACGAATTTAGATGCGTGTCTGAATAACTAACTTTAAGATCATCAAACCAGCAGGTCAAACTCTGAAGGAGAGTTTCATTTTAAGAAGAACCAAGAGTCACCGTGTCATTTTTCTTTTTTTGATTGTACAGCAGAATCCTTTGCAGCATTTTGAAAAAGAAAAATCTCTTAAGATCTATGTTAAGCTTGGAGCTCGAACTGGTGGTTTGATCAACTTAAAGGTAGTCTGATACACGTCTAAAATGTTGATGCAAAGCTGAAAATGTCCCTAAAGATAAACACCTATATTAGGGATTATTTACATTTTTTAGAAAAAGTTTAAAAAAATGGATGCTTAGCTTCATCAGATAGCATTTTATTAGCTACAGTCGATATGGATTTTTTGTATACATGTAGACCCCAGGATATAAACTCATATTATGGAATTTCTGTCATGTTTGAAAGACCTAAATGATAGCTCAGTTAATATGGTTTGTACATTTCTGAAATGTATTCCAGAAAATTTTTTTATGTCTGAAGAAATATGTTCAGCAAGCATCATGGTGTAGAGGGCTTAGGGCACCTGTATTTGCTAACACAGGCAAAGCAAAATATATCAAATTACATGCTCATTTTTTTAATGATTTATTTTTGAGATGGGGATATTACAATGCTTAATAATTTGCAATTCATCTTAAAGAAATTACTGTTTTTTATAATTCACGTTCATGCAGATACTAACCAGATTTGTTTTCAAATATATTGTTGAAGTATGATAGAAACAATAAGATTTTTGTATATATGTGTGTGTGTGTGTGTGTGTGTGTGTGTGTGTGTGTGTGTGTGTGTGTGTGTGTATATATATATATATATATATATATATATATATATATATATATATATATATATATATATATAAAGTTTACTATCAAATATGTTCAATGTTTGGAATACTTAGTAGACTGAAATATCGGACACTAATGCAGGCGAAGTTGAATTCGACTTTTGCAGTTTGATGTCCCATTTGCAGCAGTCCGTACAGACCAGATCTGTACTGCACAGCACTGACAGTCCTATTTTTGCAGGGGGGCAAACCCCCCTGCACCCCCCTGCCACTTGTATATTCCAACTTTGAGATTGCACTACAGTGCAGAAAAGGGTAAATCTCCGATCCGCAGTGTTCTGCAATCTCAATATGAATCGCCCATGTATGTGCCACCTGCCAGACTACATATGGCCGAGAATGTCATGGTCGACTGCATTGGATCAAATGCTGTTATGCACTCAGACATCTGTGTTCAACATTTCCACCATCAACTAATGGGTATTCTGCATTCATAATACCGGACATGTAAGTTTCACACAAGGCACGTTCAAGATACTGATAGTAAACCATATATATATATATATATATATATATATGTGTGTGTGTATAAAATGAAATGCATATATATATATATATATATGTGTGTGTGTATAAAATGAAATGCATATATATATATATATATATATAT
The DNA here is from genome assembly GCF_019279795.1 of Protopterus annectens. NCBI lineage: Eukaryota > Metazoa > Chordata > Ceratodontiformes > Protopteridae > Protopterus > Protopterus annectens. The sequence goes on along the minus strand of NC_056748.1, from coordinate 344,506,195 downwards.
ATATATATATATATATATATATATATATATATAGTGTGTGTGTGGTTTGTAGCAAATTATAGCAAATTAAGTCACCTTCCTTTATATGTTCAAATAGACATAAAAAGCCAGTGTATTAGAGAATAAAGACTTGCATATGAAGATAGTATACTTCAGATACAAGTTGACTAACTGAAGAAATGTTTTAGGCAGAGATTATAGTACAGAATTCTCTGAGTGTATTTTATCATATGTTGTCAATTTTCACAACTTGGGGCAAAATCACACACAGACTAATCTGAAACCAATCACCTCATGCTTGTAAACATACTACCTGCTTTCCTACAAATGACATGGCTTCTTTTCTGAAAGGAGCACCTTGATGTGGAGTGAACTGATGACATGGATAAAGAGAACCTAAATGGGGACATTTTTGTAGGTATAACTCATGCTTTTGACGTGGTTGACCATTCAGTTTTGCTAACCCATTTTTGAGACACTGGCATCAGTGTTACATCTCTTAGAGGTATAAAGACTTCCTTTGTAGCAGAAAATTCAGTGTTAAAATCAATACCTCAGTATCTGAAAATGGTTATTAAACGCATTTTGGTGTTATACAGGGATTTGCAATTACCCATTTACTATTCTCAGTTTTTATAAGTACACTGTCCCTTGCCTTACCTCACCTACAATTGCTCTTATATGCAGATGACTATCTATATATCAACCTCATCACACCGTGTCACAAAAATCAACTTCAAGCTGACTTACAGCAGCTAGACAGCTGGCTGATCTCCACAAAACATTCCTCTATCCCCCACCCACAAAAAGGTATTTGCCACTTTGTATCAAGAGGATACTTAACAGATCCTGCCCAGCTTTTGTTTACAGACCAGAACAACAATCTTTCAGAAACAACTCACTCATTTATGTACCTAGGGATATAGGTCTATCAACCTCACAACTTTGAGGAACACTTTCAGAAACTGAGAAAAAATATCTAACTTTTTGCCCCCCTCCAAAAAAAAAAAAAATACAGTTCCAATCTCTTCCAGCTAATGTAACCACTGGTAGTGACCTCCTGCTCTCACAACTGGAATACAATCTACCTTTACTCACCACTACCTCAAACAAAAACATAATTCTAAAAACCCAATCTAATAAAATTTGCTGTTTAATCACAAATTCCTGTAGGCATGAACATCACAGCCTCACTCTGGCTAAGGCAAACTGGCTGCCTGTACAGGCCAGAGCCAACAGACTGCTTGGATTTCTGCTATTCAAATTGCTCTACCAAGATATCCCTGTCCTCTTGCAATGAAACTCACCACATCAACTCCTGCTTACAACTGTAGAATCCAAGTTGGCATAGGACTGTCACTCAAAATACCTTCTACCATTATCGCATCTTCAGATGCAATATCACAGGTCAGTTAACTCTGCAACCAGAACTATCGCCTATCATGGCTGTTCCATCCTATGTTGTCCTCTCCAATCCACTCCCCAAATATTCAGTTTTCACTACTAACCACACGAACAAACTTTCTGTAAATATTGATACAGTCTGTCTCTTTGCTTTTACTCTTTCGTACCAACATTACTCACCTCTCTCTCTCTCTCTCTATATATATATATATATATATATATATATATATATATATATATATTTATCAAATACATATATAAATATTTTCTCTCTGAAGTCACTCTGCTCACTGTCATTGTCTACCTCTTTACTTTGAATCTGATAAGACACATATTTGCTTCTGCCTGTGCAAATGTCTTGCTTTCTTCACAGTTACCTGCAGATATCTAGACAATGTAACCATGTTTGTACTTCCGTACTCTGCTGCTATTGCAAGTGTTTGACTTCACATGTTGCTGTACATGCTGTGTTACTGTTATTACTGTACATGTAACCTGGGTTGAGCCTGTAACTGGTTTTGCTGTGATGAGTACTTTAGCCCACTAAGCAAAATCTAAACACAGTAAAATAAAACTGGTGAAAAGAACAACACATATTCATCTAGTTCCATTATGAGTGGATGAAACTGAATGCACCAAGGAACATAATCCCTGAAATGCATTTGACATTCCCCTACTGCACCGAATTTTACAGGCAAACCATATACTATAGAATGTAATGGGGCATCCTGATGTTTCCTTAGTAAGATAGTATCTTAGAATGAAAGTACATTTTGAAAGTTAAAAACTACTTTTCCTATATTCACTATAAATCCTATTACTAATAAAAATTCTGCAGGTATGGGCTCTGTCCATATCTACAGGTTTATAGCAGAAGGTCCAATAGTTTCGCTAACTAATTTGAAAAGATTTATTGCTATAAATTGTAATAATTGAGGAGTGGTTTATTTAGCCAATGTTTAACCACAGAGTATAACTATATTGGTTAATCTAATAGGCGCGTAATTGTACGTCTGAACATTAATATGCTATATGTACGATGAATCTGAATAATGTACTGTATAAGAATGCTACATAATGTATCTGTCTTTTACAGTATTAGTGTATCCTGTGACTATGTGGGGACTATGGGGCTAAAATTGAAGTAAAACAAATGAAGCAATTGTTTTTGAATGGTTGGCAGCATCTGAGGCTCAGTGATCATATCAGTATAAAAATGCATTAAAACTGAAAACTTTGAGATGTACTGTCCCTTTTAAGATTTTTTTTTTTTTATATAGAACAATTATGTCTAGTAAAGCCATAGATTAGTACTAGGCTAACTTGTGGGACATTTTAGCCTGTCCATTTACCCCATTTGAGAATCAAACTCTGTTGTGTCTGTAAGGTAAACACCTTAACTGTTATGTTAACTTCCCACTCTAAACTAACCTTTCCCTTGCAGCAAGTTATGGCAGAGTCTGGGTGAACTTTTTTAGTAAAGAGATCTGATTTCAGTGACGTATACTTTTTTCACTACAAGAGGTTATACAACAGATTTTAGATAGTACCAAAAATCTTGTACATTTTTATGAAATCTATGCCTCACAAATGGAAAGCATTTTATGAATCTTATATAAAGGCAGAGAGGTAACCAAGGCTTCTCAATAATCCATTCATAAAGTGCCTGTATCTGCAACTGGAATATTTTCCAAGAACCAAGCTTAGATGTAAAAGCAAAAAAGTTTATTTAATAAAATTGTTGTCGGTAAGCGCTTTCACATTTGCTTCCTCAGGCCATTAAAATTCAAAAAATCAGTCTGCTCCTTTTATAGTAGTCATGTGTTTCATCTTATAAAGCTTTAAAGTGATACAAACCAGATTACTGAAAGTTTCATTAAGGAAGGTTCAGTGTCATAACATTTCTATATTAGACAGAGTAAATTCATGTCTATATAGAATTTGCTAGGTACACATCATTCAATACTTACTAAAACATACTAATATATAATGTTTGTTGCTAGAAAAGCATATCTAAAAAATAATTACTACAGCATTTGGAAGCATTAACTGTTGCATGAAGCTCAATAAATAAAATTTTCCAGTATGTACTATAGATGCATTAAACTGTGTTATTCTACGTATACCATTCATGTATAAAACTATCAAAAACATTATAAGTATGCTAATCATACAAAACAATATTCACAAAACTAGTAAAAGTCGCTAATCGTCAAGGACACAAGTTAAAAAAAGTCAGCAATTGACAAATTACGTACATTTATAACACATATCTTTAAAATACTTTAAAGGCATTTATAAAAGCCTATCATTATATATTTACACTAAAACCTAACTAAACATAGATATATGGGTTGTTAATATTGTGAATAGCGCTTATTTAAGGCGTCTGGCTCTTAACACTGGTCGAATGGAAGCTCGTTCATTAAGGCCACTGCCTTTGACTGCTCTAAGGCGAATCATCCAATTAACCTCTACTCTCTCAGTAGTGTTACGAATATTCCCTCGTCTTAATATTGGCAGGACACTATCTATAGCCATAAAAGTAAAGCTATGTTGGTTACCATATTGGCCTACATGCTTAGCCAATGCATTGTTACAACGTCCAATCCTAATGGCATATAAGTGTTCTCTAATCTTAATTTTAAGTGCCCTATTAGTCTTACCAACATAAAAAGCTTGGCATTCTTGGCACCTAGCCAAGTATACCAAGTTAGCTGTATTACATGTGGCATCAACTTTAAACATGAATATCTGACCAGTATCTGGGTGCTCAAAAGTATTCGCTTCACATATGTACTTACAATATTGGCATTGTTTACAAGGGTGGGTTCCCAACAAGGCCACTTTTTCTCGACTATCATGGTGATGACAAAGTAGCATCTTAAGATTGTTCATGTTTTTATACTGGAACTTAGGAGTGATGCCCACTAATGACCCAATCTCCTGGTTGCTGGTAAGAATCGACCAGTGCTTATAAATGATGTCAATGATGTCCTTCCTGTCATTAGTGTAATACATTTGTATTTTTATTTGCTCATTGTCTACTTGTCCAACTATGGGTTCATGTATATGATCAGAGAAATAGGGTGCCGCTCTATTTGATCTTAATCTGTGTATATCTTCTATAGTTCTATCAACTTCATGCGGCTTATAACCCCTTTGGGCAAGTCTCAGTTTAAATTGATCTAATTCATTCAGGTAACCCTCTTGTGTGGCATTAAGCCTAGAAATTCTCATACCCTGACCTTTAATGATATTCTGAAATATATAAGGTGAGTGCATACTTGTCCTATGTAGGAGGCCATTCCTATAGCATTTCTTCCTATACACACCAGTATTCACTTTTTCTTCCAGCACCCTCTCCACATAAACATCCAAGAAGTCTATGCGGTGTAAAGAGTGCTGATGCGTAAATTTCAAGTAGGAGGTCAGCCCATTGACCAAGGTCATGTATCTATCGAGTTCGAGTTGGTTACCTTGCCAGACAAGAAAGACATCGTCCACAAAACGACGATAAAAGCATACGTGGGAGGTATGTAAATCACAAGGAAACAAGACCTCTTCCTCCCACATAGCTAGAAACATGTTGGCGTAGCTATTGGCACAAGAAGTGCCCATAGCCACGCCATCACGTTGGATATATACATCAGTTCCATATATAAACACGTTATTCTCTAAAATGACTTCCATAAACATAGAAATAAAGTCAATATGTTTTTCAGTATATTCACTATGTAGCATCAAATACTTTTTTATGGCCTCAACCCCCTCTCTATTAGGTATGATGGTAAATAGCGATTGGACATCCATAGTAACAAAAAACATATCCTGAGACATATTAGTATTCTTAAAGAACTTATATAATTCTACTAGAAATTGTTTAGTATCCCTGAGGATATACTCATTTCGTTCAACAACAGGTCTTAAATGTTTCTCTACATATAACGAGAAAGGCTCAATACTCCAACCGCCTCCTGAAACAATAGGCCTCATGGGGAGGTTTGTGCCATGTTTATGTATTTTGGGGATGCCATGTATACTTGGTATCATAGGGTACTCCACAAATAAGTATTTCACCAGTTCCTGGTCAATGCACTGACTAACTTGCAAGTCATAAACTATATCTCATTTTATGAATGATACTCTGAAGCTGTTGTTCAGATATAGTCTTATAATACCTCTCATCTGCTAACATATCCAACATGTTATTGTGATAATGTAAGAAATCCATTACAACCAAAGGGCCTCCTTTATCTGCTGGTCTAAAAATTACATTATCTGCTCTAAGCCTATTCAACGCCTGCTTTTGTTGGAAAGTCAAATTATATGGCCTATGTGAACTGTGTGTTCGAGTAGCAAATAACTGATATACATCATCTTCTACAACTTTGTAGAAGGCCTCTAATAAAGGGTGATTTTGAAGTACATATTCACTCAATTTTCTCAATGATGGTTGTACACTGTTGAAATTATTACCAAACTGGTATCTAAGCATTACATTTCTACTAAACAGTTTCAAATCTGTTAGTACATCAGTGATTCTACTATTTACACTAGGAATAAATGTTAAACCTTTATTTAACAGTTCAAGTTCATATGAATCCAATGGTCGATGCGAAATATTCCATACTAAGTCAGTATTCATTTGTTCCACATTTTCTTGAGTGTCTGTCCTTGTATCCTTTCCCCGGATAGTTTGCGTTTCTGCCTTCCTCGACTGGCAAACCGATCTCATCTGTCCCCCCTCCCCATGGATATGGGAAGGGGAAACTGGGGAAAAATTGTTTCATGTGGTAGTTGTGAGGCACTCAAGGCAGTGTTCTTAGTTGTCTTAGAGTGTACTACAGGACCCTGTGTAGGCTCAATGCTCCCACAACCACCGTCTATGTGTACTTGAGCTGTAACCAGATTATTATGTGAGTTTATTCCTGTAACACTGGAGAACCCTGAGTGAGAATTAGTAGATGTAACAGAAGCTTGTAAGCATGATGGTTGTTCTGGTACAGTATTAGATAGCATATGACTCTGTTTAGTTGGTAGGGGCATGCTATTATTTGAAGTCACAATGTTAGTAGAATTGTGCTGAACTCTGGGCCAAGTGAACACATGATATGTGCGATAATCTCGTACATCTCTGTCTATTTTGTCTTTCTTTTGATGTATAAGCCGTCTTTCATAGACCATGATGCCATCCAGCATATTGGAAACTGCTCTTTCAGCTAAAATCTCTGGATATTTGGTGCTAATATCATGTTGTTGAATCATAACTGACTGTTTTAATTCATCTTCTATAGGTTTAAAAAAGTCTAAAAGAAGCTGCATATACTTCATACTGTGTTCAAGATTTAACTTCTGCCATTTAATAAGAAGCTCAGGGTACTGATCGCCATAGGTCGGCATCTTCAGCACTCTATTTTGTAGACCAGTAAGAAAGACTTCAAGAAAAAAATTCTCTCAACAGCATTTTGTAATTAGAAGTGCTAAATGGAAGTCTTGCATGTTAATCATCTATTGTAAATAGAAGTACTAAATATATGATTTCATCAGTATTTTTCAACTTCTTAAATTTCAAACCAAATGAAAACCCACACCACTGGAGCTGATGTATATCAATGGAATGTAAAAGGATACATGTGACAAAATGTATCCAATCAAATTTCAAGAATTAAAATCAACTAAATTAATTGATAAAATATTGCCTAATAACATTTGTAAGAATTTGCAAAAAACACTGTTAAAATATATAATTTTTGTTAATGTCATTATAAATTATACAAATTACTACAAAACATGAAATCATAACTTGGCACATAATTTCAAAACACTATTTAAAGAAACCGTGTCATTCAAACCAGGATATCCACTAGCATTCAACCTCAAACAAGGAAACAATGGGAAAACATATGTATGGCTCCCAAATATGCACCAAAACAGGAGTGGTCTTAGGTCAACTGGTGTCCTAGGCAAAAGGGCTCCACGGCGCCCCCAGTACACCACCCGGTGTCCCCATCCCAGTCTACCTACCCCAAATAAATACTGGAAAAGTGCCCCTGCTAGAGCGGCACCATAGGTGGCCACCTAGTTGGCCTATGCCTCAGGCCAACTATGCACCAAAATCTAGATCTGGAAGTGTTTGCATGGAGGTGTGATGGGGAAGGAAAGATGCAACTAGGAACATATGTTGTAGGAGTGTAATAAGTTGGCAGACTTCAGAAAGTCTCTACAGAATACTCTGTCAGAAAAATAGTGTGAGCAAACAGAAAAAAATGGAAGTTGTGGGAACAATGCATGCCAATAATGTTTTGAAGTCAGGTATAAGGGAAGGCAGTTTTATGTAATGTTGGATTCATGATAACTAGACAAAAGAGTATATGTATGATGTTTGCAACTAAGAATATGTTAATATGGTTTGTTTTCTTTTATATAAAGGTATGTTTGCTTATCTATTAAGTGGTAATATTATTGATATGATTAGCAGGCAAGAATGTTGAGCACAGGAAAACAATTTAAAAAGGATGTGGAGCAGGATAAAAGCAGTTATGCATAAAACAAATGTGATGAAAGAAAACCAGTTAACACGTATTGCAGAATAAAGAGTAAAAATAGATTTTACAGGTTTAGGAAAAAAGGCAGAATAGACAAGAATTTGGTATAATGGGTTTACTGGAATACAAAGGAAAAGGGGAGTAGCTGCTAGACAGGAGTGTAAGCTGTCACTTTCTTTTTTGGCTTTACTAATAATAACGGCAGAGGATTTCTGGCTTGTGAAAGATAATTTATTTAATGGGGAAAACATAGAAAGTATCCTTTGGAAAGAAGAAAGAAGAAGGCATGGAGGAGTTACTACAGATATTATAAGGCAATTGTTTCACATGGTTTGTAGCTTCAGGTTCTAAAGGTATTAAATGTATAATTATTGAAATAGTCATGGCATTATTCAATATACCATTACCACAGATGGTTGCGTCTGCACTGGAAGGGCATTACCATGATCTCAGATATCTCAGGAAATTATACAGCACTAAGTGTAAGATCTGCTGTGGGTAAAATTATGTAAAATATATTAGAGGTGCCTTAAAATATACCAAACATGTAGAAATGAACCAATGTTAAAAAAAACAGCATTTTATCAAAGCCTGAAGGTTCTTATTCACTTTTTTGTTTTTGCATGTAGACAATGTAAGCTTGTCTCCAACAGTCCATACATCCAGACAAGCGAGTGTATTTCTTCCTGCTGGTCCCAACCATGGTTAAATGGGGATGGTTACATTAGGAAGGGTACCCAGTGTAAAACTTTTGCCAGATCACATATGCGGCAGCAATACAGATTTCCATACTGGATTGGTTGAGGCTTGGGTTAACCATGATTACCAAGAGGGTGCTGGTGGAAATTGGGCTACTGCTGGCCAAAGGAAAAGGAGAAGAGGGGGTAGACATGCCAGGAGGAAGGTTAGGAGTGTGGAAGTGAGGGTATGAACTTTGAATCTTGTCAGTATGACTGGTAAAGGGAGAGAGCTAGCTGATATGATGGAGGGAAGGAAGGCTGATATATTCTGTGTGCAAGAAACCAGACAGAAGAGGAGTAAGGCCAGGTGTATCGGAGGTGAGTTCAAATTATTTTATCATGGTGTGGATGGGAGGAGTTAATGGGGTAAGAGAGATATCCTGAAGAAACAGTATGTTAAGATTGTTTTGGAGGTGAAAAGAGTGTCGGACAGAGTGATGCTTATGAAGCTGGAAATTGATGGTGTGATGATGATAGTGCATATGCTCTGCAGGTTGGGTGTACAATGGATAATGAAAAAAAATGTTGGAGTGAGTTGGATGAAGTGGTAGAGAGTATACCCAAGGGTGAGAGAGTGGAGTTTGGAGTGCATTTCAATGGGCATTTTGGTGAGGGGAACAGAGGGGATGATGAGGTGATAGGAAGGTATGGTGTCAAGGAGACAAAGGCAGAAGACCAAATGGTAGTGGATTTTGCAAAAAGGATGGACATGGCTGTGGGGAATACGTATTTTTTAAAAGAGGTGCATAGGGTGACGTACAAGAGTGAATGAAGATGCAGACAGGTGGATTATATCCTATTCAGGAGGGCCAGTCTGAAGGAGATTGGAGACTGTAAATTGGTGATAGGGGAAAGTGTAGTTAGGCAGCATAGGATGGTTGTCTGTAGGATGACCTTGACAATCAAGAAGAAGAGAAGATTGAGGGCAGTGCCAAGTATCAAATGGTGGAAGCTGAAAAAGGATAATTGTGAGGTGGAGTTTAGAGAAGAGTTAAGACAGGCACTGTGTGGCAGTGAAGAGTTACTGAATAGCTGGGCAACTACAGCAGAGGTGGTAAGGGAGACGGCTAGAAAGGAGCTTGGTGTGACATCTGGAAAGAGGGAGGAGGACAAGGAGACCTGGTGGTGGAATGAGAAAGTACAGGAGAGTAAACAGAGAAAGAGGTTGGCGTAGCAGTGGGATTGTCAGAGAGATGAAGAAATTAGACAAAGGTACAAGAAGATGAGGGGTATGATGAAGGGAGATTGCAAAGGCTAAGGAAAAGGCATATGGTGACTTGTATGAAAGGTTGGGCACTAAGGCGGGAGAAAAGGACCTGTACCGATTGGCTAGACAGAGGGACTGAGCTGGGAGAGCATCAGGTTAGGGTGATAAAGGATAATGAGGGAAATGTGCTCACAAGTGAGGAGAGTGTTGCGCAGATGGAAAGAGTAATTTGAGGGGCTGATGAATGAAGAGAATGATAGAGAGAAGGTTAGATGATGTGGGGATAATGAATCAGGAAGTGCAGCAGATTAGCAAGGAGGAAGTAAGGATATTTATGAAGAGGATGAAGAATAGAAAGGCTGTTGGCCCAGGTGACATACCTGTGGAAGCATGGAGGTGTTTAGGAGATGTGGCAGTGGAGTAAGGATATTTATGAAGAGGATGAATAGAAAGGCTGTTGGCCCAGGTGACATACCTGTGGAAGCATGGAGGTGTTTAGGAGATGTGGCAGTGGAATTTTTAACCAGATTGTTTAATGAAATTTTGGAAAATGAGAGGATGCCTGTGGAGAAGTGTATTGCATAGGTCTCAACCTTTTAAAAGGCCAGTGTGGAACACATATCCTTGCAATATGTGACAGGACAGTCAAAATGTGGAACACCCAATTTTTTCACTGTGAGAAACATGCCATTGCCATGGGATCTAGTAGAACCTTTGTAAAATTCAATACACACACTTGAATCAGAAACAAAACATTTTACAAGCTGCAATACCATAACCACACCATAAGTACATGAAACAGTACTTATGTACAAGTCAAAAATAAAATCACATGGTCATTAATCCACCTGCTACAGTTACATTTTCTAAACAGACCTGTTAGGATGCTGTTCTTGCACTATACACTATCATATATTAGCTACACCAGACATACACTTACTGTATGATGCTGTGACTTTCGTAGCAGCATCTAACACATGTTTTGGCAGCTTAAGATCTCAGCAGTCCAGTTCTTCATTCATTTTCACTTCTAATAATGAGTTCAATGTTTTACATTGAGACTGTTACAATTCAGTTTTCACTTTCCGCACAATGCTAAATGCTCTTTCAGTCTGTGCATTTGAATGCAGCAAACAAAGTAGAGTCATCATAAGCTGCTTAGAGTGGCAGTTTCCTATCAGTGAAAATGTCCCTCAGATGTTGTGCCCAGTACTTGGACACACATGAGTGGGGCCCATCCACTGGACCGGTCAGGTTCCCTGTGTCCTCAGTCTGATACTGGATAAACTCATCAATTAATTGTTCAACCTTAGCATCATTTTTCACAGACACCCAAACGGAAAGCAACATTCCTGAGAAGTCCTGAAGAAATCTTCAATTTTTTGGCAAGATTAATTAGGAATGCAGCATCTTTCATTAAGTGATCCTGCGTGGGAAAATTTGTTAAGCATTCTATGCAGCATTGCAGCATAAAACGCTGTAACTTTTATAAAAAAAGTTAAATTCAATAACTGTGTTGGCAATATCCTCCTCATGGCTACTCATGAACTGTTTAACTTCATAGCCAATACTCGGCTCACTCTTTGGCAGAACAGAGCTATTGTCAGTCAGCATTGAAACATCAGTGTTTCATCAGTCTGACAGCAGCTGCAGGTCTGAGGAGTCTGCCAGCATACTGCTACAGGAGTTTATGCACAGTGGGATGCAGTGTCAGAAGATGACTTTCTTGACTTTGAAGCTGAATGTTGAGCTCCAATACAGGTTCCAGTGTATACTTAAGAAACAATAATTGTATGCAATTCATGACACTGTAGGTGTTTAGAAATCAAGTCAATCTTAGTAGACCGTGACTCTGTAGACAAAAAATACAAATTCAGAGATGGCCACTTGGCCAGGGTTCTGTTAATTACCTTCCCTGGACTCGGACATCTAGTAGGTGCATGTCTAATAATCTTGAGGGGGGTCAGTGTCTGTGAATAAAGCAAATTCTTGCAGTTTTTGTTGTCTTTGTGCACTGAAACTGAAATGACAGTACACATCAGATATAAGTTCTTCAACTGGTGACTGTACTGCTTTTACATCAGCCTTACTACATAGATTCACCAGGTGGAACAGACACCCCATATTTACAATGGTAGGCTTCATGTCCTTTAAACGAGCACAGGGCTGTGTTTTCCAATCATTGAGGCAGCATTGTCTGAAGAAAAGGCCACAATGTTGGAAACTGGAACATTAAATTGTGCCAGAATGGACATTAAAGCATCAAACAATGCTTGTTGAGTTCCTGACACACATTCTGGTATATTAAGGAACCATATTACATTTTTGCCTGCCTTTTCATCAAGGTAACCAACAAGGATCACCAAAAGTTTGTCGTCGCCCATGTCTGTGCTTTGGTCCATATACACACAGAATGGTGATTTCTGGCAGGCAGCAGCAGCATCATTCTGGTAATGAGGCCCTAGAACATCCCATGCAATACGGGTTACCTTCTTTGCTCCACATGTCATTTTCCTGAGAACATCTTGATCCTCACCACATTTCTTTATAAACTTCAGGATGTGTTCTCCTGCTGCAAATGACAAGTTGCATTTTGCAAAGAGCAACACAAAAACAACTTCTGCCTCAACAACCTTTGTACTCACTAAACTCTGAGGTCTGAAGAAGTCTGCCATAGTCCTTCCAGTTTCAGACTTGCAATTCTGTCTGCGTTTATTGCTGTTGGCATGTTACAGATCATGTCGGCCACCATGATGGATTGTGAAATCTGTGTTGCAGGTCTTGCAGAAAACATATTTCACTCTGCAACTACTTACAGAAAGCCAGTCAAAGGCACTCTCTGAACTTGGCTGAAAAATTGTGCATCTCCTCTTCTTTGGAGTGTCATCTATAGCCATATCCCTGTCCTCATCATAATCTGGGCAGTCTGTCTAGGTTTGTAAAACAGTGGTGCTACTGAACAAAAAAAGAAATAGGGCTATACTTCAGAAAAAAAAGTAGAACCATCTCCTCAACATCTAAGATATGGGCAATAGGCCCACAACCTACCCACATCACTGGAAATTTCTGGTCTTTGCACCATCTCCTGCTCACCTCTTCTCCTTTTGCAAACTATAAAGGCCTGCATGATCACTTTACTCACTCCCTTGCTTCAACAATGACACTTGCAATCCTTTAGTGCTGACTTACCCACCTAACCAGTTTTACAAAAGGGAGACGGATTCATTGCAAATGACATTTTCAGTATGATCAAAGCACTCTTTGATTATATCAAAATTCTTGTTGCAGATAAACAAACCCAGCTTATTTTTTATTTACATTTGGTAACTGGGTATTGTCCGACTGAGCTAAAAACCAAGCCAGTTTTCAACGGAGACCCAGGGAGAAAAGCTCCCAAAAACTGTTTGCAATATTTGTACTAAGTAAAATTGATAGTTATAGTATAACAAAAAGTTTCTATGAAAGTATACATACAATATAGTGATATGTAAAAACAAATCAGGTTAATACAAATTAGAAGTCACAGTTCAAGCTACAAAAAATAGACAATTATAGTATCAGCAAAATCAACAATAGAATCCAACAATATTGAGTTTCATAAGTGGAGAAAAACAGTAGATGGGAAGTTTATTTGCATAGCCAGTGATTGGAGAAGTACTCTCTACTTGCAAAACGCTTCAAACTGTAACATGAAATGCACCTAAACAGTAGAAATGAATATATAAATGACATCATGTCAGTACTACCTGCAGCACGACATCATGTCAGTACTACCTGCAGCACGACATCATGTCAGTACTACCTGCAGCACGACATCATGTCAGTACTACCTGCAGCACGACATCATGTCAGTACTACCTGCAGCACGACATCATGTCAGTACTACCTGCAGCACGACATCATGTCAGTACTTCAGGACTGTCCTACACCCTGGTCTGCACTTGGCAAAGGTGCCTTGAAAAGTTAAACTATGGAACTCAGTACCTTTATAAGAATGTGACATGTCTGACATGGTATGAACAGTCATGACCAAAGAATGTAAGATCACTGCTGGGTGAGAGAACACAAGGTACATGGCATTACAACAAGCCCAGATGCCTCTAACCATTTTGTAAAACACCCTTCATAAAAATTAGCATGCCTGTACACTATAAAATAAATGTATTCTGAAGAAAAGACAATAGTAACCAAAAGAACCATCAGGAGGATGATTGTTAACACATTACATCAATATTGTGCAAATATATGACAAGACAAAAAATCAAAAGCATAGGGTCTCAGGCCATGCTATTATGAGCATGCATTGTAAAACCAGTGTGACAAGCAAAATAAACCCTACCTCTCTATCTGAGAGCACAAGCAATCTATACAAAGCTTAACATACTTTGGGCACAAAGGCCCACAAGAGGGATACATTTTAAATATTTGCTCTTATAAACAAAGAAAGCTGTTGTAACAGGACATTTTCTAAAGGATATGAAATCTGAATCTTAAATGCCTCTTAATACATACTTTAAACTAGATGCATAATTTCCTTGATAAACAGAACTGTTATGAACAACAAACCAAAACATATAGAGCTAAAACCTGGCTAATAGGGCTACTTTTAAAATATTACTCTTATAAATCCGGAAATCCATTAGACCAGGACTTTTGTACATGCATTTTTTAAAAGATATGAAGTCTGAAACTCAAATGGCTCAAATATTGTAACTAATTTTATGAGAACCAAGCCAAAGAATATGGAGCAATAACCTGGTTGAGGAACATATCTGGGGACAAGCACACAATGCAGCCATACAATTAAGTTACTATCTATTTATCAACCTGCTAACGCAATCAATTTAAATAAAGCACAAAGTCTAGACTGGATTGCACAGCCTACATACATTTCTAACACACTTACCTGTGTACAGTACAGGAAAGCAGCTATAGCTCCCTCAGTCCACAACAAAATTCAAAGTGAATATGATTCAGTGAAGTACAAGTATGATCAACTACCCGTCCAGCAAAAATGAATCTCAGCCTTTTGGTTTACAGATGTGATCAGTTCCCAATTCCCTCAAGCTCTGCAGACTCTCATTCAGTGCTCTCTCATCCTTCCACAGACTGGACTTGAATTATTCTTAGTTTCCTCTTCCAGCAATGCAATGACCCACGGCATGAACAAACAAGTTTATTCTTCTCCTGATCCAAGATAATCTTCCTGCATCCTGAAGGCCTTTTTTGAAGCATTTTTCTGATATGAAAACATTGCTGATACGTGATTGGTTAAGTATTTGGGAGCTATCATTGACTCCTCTTAATTGATTGGTTTGTATACCACAATTGCGATTGGCTGTAATTGTGGTATATGAGCCAATCAAAAGCCTTGTAGCACAACAGTTATTTGATTGGTTTGTATGCTGCAATGCCATTTGGCAGTAATTGCAGTATACTAACCAATCAAAACTTGTAATGCAGAGCCAAAGCTGTTCAATGCGGAAGAGCATAACAGTGGGTTTGTTCAGGGCTGAATGTGGAGTGTTCCACATAATCCAGAGCACTTGGCTGCTCAGGTGTATTGGTACCCATTTTTAAGAATAAGGGTGATGTGTAGAGTTTTAGTAACTACAGAGGGATAAAATTGATCATCCACAGCATGAAGTTATAGGAAAGAGTGGTGGAAGCTATTTTAAGAAGGGAGGTAATGATTAGTGAATAGCAATATGGCTTCATGCCAAGAAAGAGCACTACAGATGTGATGTTTGCTCTGAGGGTTTTGATGGAGATGTACAGAGAAGGCCAGAAGGAGTTGCATTGTGTCTTTGTGGACTTAGAGAAAGCATATGACAGGGTACCTAGAGAGGAGTTGTGGTATTGTATTAGTACGTCGGGAGTGGCAGAGAAGTATGTAAGAGTGGTACAGGATATGTACAAGGGCAGCGTGACAGTGGTGAGGTCTGCAGTAGGAGTGATGGATGCAGTCAAGGTGGAGGTGGGATTACATCAAGGATCAGCTCTGAGCCCTTTTTTATTTGCAATGGTAATGGACAGGTTGACAGATGAGATCAGACAGGA
Source organism: Protopterus annectens (assembly GCF_019279795.1). Taxonomy (NCBI): domain Eukaryota; kingdom Metazoa; phylum Chordata; order Ceratodontiformes; family Protopteridae; genus Protopterus; species Protopterus annectens. The sequence goes on along the minus strand of NC_056748.1, from coordinate 344,490,236 downwards.
GTCTCCATGGACTATGATGTTTGGGGACGATATTGTGATCTGTAGTGAGAGTAGCGAACAGGTTTAGGAGACCCTGGAAAGGTGGAGATATGCTCTAGAGAGGCAAAGAATGAAGGTCAGCTGGACTAAGAATATATGTGTGTGAATGACAGGGAGGACAGAGGAATGTTGAGGATGCAGGGAGTAGAGTTGGCGAAGGTGGATTAGTTTAAATGCTTGGGATCAACACTTCAGAGTAATGGTGAGTGTGGAACACAAGTGAAGAAGACAGTGCATGCAGGGCGGAGAGTAATGGTGAGTGTGGAACACAAGTGAAGAAGACAGTGCATGCAGGGCGGAGAGGTGAAGATTGTCAGGAATGATTTGTGACAGACTGGTACCAATAAGAGTGAAAGGTAAGGTCTACAAGATGGTAGTGAGACCAGCTATGTTATATTGGTTGGAGATTGTGGCACTGATGAAAAGACAGGAGTCCGAGTCGGTGGTGGCAGAGTTAAAGATGTTAAGACTTGCAATGGGTGTAATGAAGATGGACATGATTAGGAATGAGTATATTAGAGGGTCAGCTCAGGTTGGACTGTTTAGAGACAAAGCCAGAGTGGCAAGATTGCATTGGTTTGGACATGTGCTGAGGGGTGATGCTTGGTATATTGGGAGAAGGATGCTAAGGTTGGAGCTGCCAGGTAAGAGGAAAAACAGAAGGCCTATGATAAGGTTTATGGATGTGATGAGAGAGGACCTGCAGGTGGTTGGTGTGACAGAGCAAGATGCACACGACAGGAAGAAATGGAAACAGATGATCCACTGTGGTGACCCCTAATGGGAGCAGCCGAGAGAAAAAATTGGGGTAAGCTATAGGTAAAACTGTGAAACAACAAGTGTGATATATAATGTGCAGTGTCAATTGTGTGATACTTTCTATATTGGAAGAACTAGTTATACTTTGAAAAAAAGAATGGTTGAACATGTCAGAGTGATTAAAAATGGTAACAAAAGAAGTGCATCGGGTAAAAACATAAAAAACATGCACTAGGTTAAAGCGATTTCTGTTTTTTTATTCTTAATAAAATAAAATAACTATGGGTTTTAGAGGAGGGGACAGTGAAGTACTTTTGGACCACCATGAATTAATTTGTCAGTTCAGGTTTAATGCTTTTACATTTCGTGGATTAAATGACCGTATTAATTTAACAAGTTTTTTGAAAAATTAGGTCAGTTTTATTATTGAAGTCCCTATCAAATTGGTTGTTAGGATGTCAGGCGATTTATGTAGTATTATTTGAGGTGCTGTATTTTTTTTGTTTAATGAAGTTCTTATGATACGTAAAGAATGAAAGCACTTACTGTGTTACATTTCATTTAGTTTTCTCTCCAACTCTGTCCCAACCACCTATCCATACTTCTTCCCTAAATTCTCCACATATCCCACAAAACCGATTTAATGATTACCCTCACCTTTACCCAAAATGTATACTGATTTAATTACATTTCATCTCAAATAAAAATAAAATTAAGTGGAAAAATGCTCTCTAAAAAACAAAGCCCAGTAATACCTCAATATAATAAAATCCTCCTAGGAGGAAACTTTCACCCTAATCTTGCCCGAGCTATCATAACCAACATAAAGACAATTCTCTTCCACACAGTACTCTAAACCCACAACAATCAACCTCCAACTCCAGTAATCTAATTCTGCCATCATAAATATCAGAAGTATAAAAAATAAAACTATTAATATCAACATGTCTTATTGTATTGCTATCTTTTGAACTGTTCATCTCTGGACCTTTGTATTATTTTTAGAACTTTATTGTATTGTTATCTTGTTGAACTATATATCTCTTGATCTTTGTATTGTTCTTGGAGCTTTTCTCCCTGGGCCTCCAGTGAAAATGGACTTCTGATCCAGTTGGACACTCCTGGTAAATAAATGTTAAACCAATAAAATAAATACTGAACTGCATGCCTGGATTCCCAATACAAGCCTGATATTCTCACTATAATGGAAACTTGGTTTAAACCCAGCATAAAGGACCATGAAATTACACCCTCTAGCTATTCTATTATATGTAATCACCATAGAAAGAGGAAAGGTGCTGGCATTGCTTGAATATTTCCCAACAACTACAACACTTCCCCCTACAACAAACCACTGCCAAAATTAAATGCAGCACAGCTTCTTACATTCCTGAAAATAAATACATATAAACAAATGCGATTTCTGTCCTCTACATGCCCCTGGAAACAGTACAGATACACTGGAAACTATCCTTTTATTTGATATCCATAAGAGTTCCACAATAAAAAAAAAAATATTACTAGGTGATGTCAATATGAACTGGTTGGACATAACCTCTAACTTACCTTCATCAAGTATGAACTTACATGGTTTCATACAACTATTTAATACAACACACATTATAACAAGACCAAATTCCAGATTTGACTGGATCCTAATATACCAACCAGACATCTTGTGCATCCATTAAAACAGTATGTGTATAAAATAACATGCAACCTGTCCAAGTTTAACACAGAGATATGCATTACTACCCTATCATTTATTAGCCTGAATTACCTACATTTTTTTCCTTAGATGATGCTGTAAAGGAATTCAGTACAGCTTTCCCAAATATCCTAAATAGTCTTGCACCTCATAGGGGGAAGAGACTAAAAACAAATAATGCACTTTGGTTATCCACAAAGAGCAGAATGCTAAAACGCAATAGAGAAAAAGTGTGGAACGAATGGCAAAAATATAAAACATCACAATTTTCAGAATGCTCTACAATCATACAAAAATAAATAAGTGAAGACAAAAAAACTATACTATAACAACTTTCAGAAAAATAATAAATGCAACGGTAAACAATTCTGCTCAGAATTTAAGACCTATAACAATGTTATCCTCCTCTCCAAAATACTTGAAAACATTCAAAAACAAGTGATAAACTGTTTCCTGGAGGAAGAATTCCCTATCCCTCAAAACAACATGGCTTCTGTCCCTCCCATAATACTAACACTGCCCTTCTAACCTTACTAGGTCTATCTCAGCTCACCCTTCTGTGTTTTAAGTTACCTTTCCAATACTTATCAGTCAGAAAAATGGCACTCACCTTCTCTACATACCTCCTAGTCACCACCTGTGTAGCACAAAGCTCTACCCTTGGTCTTTTTCTCTTTAACATTCTCACTAGAACCCTCTAGACATCAGCATGACAGGCCTCCTATGAATATGACCACACTCGCATGCACATCTGACAAGTAACACATCTCAGAAAAATTAGTCAGGAGTCTTAACAGCCACTAAAATATGACTTTGTAACTGACAATGCATGGTCAATAGAAAAAAAAATATTTTTCCCCTAAATCCCTATTTCATGAAAATACAAAATTTAAAATTCTCTCTCTCTCTCTCTCTCTCTCTCTCTCAAAAATATGACCACCAAAGGCACTTCTTATAGCAAGTTATTACTGATGATAGTGAATTATAATGTTAAATTTGACCTACATATATAAAATTTAATTAAAAAAAATCACCAAAGACTAGGGATGTTTTACAGAGTCAAAACCTTTCTTAACAATGCAACTAAAACTATACTTGCCACTATACCGCTCAAACTCTTAGCACAAGAAATCTGGATAAAACCCAAAATAATTATATGAAAGTTGCTAGAATAATTAGTTTTGAATTCACATGCATTTTCTGAAGGGTATGAAATCTAAGATTAAAATGTTTGTCATTATTTAGTGGCTTCAATCCTCTATTTGCCAGAAAATCAAAACTTTTATGAGGAAAAAACCTAAATTAAGAGCTAAAAATCTGGACATTATGGAAACATCTAGAAAGCTGAGAAGTATGATTGCCATTACTTCCCCCCTCACTACTTTATGGTGCACTCTTCCTTATAATCTACAGTCATTAGAAAAAAAAAAAAACTTGAACAACACTATAATAAAGTGGCTAAATCTGCAGCAAATACCTCTTTCCAAACCCACCACTGTATGACACTAAAAGCCTAAATTGGTTAGAACTACCCCATCAGCTAACATATACACAGCAACTTATCACCTATAAAATTATCTAGCATCCATCTACTTGTCTATCACTAAATAGCATTCTACACAACTATTCTCAAACAGTCATTATGAACTAATGACCAAAAACTCCTCCCTCTCCATAAACCTATCAAATCTGCTGAGCATGGCCTGTACTCAAACCATGTTGCTAAGGCTTAGAACTCCTTACATTTATCCATTAAGTCAGTGTCCTCCTTCCAGTACTTAACCATTCTGAAAGACTTCCGAGCCAAACTCTGGATCTTTTCTTGCTCAAACCTGAGATGAACTATATCCCTAAACATGAATAATTCCCCATTCAATACCTTATACCTCCTTACTCTTCCTTCTTCACTTACTTCCTTACTTCAGTCAATTTCTCTTCCCTGACTCGCTTTCTAAATATGACTTAACCCTGTTCTTTCTTTTAGTTCCCATTACAATTCCTATGTGTACTATACTAATGGATCTTTAGTTTCTCTATAAACTGGCAATTATTTCTCTAGATCTAAAATCATGCCACATAATTTGTATCTGTTCTTAAGCACGGTTTTCATTTTGTCTAATTTGGTATAATTATTTAAACTGTACACATTTTTGTATTATTTTTTGAAGACTGTAAAATTATTGTTCAATGTTTTTGGAATACTCTGGAACCTTTCTTCCTAGGCTTCCACTGAAATTGGGCATCTACATCATCAGACTTTCCTGGTAATTAAATGTTAATAAATAAGTAAAATAAATAAATTGGATGTTGCCTGTGTGGATTCTATCAAGGTGTTTTCTTCCACTGTACCATATATTAAGCTAAGTAATAAAACAAAGTGTGTGAATGTGAGTAGGAAGGCACTGAATATGAACAACTGCCAGGATGGGAGGTGTCAGAGGGCTGTGGTAAAGGCAATATTGATAATGTAATGTAATCAAGAAAGGTGATAAGCAGAAGACTGCCATGCATATGAAACCGTTCTACATATCAAAAATGTGCATAGTCTGCTGACTGGTGACAAGACATATGTGAAAACAGCATGTTGTACAATGTATACATTTAATTCATCAGGCTGATAACATGTTAGAGAAAGTGGTGATAGGGAAAATTGCCAACCATTTTTTGTCAAGTTAATGTCCCACACTGTCTTGATTCTTATGGGTTGCCAGTAGTGTAAAACAATTTGACTAACACTGTGTAACCTACTGTCTCTGTACTTGGTTATGTGAGTATGATTTTCTCTGGATATGTAGGCAGTTGTATTTACCAAATTGTTAAAGAATTATGTGCCTGTCTTAGAATCCCTAATTTCATTTGTGGTTTCCAAAACAATTGTATATTCCTCTTAAAAAATCGACTTGCTACGTTGGATGCAGCATCACTGTGTAATCTGCCCATAAGACATGTCTAGAAACAGCCAAAAAAAGAGAAAAATCCACTGTAAACCATGTAGCGCGAAACTGGAGTCAAATACTTTAATATGCAATTTTGTAGTTTCACTTAAAAGCTTCCTCAGGCACATAAACATTTAAAACCATTACTAAAGCCATTTAAATAGATACAAATCACGTAATACAGGTCACATGATACAATTACACCCTCTGATGCAATTCTCTCAAATGGTGCTTTAAAGATACAAATTTCTTTAAACCTGGTAATATATGAGCCCTAAGTCACAAAATCCATCTATATTCCTCTAATTCACTACATTGAACAATATCACCACCACGAAGGGATTCATTAACTTGAAATAAAATCATAAATTTAAAATGGTGTCTGTTGCCTATTTTATAAATATGTCTACATAATGCATTTGTGTTAAGTTTCCTGTTAATTTCAGAGAGATGACTACTAATATGATCTTTCAACCTTCTGTTGGTTTTTCCCACATAATATGCATCACATAACTGGCAAGTAGCTAGGTATATACTGTTCCTAGAATCACAATTTCCAAACACTCGTAGAATAAATTGTCATTGACTGGATGGTAAAACTTGTATCAGTATTAATACTGGTACAGTGCTCACATTTGTTACATCTACGTGTTCTGACTTTATTGCTCTTCAAATGTATAGGACTTAGAGGTTGCTCTTTACAACATAGTTTATCCTTTAAATTAGGACATCTTTTACAACCGAAGGTTGGTTTATCACCTATAGAATTACCCACTCTCTGGTACGGGTACTGCAGACAAAATGGATCAGTATTTTATTAATAATGGGTTTAGCCATTTACCAATGTACTATACAAGCATTTATATAGATGCATGGAATCGGGAATACCGGACAGAACTAAATCAACCTCCGCAAGGAAGAGTAAACCTGTCTAGTGGACAGCTTCAATAAATAAACTCTATAACAAAAGGAAAAAGAGCTGTCCAGGACCAAGAAGGAGCAGGTGTCCATTTGGAAGCAATGTCCCCTTAGCCTGTACAAGAAAATAAGAGCACTAGTTAAATCCTCCAAAGCAAACTTAGAGTCCGAATTGGCCACAACTACTAGAGATAGTCATAAGGCCTTCTTCACATATGTCTGCAATCTCAAAGGAAGCACCCAGATCTCTTCAGATCTGGTGGTCAAGGACACCACAAATGCCGCAAATGTGCTGGCTGACAGATTCAGTGGAAACTTCCTCCCTCTGTCCCCACCATCAGTAAATCAGGACATTCCCAGTACCAGCCCTGTTCCCCTTGTATCTAGAGAACAGGTCATCACTGCTCTCTCAAAGGCAAAAACTACTGCCTCCATGGGACCCAATAACATCCCAGGCTGCATCCTACATGAACTCAGGCAAGATCTTGCAGTACCATTAGGTGCCCTATTCAACCAAAGCCCGAGTTCCGGCTTTGTCCCAGCTGAGTGGAGGATGGCCACTGTCATCCCTTTGCACAAAGGTGGAGCATCCACTGATCTGGGAAATTATAGACCCATCAGCCTAACTAGCCTGATCTGCAAGGCCATGGAATGGATTATCATGGACCTCATTAACAAGGACATTGACAACCTCCAAACATTCGACCCCACTCAGTTTGTCAAGGGGAGGTCATGTCTGTTAAATTTGGTTGACTTCCTTGAGACTGTCACCAAAGCCATGGGCAAGGGGAAGACAGTGTACACCACCTACCCTGACCTGGCCAAAGCCTTTGACACTATTTCCCACTTTGGTATAATAGATACAATCTCTCAACTAGGCATCAATCTGTATGTTATCAGATTGGTAGCTAACTGACTCACTGATAGAACCCACCTAGTTAAGTCACCTCAAGAGGTAGACCCATAAAGAGTGGTGTACCCCAGGGTTCAGTCTTGGGGCCTCTGTTATTTGGGATTTACTTTTCTGAGGTGCAGGCCAAAATCAATGGGCTATGGCTGACCAAGTTTGCAGTTGAATGCAAGCTGGGCACTGTCATAAATTCCCCTAGTGATGTGGATATCCTCCAAGTGGGTCTCACCAAAACAAATGACTGGTGCCAGAAATATGGCCTCAAGCTGAATACCAAAAAATGCATCATCATCATCATCATCCCCTTTGGGGAGAGTGACATCCCCACAAATTATCACATTAATAAAATGTTCTAAGCATGTAATCAGTCATGAGGGATTTGGGCACCCAGGTTGAGAGCAACCTGACTTTTGACCACCATGTTGGTTCCATTGTACGGAAAGTTTTCTTCATGGCCCACCTCATAAGTAAGGGTATCTCATCCAGGGACAAGGAGGTCATAACATCCCTGTATTCTTCCCTTATAAGGCCCATTATTGAGTACAACACCCCATTTGGCATGTACCTCGCAAAGCACATGCAGCAGCTGGAGAGACTATAGAGGTTCCTCACCAGGAGAATAGAGGGCCTCAAATATCTACCATACACAGGCTAAAATCCCTATCCCTCTACGCAGTTTCATACAGACGTCTTAGAGGTGACCTCTGTCTAGCATACAAGACTATCTCTGACACAGCCTTGATGGGACTGCTGCACATGCGCAAGTCAAGCTCCACTCAAGTAACCCGCATGCATGGCCTCAACCTGGTCTGTGACATCAATAGGACTTGTTGGAGGGACAGATTTGTGTCCCAGAGACTCCATCTGTGGACTAGACTCCCTCTCCTTATCAAGCAGAGTACTTCTTTACCCTTTTTTAAAAGCAACCTGGTTAACTGGATGGGAAACAGAAAATACAATACATCCCTGAGATTCCACCTGTGTCCCTACTGGACAGGGGCATCAGGTGCCGACTTGGCTAAACTCTTGGCTAGGCTTATAAGGGCCTGAGAGCCAATAGCCTAGTAACGTCCTATGATCCTGTAGGGTCTATATTATAAACTTGAATGCTTACCTTATCGAATCCCTAAACGTCGACGACCTCCTCATCGAACCACATAAACACCGAACCCCCTAAACCATGAAATTCAAAATGTCCAGCTATCATACTTGTCCCACCCCACCACCTGCTACATACTACCTACTCAAATAAACTAAATAAACACATACATACAGTAACCAAAACCCTACTTCTAACCATAAACTAAACCCTACTTCTAACCCTGCACTAAATCTTACATATACCACCATGTATGCACTTAACTTAACCCGCACCCTAACCCTAATGTCTGTAACTATCTCACACTTGCCTTAAAAAGCTAAACCCAAACAAACTAAATAATCCACACACATAAACTTAACAAAACCCTACACTAAATCTAACATACATTAGCATCTATGCATTTACCTTAACCTGCACCCTAACCCTAAGGTCCGTAACTATCGCACACTTACCTTACGGAGCTATACCGCAGAAGGCCAACCATGACTATTCGACATTTCCGGTTTTGCTCTTCTGGACATTCAATGTTTTTGCATTTCGATAAGGACAGGTTGACATTTAGGTATTCGATAAGGTAAGCGTTCGGGTTTGTAATATAGAACCATCCTATACCAGCCCTTGTATCTTGATTATAAGTTAGCATGGATCTTCTAACTTTATTAACTTTATTACTTTGCTGAACTATAGCTATATTGTGGGTCTGCTTAGTGAAAATTAGTCTAACATCAGCATCGCATTCTTGACTTGTATTATCTCTAGTGTTATTAACAACTTTACTATTATAACCCCCTATATATAAAATTATGTTCTGTATTATTTAATTGTGACAACATATATGATTATCTTCAGCATGCAGTCTAGCGACACTCTTCATTTAATTATGGGTGGATGCATACTAGTCTGCGGTTTCTTTTAACAGGTTTCTTATATAACCTAGTTTCAAGGCTGCCCAGATGTGATTTATTTAAAGTAATATCCAAATAATTAACCTGTTGCAGTGACGTTTCTTTCTAAAACTTTAGGAATTCAGTAAATGTAGTCAGAGAGTTAAAATGCATGTCAAATTTTTCTCGAGTACCTGGCCATATAGGAAACGGGTCACCCACAAATCTATGGTAAACAATCTTGGTATATAAAGAATTAGATAAAATGTTTTATACCTCCCACATAAACATAATAATATTTGCATACATAGTTGCTACAGGTATGCTCATGGCAACACCTGCAATTTGTTGGTATAGTTGTGTTTGAAAAATAAAAATGTTATCTAATATGGTATGCAACAAGTTTTATTTTTTATTTTATTTATTTTACATTTGTAAAGTCCAACTTGGAACAAAGCCAATTTTCCATGGAGGCCTGGAGAGAAATGCTCCAGACGCATGTCTTTGTAACTTGGGAGGAAACTGGAACACCTGGAGGAAACCCACATGAATGCAGGGAGGACATGCAGACTCCATGCAGAAGGCACCCCAGCCAAGAATCGAACCGGAGAACTTCTTGCTGTGAGGCGGCAATACTACCACTGCACCATCTTACACAAATAAAGAGCCTTAGCCTCAACCATTTGTGCATATTCCAGGAAAAAAAAAAACATTTGATACTGTCAATGCCAAAATCATTAGGAATACATGTAAATAATGAGTCGACATCCAATGTGACTAAAATATAATTACTAATAACATTATCTTCTGCCCAAATGTGTGATTCTTTAAGAAAATGCGAAGTGTCTTTAATAATAGTATATGCTGATTGTATGCATCTCTTTAACTCAGTCGAGATATTTAGAGATGGGCTCTGTGACTCATCCTCTGGCTGAGGCAAATGGTCTCAGAGGTGGTTTTGTCTGCGACTTGTGAAGTTTAGGTACTCCATAAATAAGGGGTGTAATGGATGAAACAGTAGTAAGATCATCAAAAAACTAAAATCTATTTGACCTTTGTGATGCATCTCGTACAAATCTTTACCAACCTTTTCAGTAATATTTGTCCAATCAGATCTATTGATCTTCTTTCAGCTTTTTCCCAGTTAGGGGTCGCCACGGTGGATCACCTATCCGCTCATGATTGGCAGTGGAGTTTTACGGTGTCGCATTACCAGCCCAGTGCCCAACCTTCCACAGAAGGCACACACACACACGCATGCACTCATGCCTAGGGCCAATTTAGAGTATCCAATCCACCTACAGCATGTCTTTGGGATGTGGGAGGAAACTGGAGCAGCCGGAGGAAACCCATGCGACCACAGGGTGGACATGTGGACTCCACACAGAAGGCACCCCAGCCGAGGATGGAACCGGAGAATCTCTTGCTGTGAGACAGCAACACTTACCGCTGCACCACCATGGCAGTCCTCTGATCAGGTCTATTAATTTTCTTATCTTTAGTATTCAACGTCTCTTGCATGGTCACAATATTATAATTAGTATCAAGGATAACAACCCCACCCCCCCCTATCAGCATTTTTAATTACTATTTGATCATTATTAATTAAAGACTGAATAGCTTTATATTCTTCATTATTTAAATTATGAAAATGCGGCTTCCTTTGCTGCTGATACAATAAATGTACATCATGCTCAACAACACTTTGAAATGCCTGTGTCACAGGGTGAAGATTAGGCATAAAAGTGCTCTTCCTTTTCAGCATAAAATTAATTACTTTTAGCACCAAATAATATATTAACATTTAATGACCTAACAAAATATCTAATTTCAGTAATAGTTTGAGAAATGTCAATTGTACAAGCAAGAATGAAAGTAAGCCCTTTTTGAAGAACCAGGTTTCCAAAAATACTAAGTTCATACCTCAAGAGGTTAAAGACAAGTTCAGAAGCAGAACTTAAGCTTTCTCTTGATTGGGATGTTAGTATTGTCCTTTCCATGTCTGATACTCGGAGTTGTAACTCTTTATTTTCTCTTGCACTGTTGTGTGAAGGGGAGCAGTGAATGTGTTAACACTGGAAAATCCAATGGGTCAAGGGCTGAAACTATGTTAGAATCCACAAGTGTCACAGAACGTGTTACCGGTAAATTTTCAACTCTCTGCATCGGCTCTTCCAGATGAACCTGACTTACAGGGGAAATTCTCTTTCTCATTGGATAGAACAGAAGCTGAAACATGAGGCTCCAGAGTGGGTTCAGGCTGAGTATCTGGTGATCATTAGATGTCTGTGCTTGCTCAGCCAAATTGCTCTGATGTAGAGGAGGAGGAGGATGGATCAGGCAAAAAACTGCCCAGATTTAAAGTCATTATAGTCCCACTGTAATTTTCTTTTTTTGACAATAAGCTTAGTTTCATAAGATGTCACCCTTTCAATAGCTTCGCAAAGTAGACTTGAATGTCGATTATCCTCTAGCTTGTCTACCAACTCATTGTACTGCTGTTCAACTTTGTTTCTTAATGAAGCTTCTATCAGATGAAAAAATCATTCACAATGTGCATATACTGCAATGAACAAGTTAAATTCAAAGCTTGCCATCTTTTTAACAGGTCAGGATATTTTGAACCATATGTTTTTAAATGTAAACCTCTCAGCACGATTTTATGCTTAATATAGCTCTCAAAACTTTGTTGCCATTACAGCCTATTAAGCAACTGGAGTTTATACTCAAACATATTTACTTTTGTTTTATATTGTTCAGTTGAATCTTCATTTGAATTAGATTGTGCATAAGTCTTTCCAAACATAGAGAATGGATTTTCAGATATATTCAACAAGTCTGTAACAAGAGTAAGTCTTAACATAGGCCTCCCACTCACGGATGGCAAAACTGTTGGTATGGCGCTAGTAGTGTCCAGTGGATCAAACCAAACAAAGCTTCTTGTAAGTAGCAAAAAGAAGAATAATCCATTGGTCACTCACAGTGAAAACAAGTGCAAACAGCCAAAAAAGAGAGAAATCCACTGTAAACCACGTAGCACCAAACTGGAGTCAAATACTTTAATAAGCAAATTTGTAGTTTCACTTAAAAGCTTCCTGAGGTATTTAAACATTTAAAACCATTACTAAAGCCATTTAAATAGATAAAACTATATCCTATTTAAGTGAAGATTCTACCAGTGGGATTTATGTTTAGTGTTTGTTTTGTTTTTTCTGGTAGGTATGTCAGTCTCCATGCAGCCATTTACATGTTTGTATAGTGACTCTGTGAATAATTCTCATAGGTAGCTGTGGTCTCGTGATTGGTGGAGAATTGAATTTTGACAAACTGTACCTTAATAGGATGCAGCTGTGGTCTCGTGATTGGTGGAGAATTGAATTTTGACAAACTGTACCTTAATAGGATGCAGTTTGTGTTTGAATTGTTCTTGACTGTTACTGATTTAGAGGGATTTTCTGGGTTGATTTTTAATTCAAATGAGGCAGTTTTGTGATTTGCCCTCACTACTGAGGATGTGACACAGTAGGGGGTGCAACATTCTGTCATGTTGATGAGTACCAGATCCAGTATATTTGAGCCCCTGGTTGGGGCATTCACTATCTGTTTCAGGGTGTTTGTGTTAAAGTCCAGGAAACATTGTGCTTGTGAGTTTGAGACAGCATACATTTCCCAGTTTATAGAGGGATAGTTAGTCACCCATGATAGTGTTTGGTTGGATGGTGAGCACCTCTAATAGGTTTAGATACGCGTCATGGGACTCTAGGGATGTAAATGGTGACCTGTAGCTAACCACAATATGGTGAAGGGCCTTTCCTGTGGTGACTTGCATGTGGATGAGCTTTATGGTATCATCCTGTTTAACCGATTTGAAGATATGTTTGTTACTAACATAAATGGAAACACCTACACCTTTGGCCCCAGTCTGTGCTGTTGCTGGCTTGAATGTGTGGAGGGCACTGTAGCCTTGCACTTTTGGAGTACTTTCTACAGCTTTAAACAAAATCTTGGTCACAACACAGATGTGTACATTCTCAAGAGTGAGAAGGGCTTGAAAGGTATGGAGTTTGTTTTGGTGCTAAGCATTGAGTAGTAACACTTTAAGGTTGCTTGTAAACTTTTTACTATATTGGTAGTTTTTTTTCTTTTTGGCATGGCCTAAAAAAGGCTCCAAGGGGGCAAATAAAGTTTTATCCAAAATTCTAGGGGGACAGGTGCAGTTTATCCTTGGTACAGCAACATGGTATTTTGGTCATGTCCTCCCATGCTGATAGATATTGGATCCCCCTGGAGTGACACCGTACTCTAAGCCAAATATTAAAATCAATCATTTTATGTTCACACTATGGCATTATCCTAGGTGAAGGTAGAATGCTGCTCAATTCAAGGCTCATACCTATCTGTGGCACATACTCTGACAGATTCATAATGTCTCTTTTCATTCAGTCCAGTGAGGTATGTATCAGGTCATTTATACCCACATGAGCTATGATAGGATCATTGGTACCTGGGGTGCAATAACTTGAGTTGGTGTGTGATATAGTGGATAATGGCTCCAGATAGGCTACTAGCTGTTATCCTCTCCTTATCCAACCTGGTGACTGCAGTATCTGTGTGTCACACTATAGAGCCCCAATGACAAGAGTATTAGGCAAAGTGTATGCTTGCCTTATGGGCTTTGCACTTGGGAGGCCATTGGGTATAGGCTTATGTGAGACGTTTGATGTTGCTTTTGGTATGTACTTTAGTGACTGAAGAGCTGTGTTGCCATTAGGTGGCTTTGGAGGTCTTTGAGATTTGGGAAGGTTTCTTATAAGCACCTCAGCATATTATAGTATGTGTGTGTGTCATGAACAGTATGTGTGAGAGAGAGTGTAGGTATTCCTGATTAATCTTATTTGTATGTGAGATTCTTGCCTTCAAAGAAGTTGTGTAATTACATCTCTTGCATACCATGTTATTTTCTTTAATAATTAACTGGTTGGCTAAGAACATAACACAATTGTTGCATTGTCTTAGGATGCCCAAATCTAGAAAACCTGCTACTGGGACATTTGGAAATTGTATATCCATGTTGTCTGGTCTTATTATAGGGTTGCCTGTTTAGGATTAAGGATTGCATTTCAAAAGGGTCTCCTAGGGTAGTTTCTGGGGTTAAGGGCAGGATGTTATATAATGCTAGGATATGGTAGTGCTATTCGATGCACAGTCTAGCTGCTCTAAGATTATTTATGCACAATGTTACACTACTTAACTGATTTTGGATCTAATCCTAACTTTATAGGTACATTTTACTATGTAGGCATTTGCTGCTCTATAGGGTACTGTTAACTGCTGTGGCCCGGTGGAAAGCTCAAACTAATTCACCCTTCTACAAAGAGATTTGGTGGCACACAGACTAGAAAAGCCAGTGAACAGAGAAATGGCTATTTTTGCCACATTAAATAAATGTTTTAAAGTATTCAAAAACAGCAGTGATCACTATATAAAGCAAATGCAATTACAGTTAATCAAGAAAATATTCTTACCTTGGATAGCACTAGATACAGTTGAAATACTCGGAAAACATTGTAGAATTCTTTGTAATTGACCAAACAGCCTTGAGACTTGCCTGTGTTTTGCAGAGAAAAAAGCTTGTATACTGACTCCTATGCCTTCTGTCCAATAAATAACAGTTTGAGCTTCCTCTAGTGCTTCCCAACTCAGACAGCCCAGGTAAACACCTTCTGCCACAAGATGTCTGACCCTGAAATATGTTGATGTAAAAGCACAGCAAAAGCAGTTATTGTGCAGATTAAACAACAAACAGCTAACAAACAACCAAGTCCCTGGTTAATTTGCTCTTCTGCAAAGAGATTTGTAAGAACACAGACTAGAAAAACCAACAAACAGAGAAAAAATATTTTTGCCACAAAATTAAATAAATGTTTGAAATAATGCTGAAAAACTGTAGTGGTCACTGTGTAACTGCACCTGTACTTAATTTAATCAAGAAAATATTCTAATCTTAGCTTGGGTGGCTCTGATTGCAGTTTAAGCACTGGGAAAGCATTGCAGAGTTCTCTAAGTGAAGTGAATAGCCAGACATTGTAACTGGTGGTTTATTGGAGGAAAAAGAAGCTTTGACTGGTTGAGAGATGGTTCAAGGGTATAATGAAACAATAACAGTAGAATCAGAAAGCAGGTCAGAAGACTAGAAAGAATGAACTGAGTAGCTATGCAGAAATGGTGATTAAAGGTGCTGTGCAAAGAGATGAAAATGTTTTACAAAGATTGAAACCCGTTATTAGAAAAGAAACATTAAAATGCAGAATGCCTGGACAGATATTATATTTAGGACAATGTTATTAATGTGGTGGGGATTTCTCCAGAAGACTTTAGAGCATTTAAACAGATTGGTAATGAAGCTTTAGCAGAAGTGACTTTTGAGACATTTGAAAAAGCTAAAAACTTTATGATGTTATTTGAAAAAATCATTTTGTGTGCCCTGGAATGTGTAATTCGGGGTCATGAAAAAATGTTTAATGGAAAGTTAAAATTGCAATTTAGAACTGCTGGTATAGATGAAAATGAAATGAATAATGTTTTGATGAAATATGACATTAGTGTTTTGATGAAAGGAAACCATGGAATGGGACTTGGGATATGTTAGTATGTTTAGAAAGTAAGAATAGTCACATTGTTCGCTTGCCTAGTTGTGTTGCCATCAACAGGAAAAAGATAAGCTAAAGTATTGTAGGCAGCCTAAAAACTGTTTTCAGTGTGGTAAATGGGATCACTTAATCGATGAATGTAAATACATTTTCAATGTGGAGAGATTCAGTTAAGAAATGCGAACTTTGTTTGCAAGAAATGTGGGGGTAAGAATCATTTCTGGTTTGATTGTAAATTAATTGAAATAAGGGGAAAGAAAGTGAGGTTCAAGAAGAAAATGTTCACAGGTTCATAGGTTGGTACTAGGCTATCGGCCCTAGGGCCTATGCAAGCCTAGCCATAACAATTCCCTGGATATTTCTTCCCACAATATTTACTTCTCTGGACTCCTGTCTAGCAGGGCGACTGACATGATACGCGGGGTGAATTTCCTATCTCCCATCCAATCATCAAGGTTCCTTTTGAAGAAGGCCAATGAGGTGCTCTGCTTGACATGTATGGGCAGTCTATTCCAGAGTATGGGGAGTCTGAGTCAGGAACCTATCCCTCCAGCATGTTTTGTTCATTGTGATGACGAGGTTTATTTCCCTTGAGCGTGTGGCTCTGAGGGATTGGTATTTCTTTAAGTGGAGCAAGTCCAACAGCTCAGGGTTTGACATGGCCTTGTATGTTAAGCAGAGATTGCCTCTGAGTAGACTATATGCCACAGAGTATAGCTGGAGTTGTTTTAGATGGTCAGCATATGGCATCTGCTTTAGGCCTTTGATTCTTTTAGTGAGGAATTTCTGTGGCCTTTCCAGCTGTCCAGATGTACAAGTTTTTAAAGTGAGAAAGAGGGTAGTTAGGTTGTTCAGACAAAGAAGGGGTGAATATACATGAGAGAGATGGTAGGGAGGAAAAATATGCTAATGATGTGATTAAAGAAAATAGATTTGAAGCACTGAAGAAAATGGAAGAAGGAGATGGGGAAGAATGCAAGTTGGGAGCTATTAACTCCCCAAGTGATGTTGACATCTTACAGAAAGGCCTCACTTGAGAACAACAACTGATGTCAGAACCATGGCCTTAAGCTCAATGCCAAAAAAATGTGTCATCATCCCCTTTGGGGAAAAACGCAATTCCCATGAATTACTACATTGGTGATAGTCCACTGAACACAAAAGGTGTTATAAAAGTTCTGGCAACACAGGTTGACAGCAACCTCTCTTTTGACCACCACATTGCCACTGTGGTCAGAAAGTCCTATGTGGCACATCTCATTACTAAGGGTTTTGCATCCAGGAAGAAAGAGGTCATTGCCTCCCTCTACTCTTCCCTCATTACGCCAATCATCGAGTGCAATGCCTCATTTGGCATGTACCTCACTAGACACTTGCAACAACTGGAGAGGCCACAAAAGTATGTCACAAGGAGGATCCTAGGCCTTAAACACTTGTCCTATATGGACAGACTCAAAAAACTCCAACTATTCTCTGTCTCATATTGCCTACTTAGAGGTGATCTCTGCTTGACTTACAAAGCATGTCTGACCCAGCTCTGTTAGAAATGCTACATCTAAAGAAATCCCAATCCCTCTGCACCACATGCTCCAGAGACCTCAACCTCATTACCACAATCAACAGAAAGTGCTGGACGGACAGGTTCATAACCCAGAGATTGCCCATGCTATGGAATAGACTTCCCAAACATGTCAAACAGAACACCCGACTGGCTGTCTTCAAGAGAAATCTTGATGAGTGGGTGGGAAATAGAAAATTCAACACGGGGATCACTCCAGTGACTCTACTTGACAGAGGCACTGGGAACTAAGGTCAGGTGATACAATGCCAGGGTAATCCTATGGGCTAAGCTTGTAAAGGCTCCAAGGCCATTAGCCTAGTACACATCTATGAACCTATGAAAAGGGTGCTATATGAAAGAGATTAAGGAAAAGAAAGATAAAACTGCATAAAAATGCAAGGGATAATATTAGGATGTTTTCCTTAAATGTAAATAATATTATTAGTGATAAGCATAGCCTGAATGCTGTTACATAGGTGCATAAGAGTAAATGTGATATGTGTGTGTTGCTTAGTAGATGTTAGATTGTTAAATGTTAAAGAAAACAAACTGAAATTTTATGGTTAAGGGGTGATCTGGAGTTTTGGGGATGATATCTATTCTGGAATAGCTGTGATTAAAGAAAAGTTATGAATATCAATGATGTCATTGTTATGAGACCTGGGAGGTATGTTGTATGTGATGTGAGGAAGGGATGTACATTATGCAGAGTGACAGTGGTATATGCTTCTACTATAATTTAGTGAGAGACAAAAGTTTGTTTGAAGAAATAAAATATGTGATTCATAATGTAGATATTAGTATGACAGGAGATTTTAATTGTAATTTTCAGACAAAAAGCAAGGGAAAATTAATAAAGATATACAAGACGGTAGGAAAATGATGACATTCAGTTGTATGAAAGTCAAGAAAGTATACATTTAGGAGAAGTTACTTTAGAACTGAAATTAATTATTTTATATTTCAAGAGGGTCATATTTCAAGAGGGTTTGTATGAAGTAAGGGTAGACAGTGTTCACATTTCTTTTTTAGATTGTGTTGTTATATCCTAACATACAACATATATATCATAACATACACAATATTACTAGTACCACATGCTTCAAAACTGAAGTTAAAGACTACCTCCTGAACTGAAGAAACTGTTCTTGCCATAATCCTCCATGACTTCCTGTCTTCCGACACTACTTCTCTCCTTAATTTCTCCTATTCTGTGTTTCAACCTGTCAAAGTCTTGCACTAAAAGTTACCATGTAAAGAATATCCTCTAAAGACATATGCATCATTAAATAATTCACTGTGATGAGAGTAGAGCATGATAATTTAATTAAGTTGTTAAGCTTTATTTTGCATATACATGGATTCATTTGTACCTCTACTGTATACTCTACATGGCTTCATTTCTGTTTCTCATTTCTTTTTTCTCTTCTATGTGTACATTGTTAATTTCTTACATTTTACTGTATTGTAATCATTATACTAAAGTTTTTGTATTCCTGGAGCTTTTCTCCTCGGGTGTCCACCAAAAATGGGCCAATGGCTCAGTTGGACTAACCCCGTTAACAAATGGCAAAAAAAAAAAAAATAAAAAGTCACATGCTGAAAGTCACATGATACAATTATGCCCTCTGATGTAATTCTCTCAAACAGGGCTTTAAAGATACAAATTTATTTAAATCTGGTACTATATGAGCCCTAAGTCCTAAAATCCATCTATATTCCTCTAATTCAGTACATTGAACAATATCACCACCACGAAGGGATTCATTAACCTGAAATAGAATCATAAATTTAAAATACTGTCTGTTGCCTGTATTATAAATATACCTATATAATGCATTTGTGTTAAGTTCCCTATTAATTTCAGAGAGATGACTACTAATATGATCTTTCAATCTTCTGTTGGTTTTTCCCACATAATATGCATCACATAACTGGCAAATAGCTTGGTATATAATGTTCCTAGAATCACAACTTACGACCACTTGTACATTTAATATTTTGCCAGTGACTGGATGGATAAAACTTTTATCACGCATTTGTTACATCTATGTGTTCCTAGTTTATTGGTCTTAAAATGTATAGTACTTTGAGGTTGTTCTTTATAACATAGATTATTCTTTAAATTAGGACTTTTATAACCAAAGGTTGGTTTATCACCTATAGAATCTTCAAGATATCCACAAGCCACAGGACCCGGGGCCAACTTAGAATCAAGGCAAAGTTTAATACGTTTTTAAACTGAACAAATTCAACCAAGCGCTTTCACCCGGCCTCTGCCAGGCTTTTTCAAGGACTGAATGATATTACACTCTACAAATCACCACTTAAATAGTTCATATCCACATCAGCTGGTCAACAATTAATTAATTAAATCAATATTTTCAATTAACTTAACATTTAGTTAAAATACAATATCCTTGACCTTAAAAATCAAATTCATCATGTTAAAACCTTACACATAAATTATTACCCCGAAAATATATTAAAGTCTAGCTCTCCTCAATTTTAAAACTGGAGCAATATTTATGTTGTCATTTAATCCTGGGAACCTTGTGGCATCTAATTTAAGCTGCCAATAAAGTTCACTGTATTCTAGCAATGTCTCCCAGCTCCCTCCTCTTAATTCAGGAGTAATTTGTTCTAGTACTATAAACTTTAACTCCATTTCCTTACACTTCTGGGAATGTTTAAAGAAAGCATTTGTTTCTTTATTTCTAGAAATGTCATAAAAATGTTCATACACCATTCTTCTTAGGGGTCTTTCTGTTTTGCCAATATAAAAACCAAAACAAAATGTACAGACCCCCAGGTATACCACTCCCTTTGATGCACAGTTATAATAGTTATCAGATCTAACCACAAATTTTCTGTGCGGTAAATAAAATGTTCCTTGGTTTAACATAGCAGTACATTGATTACAATGATTGCACTTAAATGTCCCCATTTTGTTCTTGTTAATCTTAGCATTTTCCTTTCTTTTGAACCATTCTTTTAAATTAGCCCCTCTCTTTCTTATAAAATGAGAATTCCCCAAAAACAATTCTTTCAATTCTTCGTTTATACCCATAATCTGCCAATATTTTGAAATAATAGTTTCCATTTCTTGTGCCTTACTAGAAAATGTGTACACAAAATTGTTGTTATTTTCAAGCTCAAAATTCTTTTTTTTGTTCCCCATGAATCGATGTATTACCTGACCCTAATAAAGGTGGGTATTTTACCTATCTACTATCCCTAACGTCTTGAATCATATTATCTATTAAATATTCAGGGTATCCTTTTTCCAAAAATAGTCCTCTAAGGGTGTCCATTTCTTTGTTAAGGATGTCCAGCTTGATGGAAAGTTTTGAGGCCCTGATTAACTGCCCTTTTTCTGGTAAAAAGGGTGTCCACTATCAAAGTGCAGATAAACATTCGAAAAAGTAGGCTTCCTAAATATTTGAGATTGGAACCTCGAATTAGTATAATCTTTTGTTAATTTGATGTCTAAATAGTGCAATTCATTCAAGTCAATATCATAGTTGAATCTCAAAAAATTTGTGCTTGAATTAATAAACTGTATGAACATTTTTAATTCATCCTCTGTGCCAGACCATAATAAACAAATATCGTCCAAATATCGTCTGTAAAATCTTATATTTCCCTTCCATGAACTGTTCAACACATACTTTTGCTCCCAATAGAGTAAGACTAAATTAGCATACACTGTGGCACAAGGAGTTCCCATCGCCACCCCTTTTCTCTGCCTGTAAAATTCACCATTAAACAGCATAAAATTATTGTCCAGTATTATTTCCATAAATTCCACCATCAAATTAATGGTCCTACTATCTAAACCTATTTCTTTGCTTAAAACTTCCCCAAACCATTCTAATCCTGTTTGATGTGGAATACTGGGGAACAGTTCTACCACATCTATAGTAACCATCCAAAGCTGGGTGTCAAACCATGCATGGTTAATTTCTTTTAAAAATTCCCAAGAGTCCTTACAAATATATTCAATTGTAGACATAAATACCTTAAGTCTTTCATCAATAAACTTGGCTAATGGTTCTGTTATACTTCCAGAGCCTGCCACTATTGGTCTAAACTTCAATTGTTCTAACCCTTTATGTATTTTTGGTATCTCGAAAATAACTGGGATCTTGGGTTTGTCTACATATAAGAAATTATATGGACTCTCATTAATCACACCTTGCAATAAGTGGTCATACAACAAATACTTAATTTTGGAGTGGGCTATGTTGATTTCATTTATGGATGATACTTCATATTGTTCTTCATCTTGTAACATTTCATAAATATGAGCATCATAATCCACCTCCTACATCAACACCACCCCCCCTCCCTTATCTGGTTTCATGATTCTACAGTGTTCCTTCTTCAATAGTTGCATCAAGTCCCATTCCTTTGCATCCAAGTTACTAAACTGGAACTGATGTGAGTTTGTTCTCATGTGTCTCAAATCCTTCTCTACTAATTCCCCAAATATATTCAGAATAGGATGGATGTGTGGGTTAAAAGTACTTGTCCTAGTTAAATTTTGATCAGGTTTAGATTTACCTTAAAAATATTTTTAAGACAGTTGAATTTGAAGATATTTTTTAAAGTCTACTATTGTCTCAGAAACATTAATTGTTTTGAGTGGAACATAATGGAGCCCTTTTGAAAACAAGCTAAAGTATTCTGGTGTGGGAATCAATTCAGTGTAATTAAAATTAGAAAAATTCTCCTTCCTATAAACAATTTGTTTCTTAAAATGCAAATCTAAATTTGGGGAAATTGCTCCTACTTCTATGTTCGATTGTGTAAATTGCTCCATGTCTGCTGTTGCTGTCTGAACCCATTCCCCCCTCTGCTGGGGGGATGCTGAAAATTCTGGACTGAATAATTCCTATTTCTTTCTGCTAACCTTTCACTTCTTCTGGGTGGGTCTGTTATATTATTCAATTCATCAACATTCAAGTTATTTTCTTCTTCCTCCCCACTACAGTGTATGTTCAAATTAACTTGACCTTTCTTTTCCCTAATGGGGTTCGGGTAGGCCTTCCCCTCCCTGTGTTCCTGTAAGTCCCTATCCAGCTTTTTTATTTTTTGACTTAAGATTTTATTGCAAAATTGGTCCACTTCAACAAACATTTTTTCATAATCCCTTTTTATACTCCTAAAATTTCTGTCGTTAGTCATTTTTTTCATTCAAAACATTCAAATCTTTTAATAAAACTTCCGTTTTGCTTTCATATTCTAAAATCATTAAATTCAACATTTCCAAACCAGCATTGTCAAAGATTGTACATAACTTTTCATAAAAAACTGTTCCAGATTGAACATTATTCGGGAATTTATAAAAAAGCAAACCTTTCGGAATGTGTTTTACTCGCACACATTTCCTTAAATAGTCTATTTCAAGCGGTTTACTTTTCAAAGTGTAAAGCTTGTCCCTGAAGGTGCCGAAATTACTTTCAACACCTTCATTTAAAAAATTATTCACAGTACCTTGCTGGAAATAAAAGCGTTGACCAGCCCAGCTATCAAAATTAAAATCTTTCGTAGCCCCGCTGTGGACATTCCCCTGACCACCTCCTTGCTTCCCTGCCCCTGCTGTTAAAGCATTGCTGTGATTCATGCTTCTGGAGGGTTCGTCGTTCCCATTACTCCCCGTTACAGTCCAAGAAGGAGTAGTACGTTTCCTCTGTACTTCCGGTAGCTGCAACTGATTACAAGGTATTCCTGAGTCAACAACATCATCATTTTTTTGTTGAATAGTGATAGATAGCTGAGTTAAAAGAGCCAGTAAATGGTTGAACCATGGCTTGTACCTTTAATTCATGGTGGAAGGAACGGAGCAGGCAAGTGGTCTCAGCACACCACAAATGCTTAAGGATAGCACTGACGAGGGGCCGGTAACTCGAGCTGAGTTTGTTGAAGTGGACCAATTTTGCAATAAAATCTTAAGTCAAAAAATAAAAAAGCTGGATAGGGACTTACAGGAATACAGGGAGGGGAAGGCCTACCCGAACCCCATTAGAGAAAAGAAAGGTCAAGTTAATTTGAACACCCACTGTAGTGGGGAGGAAGAAGAAAATAACTTAAAATGTTGATGAATTGAATAATATAACAGACCCACCCAGAAGAAGTGAAAGGTTGGCAGAAAGAAATGGGAAGTATTCTGTCCAGGATTTTCAGCATCCCCCCAGCAGAAGGGGGAATGGGTTCAGACAGCAACAGCAGACATGGAGCAATTTACACAATCGAACATAGAAGTAGGAGCAATTTCCCCAAATTTAGATTTGCATTTTAAGAAACAAATTGTTTATAGGAAGGAGAATTTTTCTATTTTTAATTGCACTGAATTGATTCCCAGACCAGAATACTTTAGCTTGTTTTCAAAAGGGCTCCATTATGTTCCACTAAAAACAATTAATGTTACTGAGACAATAGTAGACTTAAATGTTTGACAGTTGAATTTGAAGATATTTTTTAAAGGTAAATCTAAACCTGATCAAAATTTAACTAGGACAAGTACTTTTTTAACCCACTCATCCATCCTATCCTAAATATATTTGGGGAATTAGTAGAGAAGGATTTGAGACACATGAGAACAAACTCACATCCGTTCCAGTTTAGTAACTTGGATGCAAATGAATGGGACTTGATGCAACTATTGAAGAAAGAACACTGTAGAATCATGAAACCAGATAAGGGAGGGGGGGGGTGGTGTTGATGTATGAGGTGGATTATGATGCTCATATTTATGAAATGTTACAAGATGAAGAAAAATATAAAGCATCATCCATAAACGAAATCAACATAGCCCACTCCAAAATTAAGTATTTGTTGTATGACCACTTATTGCAAGGTGTGATTAATGAGAGTCTATATAATTTCTTGTATGTAGACAAACCCAAGATCCCAGTTATTTTCGGGATACCGAAAACACATAAAGGGTTAGAACAATTGAAGTTTAGACCAATAGTGGCAGGCTCTGGTTTTAACATGATGAATTTGATTTTTAAGGTCAAGGATATTGTATTTTAACTAAATGTTAAGTTAATTGAAAATATTGATTTAATTAATTAATTGTTGACCAGCTGATGTGGATATGAACTATTTAAGTGGTGATTTATGGAGTGTAATATCATTCAGTTCTTGAAAAAGCCTGGCAGAGGCCGGGTGAAAGCGCTTGGTTGAATTTGTTCGGTTTAAAAAACGTATTAAACTTTGCCTTGATTCTAAGTTGGCTCTGGGTCCTGTGGCTTGTGGATATCTTGAAGTTATTTGGTTTGGTTTGTGCAGTGAATTGGTTCGTGACCTATAGAATCTTATTTCAAGTTAATGATGGCACCATGCCAACAGTTTTGCCATCCACAAGTGGGATGCTTATGGTAAGATATGAAGTTCAGCAACCAGTCTCAGGCAATGAAAAGAGAGCTGGACCACAATTCCTTTCATCATAAGCTATGCATTTTATTTAATACTGTAATTTGTGATTCTATTTTTTTTAATTCTGTGATTTAATTAGTAGTTATTTAAGTATTTCAAGTGATTTATTGAATGAAAGTTTTTATTGGATGATTTTTGCACATGCTCATGTATTTAAGGGTGGTTCAAAGATTTTGCATTTATTTTGAAGAAGTTCATGGTGTTGCATTAAACGAACGAAAGCAAAAGGAATTGTGGTCCGGCTCTTTTTTTTCATTGCCTGTGACTGGTTGCTGAACTTCATATTTTACATTGTTCTTTGGGAGGTGTTTTATTGGGTTTATGCCTATGCTAAGACTTGCTCCTGTTACAGACTTGTTGAATATATCTGAAAATCAATAGTTATCTGTGTTTGGAGAGACTTGTGCACCATCTAATTCAAATGAAGATTTAACTGAACACTATAAAACAAAAGTAAATATGTTTGAGCATAAACTCCAGTTGCTAAGAGGCTGCAATAGCAATGTTTAAGTTTTGAGAGCTATATTAAGCATAAAATTGTGCTGAGAGGTTTACATTTGTTAAAAATGCCTACATATGGTTAAAAATTTCCAGATGTGTTAAAAAGTTGGCAAGCTTTCAATTTAACTTGTTCACTGCAGTATATGCACAGGATGAATGATTTTTTTTGAACCAATATAAACTTCATTAAGAAGTGAAGTTGAACAGCAGTACAATGAGTTAGTGGGCAAGATAAAACTTAAACAGCATTGAAGTATACTTTTTCAAAGCTATTGAAAGGGTAAAATCTTATGAAACTAAGCTTATTGCTATAAAAAAAAGAAAATTACAGCAGACTATAATGACTTTAAAACTGGGCATGTTTTTGCCTGGTCCAATAAGAAAAGGAATCCTCCTCTACATCAGAGCAATCTGGGGCGAGCAAGCACAGACATCTAATGAATCACCAGATACTCAGCCTGAACCCACTCTGGAGTCTCATGTTGTTTCAGCTTCTGCTCTATCCAGTGAGAAAGGGAATTCCCTTATACTTCAGGTTCATCTGGAAGAGCTGGTGCAGAGAGTTGAAAATTTACTGGTCACACACACTCCATGATACTTGTGGAGTCTAACATCATTTCCGCCCTTATTCTGTTGGATTTTCCGGTGTTAACACATTCACTGCTCCCTTTCACACAACAGCAGAAGATGAAAGAGCTGCAACTCTGCGTATTGGACATGGAAAAGCCAATACCAATGTCACAATCGGGAGAAAGCTTAAGCTCTGCTTCTGAACTTGTCTTTAACCTCTCGAGGTATGAACTTAGTATTTTTGAAAAACTGGTCCATGAAAAAAGGCTTGTGCCCATTCCTGCCTGTTCATTTGACATTTCTCAAACTATTACTGAAATTAGATATTTTGTTAGGTCATTAAATGTTAATATATTAATTGGTGCTAAAAGTAATTAATTGTATGCTGAAAAGGAAGAGCACTTTTATGCCTAATCTTCACCCTGTGACACAGGCATTTCAAAGTGCTGTTGAGCATGATGTACATTTATTGTATCAGCAGCAAAGTAAGCAGCATTTTCATAATTTAAATAATGAAGAATACTAATTATTATATTTCGACCATGAAAGAGACATTGAATACTAAAGATTATAAGAAAATTAATAGATCTAATTGGACAAATATTATTGAAAAGGTCGGTAAAGATTTATTTGAGATGTATCACAAAGGTCAAATAGATTTCAGTTTGTCTGATTATCTTACTACCGTTTCACCATTACACCCTTTATTTATAGAATACCTAAACTTCACAAGTCACAGACAAAACCACCTCTTAGACCAATTCTCTCAGCTAGAGGATTATTATTATTAAAGACACTTCACATTTTCTTAAAGAATTGTACATGTGGGCAGAAGATAACGCCATTAGTAATTATATTTTGGTCACTTTGGATGTTGACTCATTATTTATGTGCATTCCTAATGATTTTGGCATTGACAGTAACAAACTTTTTTTACCAGAATATGCACAAGTGGATGAGGCTAAGGCTCTTGATTTGTGTAAATTTTTACATATCATATTAGATAATATTTTTATTTTTCAAACACAACTGTACAAACAAATTAATGGTGTTGCCATAGGCACACGTGTAGCAAATATGTATGCAAATATTATGTTTATGTGGGAGGTACAAAACATTTTATCTAATTCTTTATTTACCTAGGTTAGTTTTTACCGTACATTTGTAGATGAGCTGTTTCTTATATGGACAGGTAGTCGAGAAAAATTGGTTTGTTTTAACTCATTGAATACATGTACTGAATTCCTAAAAAATTGGTTTGTTTTAACTCATTGAATACATGTACTGAATTCATAAATTTTAAGAAAGAAACATCACTGCAACAGATTAATTTTTTGGACATTACTTTATATAAATCACATCTGGGCAGCCTTGAAACTAGGTTATAAATCACATCTGGGCAGCCTTGAAACTAGGTTATATAAGAAACCTGTTAAAAATAAATACATATCTGCATTGGACTAGTATGCATCCACCTTTTATCTTTAAGAATATTGTTGGTAATCAAATGAAGTGTGTAGCTAGAATGTATACTGAAGATAATCATATGTTGTTACAATTAAATAATACAGCAAATGATTTTGTATGTAGGGGTTATAATTGTTAATAACAATAGAGATAATACAATTTAAGAACGTGAGGCTAATGTCAGACCCATTTTCTCTAAGCAGCCCCACAACATAGGTATAGTTCAGCAAAGTAATAATGTTAATAAAAGTAGGAGATGCATGCTAACTTATAATCAAGATACAAAGGCTGTTAAAGCCATTGTTAATAAATCTGGTCAATTTTGTCTGCAGTACCAGAGATTAGGAATTCTATAGGTGATAAACCAAGCTATGGTTGTAAAAGATGTCCTAATTTAAAGAATAAACTATGTTGTAAAGAACAACCATTAAGTATTATACATTTGAAGACCAATAAAGTCCAGAACACATATATGTGAGCACTGTACCAGTATTAATACTGATAAAAGTTTTACCCATCCAGTCAGGGACAATTTATTCTATGAGTGTTTGGAAATTGTGATTCCAGGAACAGTATATACCTAGCTACTTGCCAGTTATGTGGTGCATATTATGTGGGAAAAACCAACAGAAGTTTGAAAGATCATATTGGTCATCATCTCTCTGAAATTAACAGGAAAGTTAACACAAATACATTATGTAGACATATTTATAATACAGACAACAGACATTATTTTAAATTTATGATTTTATTTCAAGTTAATGAATCTCTTTGTGGTGGTGATATTGTTCAAAGTACTGAATTAGAGGAATACAGATAGAGTTTGTGACTTGGGGCTCATATATTACCAGGTTTAAGTAAATCTGTATCTTTAAATCCCTATTTGAGAAAATTACATCAGAGGGAGTAATTTATCATGTGACTTAAGTGATTTTTATCTATTTAAATGTTTTTGTGCCTTAGGAAGCTTTTAAGTGAAACTACAAAGTTGCATATTAAAATCTGTGACTCCAGTTTGGTACATGGTTTACAGTGGATTTTTCTCTTTTTTGGCTGTTTGCACTTGTTTTCACTGTGATTTACCAGCAGATTCTTCTTCATTTTATTGCTTACATGGCTAGAAGCAATACAATGTGTGGTGGTTAATTGTTTAGATTCTTTTTGCCTTTGCTTTTGATCATGATTTGTTTGCTATGCCAACACACACACACACGCACACACACACACACACACACACGCACACATCCATATACTATGGTAGGGCAAGAAAGTAATAGTTGCTGATAGCAACCCATATAAGCATTTTATGGCATGCTACAGATCTTTTATTGAATGTATCTTGCTAGTGTGAAGTAAAAAAGAAATACTAAAACAGTTTTGTGAATTTAATTAAAGATATGTATAATAATCTGAGATTTTCAATACAATGTTATCAATTTGGAATTGCATTTATAGATTTTACAATTAAAGATAAAGCTGGACTTGTACAATGTCTCTAAGAATGTTCTAGATATGTATGACTAGCTGCATAATGTGAGTAGCTACTCTTAGTTTGTTAATGTTTCCTGGAAGTCAGCTATTGTCATTTTCTAGAAACATAAGAGAGAATTACTTACTAGCAATGAATGACATTTGTATGATATAGTTCACTAGAGGAACAACATTTGAGATTTATGCTGGTTGCCTGATTTAGTAAATTTTCAGTGAAT
Source organism: Protopterus annectens (assembly GCF_019279795.1). NCBI lineage: Eukaryota > Metazoa > Chordata > Ceratodontiformes > Protopteridae > Protopterus > Protopterus annectens. The sequence goes on along the minus strand of NC_056748.1, from coordinate 344,461,076 downwards.
CCTGACATGACAAAGCCAGTTATCAAAACACACTTTGCAACATTGGATGGCAAAACCAGCCTTGCATAGAGAATGTAGCTGCTTTGCTACCCATATGTAATGATCCTTTAATCTAGTTGCAATTCACATAAGTAGGTATTTTTAATTAGGGATCAATTAAAACGTGATTCATTTGGATGAAGTATATTGATTTAACCTAAGAACTTAAGAACATGCATGCATGCTGAGGTGCAGAAAGTTTGACTGTGGAAAGATGGATGGGTGATTGATAAAGAACTGGATAATCAACAGATGGTGGAGCTGGTAAAAATGAACTAAATAATCTGTAGCTGGTGGAGCTGGTAAAAAAGAACATTATAATCAGCAGCTGATGGAGCTGGTAAACAGCACTGAAGAGCAGTACCCCGGGGAATATGCACAGATAAAGGAGAATGATAGAAAATGAGAGAAAATGAAGATGATTAATCAAATGATTTGGAGCTGTTATTAGTCAGGAAGGAGCATATAGGAGATGGAAAAAGGTGGTGAGCAACTGGAGATGGACATCAACCAGTGAGACATGAAAGTTGCTTGTGCAGTGGCCATTTGTAGATAATCAGCCTGCCTACATCTACAGTTGTCCTGCACAGTCTTGAAATGCAGCTGAATGAATGCACACAGGAGGGTTAATACCATTGATTCTCTTATTACTTCAGCTAACCATTAACACGGATACCTGGGGCATTTTTAATAGTCCATAACCTTACCCCTAGTGGCTGATGTGATTACCTGCATTACCTTGAGGGCAAGCTATGCCGTTCTCATTTGTATACTTGCTAACACACATGCCAATTAAGGCTACCTTCACCAGCTTGGAAGCATGAAGTACATGTCACTAGTACCAGCTAATGCATTGCTATGTAAGCCTCCACTGGCATGGTTATAATAAGCCAACTGGTACTACCTTTCCACTCCTCCCAGGATGGGTGAGATGGAATCAATCTCTCATTCTCCGCCTTCACCTTGCTTTCGAACCATTATATAAGCATAGGTCATCTGTGTTATAGTTAGGACTTCATGCCTGTGTGCCACACAACCTTCATGTATCAATCCTTTTTGTTTAAAATGACTGAAAATCAGTGAGCATAGTACAGAGGGATGAAGCCATGACTGTGATCCTGATGACTTGGCATCAGCTTCTGACCCTGGGGCTAGAGGAACTGATGACCGAGAGTGGGAGTGAGTGATCAACAATGGATCATCCATCCTAGGAGGAAGGAAGTGGTCTGATTCACTACAATGCTGGAAAAGGTGATACAGGGCTGTAAAACTATGGACTTGGGATGTACATATGAATGTGAAAACTCACATGGGAAAGTCTCTTAGGTCCATATATAAGCAACCATGCATGAGAGCCAGCAGGGGGAGACAGTGGGTCAGAAAATGAAAAAAAAATTACGTCATGTTTGCCTGGATGATAACCATGCCTCAACCAGCTCTTGTCCTGAGGATAGTGAGGAAAGGAGCTTAATTTCAGTGGGAGCATGATGTTTAGCAGGCATGTGGCGAGAAAGGAATGTAAAAGAAAGGATATCCATCTTTTGTTATTATTTCAACTTCAGACTAATTAGGAAAATATTTTCTATATTCCTGCTCGTCCTTCTCACACATTATCTTTCCTCATTAACTTATGCTTCACTTTTGTGTTGATTTGTTTCTATCAAGATCCGTACTTATAGATTTGAAATTGCTAATCTTGATCTTTAAAGAGCAGAAGTCTTCAACACTATGACAAAATGCAGGACTCACTCCGGCCTCCAGTACAAGACCCATGGTAGTGCTTGTTATTGGGTCCAAAACAGTAGGGAGTTAAGATTTGGTGTCTTATCAGATATTTTTGGCATTTGCAGTTTCGCTGTTTAAATATTGCAATGGGCAGTTTGATTATGTAAGCAAAGATCTTGCCATATTGGTAGCTTTTTGTGTAACATATTTCTGATAAAGTCCTTTTTTAAGAAGAATGAAGGATGCATTTAATTTTTGGTTACAAGTTCATTTTTAGATGTTTCCAGCATTCAGCTCAGTGGGTAGTTTTTAAGGATACTAATATTAGTTCCTCATTCTGAATAGTGAATTGTATGTATCCTCTACGTTGCTTATCATTTATCTAAGTTGTACTGCTTCGAATCTTATTTACTCCCAGTCTTCTTTTCCAGTTATTTCTTGCTCTGTTTATTTCCCATCACACTTTTAAAATTATTTATAGGCAGTTGTTACAAGTAAAGTTGTAGCTATTTTAAGGTTAGATATATATTTTTGTTCTATTTTTCTCTGTTCATGCTTATAGAATATTTTTCTTTAATCAGTATATGCCTTGACTTCTTGGTTTCCTGCATAGTAATGATAGTATATATAGAGTTGGGTGTGCTTTAACTGCCCAAGATTTTCTCCCTGTGACTAATTGCTAAAGTGGGTTCTGCCCCACTGGACCTTCATTTACTTTTCTGTTTGTTTTGGAGAATAGGAATGTACTATGATCAGACAGCAGACATTAGATTTCAGTAATCTAGGTAACAGAATGATTTGATGGACGGTATCATAATGGCTAGCCTGCCTGCAGCTGTACTGGTGAGGCAATAAAGGGACATGGATGTATATTTCATGTTGGACACAAAAGTAATCTACAACATACCCTTTAGGTGTATAATTGAAAAAGGACAAGAACACACTTATTGTGCTTGTACCATGGGCTAGCTGTTATGTTTTTCATTCTTACAGATGCAATCACTTGAGAATTCAAAAGGAAAAGGTGGAATACGGCAAGGTTATGACACACGAGAAGGCCACCAGGCAATGAAATACATTTTCCTAATATGGGCAAATAATTAAACAACTGAGCATAGAGAGAAATGTATGTTTCTATGCAATAATTCTCCTACTTAATAAAGTCATTGCACTCAGTTTGGGGATTTACACTGCAATGGCTGAAAAACTACCTTGAAAACAGAACCTTTCTGGTTTACAGCAATAACTCTTAGTCTGACTTAAGGGCATTAAATATTAGACTACCATAAATATCAGTTCTGATATACTCTCTATTCATATTTGACCAAACCTATCAGCCTCCCCAACATAACTCTCTCATGCATTCAGGTGGTTTATTAATTGCGGAATTCAACATGAAAATTTCTAGTTACTACAGACACTGAAAACAATTTTACTACCCTCAGCAAGCACAAAAAAAACCAGAAAGAAACTGCTGACCAAACTGCAGATGTGTACGATCCAAATACTCCACAATAAAACCACTGCTATATTGATGCTGTAGAAAATGCTGGTAGTCCACAAAGCAAAGCAAAAAAGTTTATTGTAAGACAATAGAAAGCTGGTAAGTGCTTTCATCCTCAACAAAAGAACTTCATCAGACAAATTAAAATCAAACACAGAACACATTTTAAAGACACCCTTTCTATTTCACATGATAGTAGCCACTCCCCCCAAGTAACAACATTTTTAAAGGGCAATACAAACTGTGACGTCAATGACAAAATGTTATATAAATGCATGTTAATAGATATAAAAAAATATAAAAAATATATTAAAAAATATATTAAAAAAATCATCCACTTCACAATTTTTTAAAAGCGCAATGAATAAATATATAAATAATCATCTGTTTAAAACTCTCAATTTTAAAAGAGAATTAATGGAGAGGGATTCATTTAAACCTGGCCAGTTGTTCACATTTAATAACAACTACCAGTATAATTCTTTTTTCTAGCAAGGTAGACCATGCACCTCCTCTGATATCCATCGTGACACCATCAATAACAAAAAAAATTAAAAGTGTGGTCACTGTTCTGAGGTATGTTTATACAAAGCATTTGTCTCTTTGCCTGTTCTTATTTCATACAAATGTTCATATATTCTATTTTAAAATTTTGTATCAGTTTTTCCAATGTAAAAACAATCACATAGGTTACAGAGGGCACAATAAATAATACGTTCAGAGTTACAGTTATACTTGAGGGGGGTGAATTATGTAGCCCATCCCCACAACAACAATAAATGGAACAGAGGGAGGGGGGGTTTGAGCAACCACAAGGGTGGAGGGAACTTCCGCAACATGAGATGGTCGAACAGGAAATAAGTTTTATGCTGAACAATACAGTCATTGATGATGTACAAGTAATTGATAGTGGAGACCATTTTATACCCACTTGCTGTATTTTAACCAACAACATGGGTGATTTTGAGGTTTATAATTTTTCAAACCATGAATTTAATAAAGAACAATGTGATGTTTTTTTCTAAAGGGTTTACTTATGTCCCATGGCAATGTAGTAACATATTACAAACCATGATGGACCTGAAATTGTACACCCGTAAAATAAATTTTAAGGTTTTATTTCAGAATTCCTTCCCTATTCAACCCACCAGCTCATTATCTATATCTAGCACATATAACCCCCCCTTGCACCCTATGATCACCCTATTTGAGAAAATATGTGAATTAGATATTAGGAGTGCACTTTCCACCTATTGTAACGGGGAGGGTTACAATATTCAAGAAGGTATTCTTATAAAAGAGATTGTGTCAAGCAATCCATTAATCAGAATTATGAAACCTGATAAGGGTGGGGGGGGGTTGCTATTATGAACCTGGATGACTATAATAGAACAATGTTCATATTGGAAGGAAAAGCATACAGAAGATCATCTGTCAGTGAGGTAAATGGTGCCTATTCAAAAATTAAAAATGAATTACAGGACCTATTTATTGATGGTTTTATCGATATGAACGTTTTGAATTATTTGACTGTTATGTATCCTAAACCAGCAGTAATATTTGGTCTCCTGAAACTACATAGGAACATATCACATCTACCCATGCGACCCATAGTTGACTCTAAGGGATCAGTTACACAACCCCTGGCAAAATACTTAGATTTTAAGCTAAAGAAATTTGTGCAGCAAGAGTCACATATATGTAAAGACTCATGGAACTTTTTAAAAGATATTAATCACATACCCTTTGAAGGCTCCTATATGTTAGTAACGGTTGATATAAAGGATCTTTATTCAGTAATTCCCCACCAGGAGGGGTTAGAATCGTTTAATGAATTCCTATATGAATATAAACCATATTGATGTAATAATGTATACGCAGTTGATGGAGACCGTCCTTAAGAACAATTTTATTTTATTTAATAAGGAGATTTTTTTTTACAACAGGAAGGGTTAGCTATGGGTTCTGCGTGTGGTGATCTTTATGCTTCTTTTTACAGTGGGAGAAGAAATATTTGTTTCCTTCTGACTTTTACAAGCATGTTAAATATTATACACGATTCCTGGACGACCTTTTTATTTTATGGGATGGGTCCATATGCCCTTATTAGTGATTTTATTAGATATTTAGATTCCACCACTTCATTTTTAAGATTTACATATTCATTTAACTTGCATGAGATAGCCTTCCTTGATATTAAATTAATTAAGGATTACCAGAATAGTAGGTTTATATCTAAAATATATTGAAAGGACATATATTCAAATTCACTACTTCATAATAGTAGCATCCACCCTCAGAAACAGAAAAAAAGCTATTATTAAGGGGCAGTTTGTACGGGCTTGCCCGTATGGTATCACTTTCAGAAGATTTTTTAGATGAATGTGACACCTTAAAAGATATGTTTTTAAAGAGGGGTTACCCATTGAAACTTGTTAACAATGTACTTTTAGAGGTAGTAAATAAGAGAAAGAGAAATTTTTATATACCTGTTTTATCTGAGGTTTCATTGGATGTAATACACACAGTGAATGTTGCACCCCTAAACTCTGTTTTTACAGGAAAAGATTATAATACTTCATTAATTTCTACATACATGATTGATAGTCCTGATATTAAACATATTTTGAGTAAAAATTGGGCAATTCTAACACATGACCGAAGTATCAGAACACATATTGATGAACAACCTACTGTTATTTTTAGAAAAGGTAGAAATTTAAAAAAAATTTTCGAGAAAGGACATGCTGTGAATCATTTTTCAGATGGATGTAGGTTGAAGTGTGGTATGTCGATACTGTCCCTTTATAAAGGAAGGAACAGTATTTATGATCAACAACACTAAGATTCATATCAAAAATAAGTATAACTGTAACTCTGAACGTATTATTTATTGTGCCCTCTGTAACCTATGTGATTGTTTTTACATTGGAAAAACTAACAGAAAATTTAAAAATAGAATATATGAACATTTGTATGAAATAAGAACAGGCATAGAGAAAATGCTTTGTATAAACATACCTCAGAGAACTGTGACTACACTTATAATTTTTTTGTCATTGATGGTATCACGAAGGATATCAGGGGAGGTGCATGGTCTACCTTACTAGAAAAAAGAGGATTATACTGGCAGTTCTTATTTAATGTGAACAACTGGCCAGGTTTAAATGAATCCCTCTCCATTAATTCCCTTTTAAAATTGAGAGCTTTAAACAGATTATTTATATATTTATTTATTGCTCTTTTAAAAAATTGTGAAGTGGTTGATCTTTTTTATATATTTTTTTATATATTTTTTTTATATTTTTGTACATTTATTAACATGTATTTAACATTTTGTCATTGACATCACAGTTTGTATTGCCCTTTTAAATTTTTGTTACTTAGGGGGTAGTGGCTACTATCATGTGAAACACAAAGGGAGTCTTTAAAATATGTTCTGTGTTTGATTTTAATTTGTCTGATGAAGCTCTTTTGTTGAGGACGAAAGCGCTTACCAGATTTCTATTGTCTTTATAAACTTTTTTTGCTTTACTTTGTGGACTACCAGCATTTTCTAAAGCATCAATATACCAGTGGTTTTTATTGTGGAGTATTTGGTTCATACACTTCTGCAATTTTACTACCCTCTGTAACTGCATTTACAACAGTAAACTGATAAGCAACTCTGGCAACCCTGGCAAATCTAATGGAATGATGCATGGCATCTTCCATAAGCTTGTAAATCTTCCCCCAATAACACTAAAAGATGTTCTCAGCAGTCTGACACCAGATGTTTTACAACATTATATTAGACTCATCCTTATCTTCACAATACACAGCTACAATAGTAAGTGCAATACTTAATTAAAGCTATGCTACAGAAAACCCTATTTCTTGTCACCAAGTGCATAACAATCCCTTGCTAGAAATGCTCTCATTTCCAGAGAAGGAAATGCATTACCCCTCATCATTCTTCTCTAGTACAAGCATACACAAGCTTTAGCTAATAGAAAACAAAACATGCCAAGTCAGACTTCTAGTCAGCAGCCATACACATTGCTCAGACCTTCTAAAATGACTCCATTGGCTACCAAATACATAGCTGGGCCTTAATGAAGCTCAGCGCACTTGCATTCAAAATTATTATATGCACTCAACGTCCTCCTATAAAGAACATATTCCTGTAAAGGATTCATCTTAGGGGTAGGCAGTAGAAAGGAATTATACTGCTTAGACCTTGATTTGGTACCATAATGAGTATTTATCAGGCTCGACAAAATGGGCCCCCTTCCTATAAAGGTAAGATCAAAGAATACATTATATGATTTAAAGAAAAAACTGAATGAGCATCATCTTATAGGAAATGACATGTATAGTCAGTAGAAGGCCCATGCATTTTAAGCATTACTATCAGTTGGGATACTGAGGGAAATGTGGTTCTTGCTCAGGCTACTGAAGGTTTTAGGGAAATGTGGCTATTGCTCAAAGTATTGCCCACTGATTGTATGAAAAGAAATATGTGAACTACTTTAATGCTGCTATAGGTCACCCAAACAGTACAAAAGTTCAGTGTCTAAGAAAACAATGGACCGAATTCATAAAGGTACAGCTGGGTGCATCTCCCCACCCCAATCCCTATTAATAGTTTTCCGACAAGCTGACATGCTTTATCCTTGAACACAGTAATGGCTATAGTCAAATATGATAGACTAATCACTCCTGTAAAATATCTGCTGTTAAGCTGTTAATACCTGCACTTTGTTAATCTCAGAGCTCAACACTCCTGTTAGTCAAAAAGGCAAATGCTCAAAAATGAACACTTGTGTTTATGAAAACATATTCCTAGGTATTCATTAGAATGTCTTGCTCTTCCAGCATGTCATGCCCATTTACAATTCAGGAGTATGCTAACCATGATTAGGCAAGACCTCATTATTAGCTGATTTGTATGTTTCCTGAATTGCAGTTGCTATGTTTCCTGAATTGCAGTTGCTACAGTGATATGCAGATTGACTTGTCTGTATGTCTTGTTTCTAACCTGCTGCTCTTGTAAGCAGTTGAATCCCACATTTAGTCACTCCTACACACACACACACACACACACACACACACACACACACACACACACAGTCCCTGTACTTGTCCCTACCTTTCTGTGGTTCCATCCACCCTATAATACCTTATTGGATTATGGCATGCAGGTTTTAGGCCCTGGTTTCTAGTCTATCTCCCAACCCTGATCCCCGTTGCACTGTCAGTGCCATTATGACACTTTAAAGAGTCACCTCTGGTGGTCTAGTGGTTCCCACCACCATCTTGTCACCCTTATGAAGTGTTTGCCATTATTGCAGTTATCCCTGTTGTCTAGTGGTTTCTCCCTACACTCCTAATCCCTGTGCTACCTTTGATGCCATTGCAGCACTTCAGAGTGTGTCTAGTGGCCTTTGGGCATTTTAAGAAGTAATCCATGTTATCTAAGGTATCCACCCCCAGTCCCCATTGCAACACAGGTGTTATCACAGCACTTAAGGTATTCCCTTGTGTCTAGTATAGCCCCCTACTCCCTGAACCCTATTGTAACACAGGTGCCATCTTAGCACTTGAGTTTTCCCTTGTGCCTAGTATATCCCCCACTCCCCGATACCCATTGTAATTTTGGTGCCAGTATGGCTCTGTATCCCCCATTCTCAGTCCTCATATTAATATTGGTGGCAGTATAGCACTGCATCACCCCAACTCCCATCCCACATAGTAACATTGGTGCTGGTATGGCCTTTGAACATTTCTCCCTGGTGTCTGGTTGTTCCTTCCACCTCTGATCCCTGTTGATCTTGATGCCATTATGGCACTTTTAAAGTAAGTCCTAGTGTCTAGTAGTTCCCCTACCAATTTCATGTTCAATGTTTGAACAAAAGGCCATGTTCACTAGTGCAGCAGTGTGGGAATGGCAGTGCTGATATATATGGGCAAGCTCTTTCTTGAATTGCTTGGCCATGTAGATGGCATCCTGGGTGGTGGTACTTGGGGGGGACAGACACATGAATAATTAGCATATGCCTCTCCCATAATGTGTCATTAGCATTCAGCATGGCTTTGGGGCCAGCCCTTCATGGTACTGCATGTCTTGGTGTTGGAGGACCATGCAGCACCTTGTAAGGGTGCTTGTTGAATAGCAAAAAAGTACTATTACATGTATGCAGTTGTGTACACATCACTTTATGAATTTAGCCCATTGTCTTCTTAGACTATGACCTTCTTTTGTGCTGTCTGGGTGGACCTATAAAAGCGTTTGCACATATTGCTTTTCATAAAATCAGAAGGGCACTAGTCAGAGCAAGAACTACATTTCTCTGAGAACCTGAGTTAGTATCCCAGATGAAAACAATGCTTAAAATGTGGGATCTTCTACCGACAATATGAATGAGTTTTCATGTTGTGTGGAAATGTATGTTTTTCTGCTTTACAGGTGAATATTCAGGAGTACTCTTATATACATTACCAGAGGCATGGCTGGGTCAACTTGTGCCCCATGTCAGTCCCAAGAAGTAGCACTAAACCACCTCAGCTTTTCAAATGAGGAACAAAGTAAAAAAAAAAAAAAAGGACTTCTGTAAGCAAAGCTGTACAGTACCCATTTTTTTCTTAAAAAAAAAACAAAATTCACTATCAGGTACCTGGGTCTCTTGAAATGCAGGAGCCAGTCAGGTGCCATTTCTGTGACCTGCCCTGACTCTATCCTTTCCTCACATTTTTTTAAAAAATGGAGGAACCACTCTGGTCCCGTTTCTGTGCACTGACCCAACTCTCCTCCTTTTTCACATTTTATTTAAAAGAAAAAGAAAACATTTTATGCTTTTTTTTTTCTTTTAAACTGTAACTATTTACTACAAATTTGCTACAAATGTAGCAAGCAGTTGCTACAATTTATACCCATCATGGAGCACTTTAACATTCAGGTGTTACTTTAAACTGAAGCAAATATTTCAGTAACTGTTTATTCCAATAAGCTAGCACTAAATAATGTGCATAAATTTAAAAATGGTGAAATTTCCACTTTCTTAACCAAACTCCCATTGTCCCCCTAAAAGTTTATTATCCATAAACTTAATTACATGCCTAACTCTTCTCCATATTTTTACATTCATATATTCCAAACCATTTATTAATGCACATGATCTGCTGTATACTGTATGCATTATTCTCCACATGTTGATGCCAAAGCCATACTATCATAATACTTTCCATACTGGTCTGCGTTCTACGCTATCAATGTAATACACAAAAAGCTCCCCCCTTCTTGCCTGTGTATTATATCCATTTAACTATTACATATTTCTTTATTTCTTCACCTTTGTGTTAGTGCACATGTATATCACAATTATTCTGTACAACTTGTTCCCATATCTGACATCACAGACCACAAATCTCCCAGGCCAGGGACAGTTACTATAACATTTACCAGCTTCAGCTTTTGATTTTTAAACAATACTCCTATACCTGTACAGAGCTCTTTTTCAAAACTCCACACAATTTTCTTTCTCCACAACTTTTCCATCTGATCTGTTGTGTACTGTATGTACAAATCTAATATTGTCTAAATGTATTATTAGCTTTTTTATGCTGATACCCTTTCAGTATCATTAAACATCACAGTTTACTATTTAAGCTGTTAACATGTATTGCAATAACATTCAAGGTATCCCTTCCTTTTCACTGCGACTATTTTGCTGCAACTAAAACTTTCTTTTCCTTGCCCTGTTTTCAGTAGTATTACTCAGTTCCTGCACTGCCATCTTGGATTAAATCTTCATCCATGCTTTGTGTTTGCACATTATTGTCCTTCTTTCTGCTTTCCTCTATTATAGTTTCATTTTCTGTTTCATTCAGAGTCTTCTCGTGCAACTTGTGTAACATTTTTACCAAAATCAGCATTTTGTTGTACAATACACTTTCTCCACACAGATGTTTCATCATTTTCAGCAGTTTCAAGCAATAATTTAAAGCCAAGCCAAAATTACCCATTTAATAAATTTTATGCAGGCAATCTTGCTGTCCTTAATTGAATGTCCAGTTTCTCCAGTATATACATCATTTTTAGGCAGTCTTCTGTAAATGATCATTAGCACCACAGGGAAAGAACATGTTGTGGTCATGCCCAATATTTTACCATCCCTTCCTTTGCATTTAACAAAAGAACATTAGACAAAAGTTGCATTCTGCCATCAACTATATCCAAATTAACCCAAGCTTCTCATGCTCCATTTGATAAAGGCCTCCAGTCAGTCATTTTATTTGAATATCAAAATATCCCCTTAGCTTTTGTTCAGTCACATCTGAACCGCACTGCAATTTTTTTTTTCTGATCAAAGCAATATTCCCACTGACTATATGTATTGCTCACAAAATCAATTTTTGTTGGTCAAAAACATTTCTGCCAGTGCAACAGTCTCAAATGTTACTTCACAGAAGGACCCCAGAGTTATTGCATCCATCTCAGAAGAGCCAAGGGGACCACTAGAGAATCACAAACTACATACTCATTAACAGCTATCCCTTCTGCTCTAAATTCTTATAACAGGTTGTCCCCTTATACTATTTACTATTGTTTATTTTTTTAGTTTCTCTTGAGTTTTTTGTAACATGCATCCTTCACTGCTGCTTGTAGCAACTTCCTGGATCCCATCTTCTACTTATTCCTCAGAAAATACTTCCAACTCTCCAGCAGCACACAGTTTGTTTCCTGTCATCATAACTGTAGCATAAAAAAACATTTCTGTACAGCCTCTGACCAAGAGGAAACCAGTTCATCATTTGACTTTCATTCAATATCTTCTGTAAAGCATTATTCTTCAGACCACCTTTCTGAAGAACAATAATTTCAAATGGGGGAAAAATCTCTCTCCACAGTATGTCACAGAATCTCCATTTTTCACTCTTCCATCTCCTTGCTCTTTGTATCCTCTAGGAGTTGTTTTGCATCCTCAGTCTTCCTTCTGTTCACAGAGTAGGCCTTCAGCCTCCCACTGGAATAGAGTAGGATTGCTTTATTAACATTTACATTCATGTCATATCATATAAGAAATCCATTATTTACACTTTCATTATTACATTCATACTTACATTTATTAACAAAACATTAACACAAAAGAACTTAACTAAACAATTTTATTTCTTTCATTTCTTTATTTACCCTCTACCCCTTTCTATTCTTCCAAAACAGTCTTCATATTTCAGCTAATATATCATCCTCTTCCATTTTATTGTAGTATAACAAATCCTCACATCTTTTTTCCATGTCACTTATTTTGTGACAAGCAATACTTAGTCCCATGTATCAATATCACATTTATGTACTTCATCATATTCCCATATAATATCATATTCCTATATTTAAATCCTTCCCATTCATATTAATTTTTTACCAAAAGTTCTTTATTTTTTTATAATCCCTTGCTAAAAGAACAATGTTTTGTTGTTTCTTCTTTTCTTTGCCAGTAGACTCAGCACATGTTCTTTCCTCCATCACCTTGTATTTCATATTCTCTAGCACTGGTAACTTGTCAATAACATTCTCCACAAAAAAGTCCTCTGGCTCATAAAAAAAAAAAACATTTTCCTTTTGTCTTTTATTGCCATTTTTCATCATTGTTTAATTCCTTTCATGGGTGCATGCACCCCCCCCCCAAAAAAAAAAATCATAATATACCATTGCATTCTTTTCTCATCAACTTCAACTGCTTTTAACTTTCATAATGTCATTTTATTATTTATTTTCTTCCATACTGTCTCTTTTTTTCTTTTTCCCTTCCCGCATGTTTTCATACAATATCTTACCTATCATTTTTGTCTTTCTTTTACTTTTCTCATTACCCAAAATAAATACATAGATGCTAAATTCACAACTGGATTTTTTTTTAATTCAGACCACTTTCTTTTCTATTATAAATTATCCATTTTCTCACTGTATTCAGCCTTTTGCCCCAAATGAGTCTAAAGTCTCAAATAACTCTTTTCATTTGAGCGGAAACATATATACTTCCCATAAATACTCTTTTTTCCCCCTAAGTATTTAACACGTGCCTTTTTCTGAAATGATAAACGAAAACATTTCCAACAGGGTATCAATTTTATTTGTTCTAGTATCCTTTTCTATTGACTTATTATACTTTCATACGCACAGACTGTCACTCCCAAAATATTTATTTTCTTTCCTTGAAATATATTCCTTTTTTTTTTTCTCACCAAGTCCTTTGCACTTCACTTTGGTTTAAGTACAAATCAGCTTTTATAATCAACTTTTCAATCCTTGTTACAACCTGATTTGCCCATCCCTCATTTTTTTTAATTAGGACTAAGTCATCTGTATGTGTCATAAATATTCGTAATATAACATGTCCTTCCAGTACCCTTCCTGCTTTCCTCATTTCATACATGTCTGAACTACTGAATTCATTACTAACACAAATAAACACACTCATTGGGCATCCCCAGTTTGCCCCTCTCAAGTTATTTTTCAAATCCATCCATTTATCATAATTGGAACCTATACATTTTCATAACATTTCCTTATTACATAATATTCTTTCTCTTACATTATATACATCTAAAATCTGCTTCATGGTTCACTTTAAGGATTTTAGCTATGTCACATGCTATCAGTCTTACTACTTTATTTTCTTTCAATATAATCTCTACTACAACTTTTAGTATAATTAACATTTCTATCATCTCTCATCATTTTATATCATATATTCTCTTCTACTGCCTCATCTAATACTTTCACCATCCTTCTTGTAGAATTTTCACAAGTATTTTATAGTCCGTATTCACTAGTGTAATAGGCTTCCAATTTTGTAAATATTTTCTTTCATACCTTTTCCATCTAAATTTTATTTCCCCACTTCATATATTGTCTTCCATTATACCATCCTCCATCTATTCATTTAATATGTCCCTCTCGGGGCCTGGCATGTTCAATTGCCGAGAAACAAAAATATAACTCAGTGTAGGGAGTTATGAACTGTTATATTAATTGTATGATCCCTAGCCTAATTTAAGAGCTGTAATGTGAGCACACCACTAAGGACACCCATGATAAGAGACTTCTATTTGTTCTCCCAATTTTCTTTACTGTCTCCCTCATTTCTAACATCGATCTATATATCCCTTTTTTTCTATGTTTTTCTTTTTTTCCTGTCTTTTCATTTTCCAATGTTCATTCACTGAAGCAACCTAGTGAGATAGTGTTATTTATCTGCATAATATTCTCTACTAGCTCTGTTGCTCAGAATAAATCAGGGAGTTCTCTTACTTTTTTTTCCATGTAATTTGCTACAACTTCCTAAGCTTATTTCTGCATTTGCCCACACCAACTTTGCCTTTGAATTTGCTGAACTGGTGTGCATACATTATTATTTCTATTTTATTTATTTTATTTTATTTTATTTTACATTTGTTGACCGGGCTAGTCTGGCTGGATAACAAGTCCATTTTCAGCAGAGGCCCGAGGAGAAAAGCTCCACTATCTACTAGTACATTTCAAAATCAATATATTTTCTCAAAAAAATACATCATTAAAACATTGCAAGGGAGGTATACAAACAGTAATGTAACAAGTTTTCTCATAATAAAATAAGAAAGATACCATTATTCAAATTCAACAAATTTACAGAGAAGGTATAATACTTATAGTTTTAATAGAGGTAGGATCAGAAACAGAAGTTGGAGTGGAGAGGAAAGGAGTAGAGGAGTAAGAGAGTAATAAATAAAATAAATTAGTCAGGTGTGCTGCAGGAACAGAGCCAGTGGTTTTGGAAGTGTAGTTTAATTTTCTGTTTGAAAAGAGGCAAAGATGTAGTCAGAGTTATGTCACTAGGAAGAAGATTCCAGTTCATGCCTACAGTATTAGTGAAAAGACAGTCACCGGCAAAGTTGTTTGACTTAATTGCTTTGGCCATTAGTTTATGAGATGAGCGTAGGGAGTTGAGATTGTTATAGGGGATTATCAGTTGGGAAAGTGTTGGTGTGTGGTCAGGTTGATAAAGTATACTATGAGCAATCGAGAGTTGAGGGATAAGCAAGTAGTTTTGGAATTCAAGCCAGCCTAGAAGTTTTAGGTTTAGACAATGGTGGGTTCTGAAGGGATTACCAGTGGCAAAGCGGGCAATATTATTGTAGCAGGTTGTTAATTTAGCTAGATTGCTTTTTTTAAGATTGGTATAAATAGATGAAGCATACAGAAGTGAAGATAAGAGATGTGATTGGGCTATTTTAGTTCTAGTTGCTGGGGTGAGAAAAGGTTTAATTCTATATAGGGATCCTATTTTTCTGTTAACTAATTTGATGGTGTAGTTAATGTGTTGGTTGAAGGAGAGATTGTTGTCGATAGTTATACCTAGCAGTTTTGTAGTAGAGTCAGGTGAGATGATAGTGTTTGTGTTAGAGGAGATGGAGAAATGTAAGGGGGTGGTACGAGAGGTGGGGGTGAAAAGGAGAAGTTTAGTTTTTTTGGCGTTAAGTAGGAGGAATCGTTTTGAGAACCATGTTTCAACAGTATTAAATACGTTTTGGGTGAGTGAGATCAGTTCTGTGGTGGAAGGAGCAGAACAGATAAGGGTTGAATCGTCTGCATATTGAATGCATGTTGCTTGTGGGATAGCAGAATGAAGATCATTGATGAAGAGAGAACAGAAGGGGACCAAGAATGGAGCCCTGAGGAACTCCGATGGAAATAGGCAAAAGAGAAGAGATATGGTTTTCCCATATGACTGCTTGCTGCCTGTTGCTAAGATATGAAGTGAACCATTTAATAGTTAGGTTGTCGAGTGATAGAGATTCAAGAATGTTAGTTAAGAGAGAGTGATTGACCATGTCGAATGCTTTTGAGAGATCAATGAAAAGAGCAGAAGAGAGAAGATTATTGTTGCGATTTTTGTTGATAGTATCTATAAAAGAAAGAAGGGCAGTGGTGGTGCTGTGATGAGGTCTAAAGCCATGCTGACAGGGAGCTATTATGTTGTGAAGAGACAGATATTGTACTAGTTGCTGGTGAATGCATTTTTCCATAATTTTTGCTAAGGGTGAAAGGAGAGCAATTGGTCTATAGTTGGAGTAGTCAGTAGAGTTTCCTCCTTTATGTAGTGGAATAATGTGAGAGACTTTCCAGATTTCTGGGATGGATCCTTTTTGGATAGTTCTGTTTGAGTATGGATATAGGGTATGCGATTTCTTTGGCTGCTTTTTGGAGGAAAAGTGAGGGTAGCTTATCAGCTGAAGGAGTACAAGGTTTCAGTTTGTGAATGAGTCTATAGATGTAGGAAGTAGATGTAGGTTTTAGAGAGAAGTTGTAAGAAGAGCTAGCTGGGTTGTTTGGGGGGTAGTAGTTGTTGGTATTCATTTGTCTAGCTAGGGATTGAATAGTTTCTGAAAAAAAGAGTTAAAAGTATTAGCAGTCAGGAGAGGAGTGTCTGGGTTGGCATTTAGTGGGGAGGGTGTTTTGGCAGTACCTGGGGAGAGGAGTCTGTTCACAGATAACCAAAATTGTTTGGAGTTGTTAAGATGGGTTTGCTGAAGTTCACAGTAGTATTTTTCTTGTCTGAGATTATAGCTTTTTTAGCTTGATTTCTAAGCTGGCGGAAGTAAAGAAAATCTGGGTTATTTCTGTGGCATCTCCATTTGGTCCAGACTTTATTTCTGGTGAGGATGAGTTTTTTAGTGTCTTTGGAGAGCCAAGGGGCAGTTTTGACTTCATTCTAATGGATCTCTCTGGAGCATGTCTATCAAGAATGGATAAGAAAGTAGTATTAAAGAATAAAACTGCATCATCAAGAGGAAGTGTTTTTAAGGAGTTCCAGTTACAGATGCTGAGTTCAGCTTGAAAAAGGTTTATATTAAAATTCTTGGTAGAGCGAATTTGTTGGATATTAGGGGTGCTTACACAATCTGACTTTTCTCTAGAAATATAAGTTAGGAAGTGATCACTGATATCATCTGGCAAGGTGCCTACGTTATATATTTTGTTATTATTGTTTGTGAGTATCCAGTCTAATATGCTCTCTCTTTTAGTGCGCTTATTGATTCTGGTGGTAGAGGTGATAGTTTGGGAGAAACTGTGTAGATTAACATAGACTGGAGTACTATTAATGCTGAAAATCCATCCTCTCATATTAAAGTCACCTAGGATTATTGTTTCCTGTGGGTAGGTGGTAGAAACCCAACTAAGAAAGTCTTCTAATATTGGAATATTGTTACCTGGAGGTAGATATAAGCATATGATATAAAGGGCTTTTTTAGCATTTAGTTGGAGTTTAGTTGTGATGGCTTCTATTTTGCTATCCTGGTTTGGACATGTTGGTAGAGTAGTAATGTTAAGTTGATTTTTAAAAAGGATTGCTACTCCACCACCCTTACGTTTTGCTCGGTCTTGTCTAAGTATGTTATAGCCTTGGGGTATTATCTCAGAATCCTTGGTGCTTGATTTAAGCCAGGTTTCTGAGAGGCATAGAATGTCGAAAGAGTGGGTGTCTAGGAGGGCATGAAGGTGGGGTATTTTATTGTTTATACTTTGAATGTTATGGTGCCCAATGAGGAGTTGATTTTTAAGATTTGAAGAGCATATTTGAGGGGTGAGGTCAGCTGGGCCTGGGTTGGGGTGAATGTCACCATCTAGTAAGGTGGGATTACCTAGTTTGTCTATAATGTTATTGTTTAGTAAGGTTAGAAGTTTAGGTTTTTTATCTGAGGGTGGGATATAGTTGAGGTGAGATAGTCTGTGAAATCTAGGAAGAAGGTAATTAGGGGTGGATTTAGTATTGGAGTATGATGTGAAGGTGTATATGGTTGAGGTCTGTTTTTGTGTGGAAGTAGGCAGGATGGTAAGTGAGGTTTCAAAGAAGGTAAGATGGTAAGTGGAAAATAGGGTGGTTAAGAGTAGGACTGATAGAATACAGAGTGTTGGCGAGTAGGGAGTCATTGTTTACAGAAAATAAGGAAAAAAGAGAGAGAAGACAGAAAGATATGGGAGATAAGTTAAGTAGGAGGAAGTAAGCCTGTTAAGAAGGGTAGGGGGGAGCTGTAGTATAATAAAAATGTATCAGAGAGGGGTAAAGCAGTTGGAGAGAGTCGAAGGATGAAGGGGATATATAGTATGAGAGGTGTAAGGTTATGGTAGTGGGGAAGGAAGTAGAGAGGACCAGGAGGAAGAGGTAAATAGTAGGAGGGGTGTGTAGAGGGGTGGGCTTAGACAAAGAAAGGGTAGAATAGGTCAGTAGGGTATAGGGGGTGTGTCTGGGGAGCTATAAGAGTAGGATCCCTGGGGGTGGGTGGGAATTGGGGGTAGGGAGGGGAGCGGAGTGAGCCCGCAGGGCGAACGGAGCGGGTAGAACCACAGAAGAAGAGATGAGGAAGGAGACAATCAGAAATGCAGGTAATTAAGAACAGACTAGGTGAAAGTCTAGTAGGAAAGGGTAGGGATAAGACTAGAGATTACCAGAAAGTTGAACAGTGTTTTAATAATAGAGAGGTAGTGTAAAGCTTACAGCATGAGGACAGGAGGAATTGTAGAGGTAAAAAAGAGAAAAAGCTAGTTGCTGATAAGGATTCAAAGTAGATGAGAGGCTGATAGATGGCAAAATAGGGTAGAGAGTACAGGTCGCTAAGAGAAAAAGGACAGTGATAAGCTTTAAAGTCTGAAAAGGGCTAGAAGGAGCCAAGGAAGGAGCCAAGGTAGTAGCTAGGAGAGGAAGGTACTTTGGTAAGTAGTAGTCCAGGAAGAAAGGATAGCGAGTGGGGATGGAAATTCGGGATAGGATAGTGAGGGGGCAAAGTGAAAAGAAAAAAGTAGGGTGAAGAGAGAGGCTGGAAGGAGAAGTGAGTACAAAACAAGGGGGGAGGTCAGGTGCAAGAGGTAGTTGGCTGTAGAGGCTGAAACACTGGCAGCTTTAAGCTCTTTTAGGAGACCCAAAAAGGGAGCCAAACAAATCAATAATATAGGAGCCCAAACATACTCTTTATTCCTAGAATGGACAGGGTAGGTTGATGCAGTCCACGTTAGTTTCACTGATTGGACGGCCAAGGTCTTCAGACACAGGTTGGGAGTAGCTTAGGGCAGGAGTAGAGCTAGAGCCTAGAGTCTTTATTCCTAGAATGGACAGGGTAGGTTGATGCAGTCCACGTTAGTTTCACTGAGTATTGAACTGAGTTCTAGTTTAAAAGTAATCTCACTAGGCTACACACACAATACTTACCTTCATACCCAATAATTGTTTCAGGCTCCCTCCACTTCTCTACCTTACCCCCATTCCCACCCACCCCTACTTACTCTAGATTTCTACTCTATCCCCACTAGCCACTCCCTACTTTCCATAATTCCTCAATTAGTTTTGACTTCCTGTTAAATAATGATCCTTCCCCATTCCTTCCAATTAGCCTGCCTCCACCTCCCTACTCCTTTCTCCTCGTTAATTTCTCTGTGTTCTATTCCCTCTGATTATTTCTATTTTTCCTCTCCTATCTCAGTTACACTTCTGCTCCCTCTAGGTATCATCTGCTTTACCCTTTGTATTACATGTTACAGATTTAATCCCAACTATCTACTCCTGCTTCTTTCCAGCTCTACCTCCTACCTTTCATACCCAGACTCATTAATCACTCACCCACACTACCCTATGAAAACATTCACCTCTCAACTTGCCCAACTTTTCATATTACCCGAGCTCTATTCTACTACAATGACTTCCACCTTATGAAAATAAAATTATTCCTGTCAACCTGTACAATCCCTAAGATAAAAATAAAATATCTCCACCATAACTCAGACTATGTGATAGTAAAGATTCCTGTACTTAACTTATTACTCTCAGGGGATATTTACCCTAATGCAGGGCCTTCTACTAACTCTACCTTCCCTTCTCATCCTTCCTCCTGCCCCTCCCAACCACTTTTCACACCCCAAACGAATACCTCACCAGCCACCAAAAGCCTATCTATAATGTCTTTCAATACTCAGATTCCTCAATAAAATCACACTTCTCCATTCCTGGATATCTCTTCACTCCCCTGACATTCTCACCATATCTGAAACATGGCTTAAACCTCATATATCTGACAGAGAAATACTAGCACCCACGTAAAATATATGCCAAGATAGGATTTCCAAAAAAGGGGGTGGCATAGCAATATTCTACTCTGAACAACTCACCCTGTACCCACCCACTCTCGCGCCACCTAATTTCCATCCAGCAGAAGTCCTCATAGTTGACTGCAAATTGAATAATCACAAAAAATAGCCATTGCATCCATTTACATCCCTCCAGGAAATAACATCCCTACTCTTGAACTATTCCTATCATGGATCTCTCAAACCATCCCCTATGAAACTATCATTCTGGGAGATGTTAACATTGACTGGAACTATTCCCTCCGATTCCCCCACCACCACCATAAACCTTTATGGCTTCTCCCAACTTATCACTACCCCAACTCACCTAAATAAGCTTTCAAATACTGGTAACCCCCTTAACTGGATCTTCACTTCCCACCTCCACCTCTATCACAACCCCACCACACTCCCTCTACCACAACCCCTCCACACTCCCTGATGCCCTAAGTTGACCAACTCCCTACATCTGTCCACAGACATTCTCCTTTATACTCCAAATCAATATACTCCAAAAAAAAATATAGAGAGTGCAGAAAACTATCATATTTTATCCCTGATACCCTTAACATATTCTCAGCAATAAACTGGTCCTTCCTCTACCATCTCCCCCTAGCAGAAGCCATCCAAAAAATCAACATCTTTCTTAACACTCTAAACTCTCTAGCCTCAGTAAGGAAGGTTAGAATCAAAACTAACTGCTCCTTGGCTTTTGTCTAATACTCTCACCCTCCTGCACAACAGGGATTTGGCCTGGAGAAATTGGCAAAAAAAATCCCATTCCAATCTTCAACACCACAGAGAACTACGTAACCAAACTAAGAAACATGTCATCCTTGACAAGAAAATATTTTATCTAAAGCTGCAAGAAAACCCCCACTCTAATCCCAAAATATTTTGGAATACTGTAAATAAATGGCTACACCAAGGCAAGCCTTCTACTCCTAACCCCTCCCCTAATAGCTCTCTTATTGGCACTGCTACACTACTTAACTCCTTTTTCATAGAGTCCATACAGAAATCCACTAAAAGATACCAAAAGATCAATCCCCCTATCTCTCTCCCCTCATCATCCCACA
Source organism: Protopterus annectens (assembly GCF_019279795.1). Taxonomy (NCBI): domain Eukaryota; kingdom Metazoa; phylum Chordata; order Ceratodontiformes; family Protopteridae; genus Protopterus; species Protopterus annectens. Next base: position 344,439,592 of record NC_056748.1, on the reverse strand, counting down.
ATACCTCTTTCTTAAACTTGTCCTCACTGTCTATATTAGATAATGACTTAGTAAACTCAAATCTTGCTCTCCATCAGCTGATAACTTACTTCCAACTTTATTTAAGATAGCTGCTAAATCCATTGCTCTTCCCATCTCCATACTAATTAACAGATCCATTGAGGAAAACACAGTTCCTAATATCTTGAAAAACATTCTGTGTCATTCCCCTTTGTCAAAGGAAAAAACAACTTCAAAAAGATCAACACACTGCAGGTTCAGGTTAAGGCACTTTAATCTTGCAGCAAGGAGAAAAAACGTGCTAATACAGAGTTTGTCTAACTAGAATCAGGAAGTGAAGCCATTCTTGTACATTTCAGCTGACATAACAAATCATAAGTTCTTACAATATTATTTCATAGCAGCTGTTTGTTCATGATTTTCTGCTGACACTGAAAAAACTTCCTAAGAAAAACAAAGTGGCCTTGATGATCACCGGTCATATACAACTTCTCACTATGTAATTTTACCATTCAAGGTACTATGGTTAATTCGAGCACAGAGCAAGTACAGATTATAATTCATTTCTTTTAGCAGTCTTTGTTCAACTGTATCCATCTTTTCTGCAGCTGTGCGTCTTCTCATAACATGAACAGAGCTGATTGTTCAAGTTCAATAACATTATAGAAAACAGTATTGTTCTATTCCATTATTTTCCTGACCTAGCAGATAATCACCTGCTTCTCAGCATATTTCCAAAAGGCATAAACATGAATTTTGCTGTGCTAGCAAATACTAGGTCAGAGAGCATCTTGCAGTTTCAGAAAGCATATTGCAGTTTGAAAAACATCTTATAGTTTCATACAAAACTAAGCTGTACATAAAATAGAATGAAATGTGTTAACCCTTTTAGCTTCTAATAAGCACTAAACACATACATTAATACATATTTTTCTGACATTTCCCCCCCTGTTAATATTTTTTATTCTATTTTCAAAAGCATAAACAGTTTGCTTCTTCTCCTAACCTCTTCTGTTTAGGATTTACAGTTAAGAGAGCCATTTAGTTTAAACTTATGAAAGTGTTTCACTTTTCAACAATTCTTCAATTTCAGTACTTTGATACAAAGTCTCAGAAACTGACATGTCTATAAAATCTTTGATTAATCTTTTCATGCAGGGAATACCACAACAAACACACACTCCTAATAGGAGTAATCCCACACAAATGGCAATCTGGATGTTCATTAGGATGGTACCCCACCCCCAAACAAATTCGAAAAAATCCGTCAGTGGGTTTGGGCCTGGTTTGGTTTGGTCATGGCCGACACTTGCTGAATCACCTCAAGATGTTTCTCATGCTGGTTGTCAGGAATATATGAACAGCACTACTCTTTTATTAAAGCACACGTACCACCTTTCACCGCTAGGGTGAAGCCGAGAGCCATGCGGTTTTGAAGCACCACAGTTCTCATAGCATTCAGTTCATCAGTTACTAATTCGAGAGCAGAAAAGGTTGCATTAGTCATTACTTCGAGAAGTTTGGACAGTTTTCTCAGCTCCCAAATTGATTTTACTGCTCCATATGCAGGAGCTATGCCTGCCCATGATATAGAGTCACCCAAGTCCATGTGTGTCGGTTTATCTTTGTTTTTCATGGAATTATGGTTTCTCCAGCCTGCTTCGATTCATCCCACTGGATTCTCAGGTCTCTTGATTGGATTTCCAGATTTCTTGGTGACCTCTCTGACATTTCAATTTCTTCCTTGAGGCAAAACTGCAGTGTGTCGTATGGCCGGAACCAGGTAACCCAAAAAACAACTGTTGGACCAATTCTCAGGTAACCATTTGTATGTTTTTTTCCCACACACAAAATAACAATTCTCTACTTTAGTATTAATATATACTTGCCCTGCATGAAACATTTTCTTATCGGTGATAGATAGTTGTTTAAAAGAACAGGATTATGTTGTACTTAATCAACCGTTCTGTGCATTGATTCAAAATATGAGTCCTAGTTTGTATCCCAAACATAACCTGCATTATTAGCTTTGGTATAAAATTTGTAAGGAACAGTCACATTACAATTGCTCCAACCCACCTGAACAGTATCATTTTTGTAAAAACACACAATTCCCTTTTGTGTAACAGGCAGGTACAATGCTATTTTGTCTTGTGATTTTACAGTCGTAGTATCAAAAATCAAATTTTCCCGGGTCTCATTGACCCCTAGGGGGACAGCAGTCATTAATAATCCCCCGTATGCTGTTGGTATAGCTGTGCAAATCCAGCAATTCGAAACATTAAAAGTCTCAGCATACACCCATTTAATTGCTTGGTAAGTGTTAAAGTTTGGATGCCAGTCTATGAGTAATGCATCACGTTTATTTCGTTCAGCTCGTGTGGCTGGAAAAAGTTAAGGCCACAGCAAAAAGATTACTGTTATCAATATAGTTAACAGAATGATCATGCAATACTTCTGAGGTTGTTCTGCATTTCTATTTGCTTCATATCTGGTCAATTTGTTCTTGTTGTGTAAAAGTAACAAAGTTTTTGTCCAGTTCAAAGCTTTTAACCAGCTTACAGTGTGTCAGATGAATCCAGGATGCTCGCTCTGCGATCTTGACTGCAGTGGGTGTTGACAGTAGCACTTGGTATGGCCCTTCCCACTTCGGTGATGTCCAATTCTTCTTTTTGATGACTTTCACCCAGACCCACGTGCCTGGGACTACTGCTGCTTCCGATGGTCTGGTTTGTTCTTTATCTGAAACAGAATTTAACTGCAAAAGTTGTTTATTACTTAAAAGTAGTCTCATATATTCTGCAAGTGAACTGTCTGCCTCCTGGTCTGCAGGCATGAGAGGTTTCCATTGAGGTATACAATATGCTCTTCCAAACAATATTTCAAAAGGTGTTAACCCTTTTGCATTTGGTACAGTTCTCATGCTCAACAGTGCCAGAGGCAGGCAGTACACCCAATTCTTTTGTGTCTCACTAATTAACTTCCTAAGTTTACTTTTCAAAACCCCATTATGCCTCTCTACTAGTCCTGCAGATTGTGGATGATATGCACAATGGTTCTTAAAGGAAATTCCGAAATATTGGCTCAACTGTTGTAGTGTTTGATTTACAAAGTGTGTGCCATTGTCACTGTAGATCTTTTCCGGTATGCCAAATCTAGGAATAATTTCTCTAACAAGGACTTTTGCAACAGTAGCTGCATCTGAATTTTTGGTCTGAAAAGCTTCCACCCATTTGGAAAACCTATCTATATGACAAGACAATACTTATTTTCACATTTGTTCAGTTCTATGAAATCCATACAGATAGTATGGAATGCGTACGGTGGTGTAGGGAAACTCCCTTGCTTAGGCTTCAATGCCCCTTGTGCATGATGCTTATTACAAACATAACATGCCTCACAAAATTTGTTTGTGTAGTTTATAAATCCATATGTTGTGAATACTCAATTCACTAACTGTACCATCCCCCCTGTTGAGACATGGCACTGCCCATGGCTCAATAAAGCTGCATATCTAAACAAATTAGATGGCAATATCGGTTTTCCTTCTTTGGAGATGTACAGCCCTTTCTCAAGAATTGCTCCTCGTTTTATCAATTTCTGTTTTTCTACTTTCGTAGTAAGTGTCTGCATTGTTTTCAACATTTCTAAATCTAAAATCTCAGAAGGTTGTAATTCCTCACTCAAAAGAAATACTTCTGAAGCTGCCTGCTTTGCAGCTGTATCAGCTCTCGCATTACGTTTTGAAATCCTATCCTGATGCTTGGTATGAGCTACGCATTTACAAATAACTACTTTCTGAGGTAACTGAATAGATTCTAACAAATCTAAAATAAACTGCGCATGATTAATCGGTTTGCCAGTAGATGTTATCATTCCTCTATTCTTCCACTGTTGCGCAAAAACATGTACAGTAGAAAAAGCGTACTGGCTATCAGTAAAAATGTTTACACATTTACCCTTTGCTAAGGTACATGCCCATGTCAAGGCAGTCAATTCTGCTGCTTGTGCAGATAAGTTGTGTGGTAAAGACTTTGCTTCTAAAATCTTTGTATCAGAAACTACTGCATATCCTACTAGGTTCTGTCCTGTGGGACCCCTTTTGCATGAGCTGTCCATGTAATATGTCACCTCGGCATCATCCAAGGGAACATCTGTAAGGTTTTTTCTAGGTAGTGTCTTTTGCTCAATCTCCTGCAGGCAGCTGTGTGGTGTGCCGTCTGCAGGGGTTGGGAGCAAGGTAGATGGATTTAATGTTGTACATTGTTCAATTGTCATATGAGTTTGGCTCAACAATATAGTCATACAGGAAAGATGTCTAGCAGGAGAAAGGTATGCTACTTTTTCTTGCAGTAAAATAATCGCGACTGCATGAGGCACTCTCAATGTGAGAGGGTGGAACAACACTACTGAGACCGAAGCCTGTACTGCCATTGCAGCTGCGACTACTGCTTGTACACAGTGGGGCAGGGATCGTGCCACTGGGTCCAGCTGTGATGAATAGTACGCTATGGGGCGTTGCTTGTCCCCATGTTGCTGTGTTAACACTGATGTCCTATAACCTTGCTTACAATCTACAGTTTGGAAAAAACGTTTGATAGTTTGGTAATCCTAAAACTAGTGAGGATGCTATCAATTGCTTTAATTTACATAAAGCTGATTCTGCTTCTGGGGTCCATTGTAATAAATCTTGTGTTGCCATAGGCTTCTTGTATATCAAGTCGGTTAGTGGAGCAGATTCCAAGGCATAGTTTGGAATCCAACTCTGACAGAAATTAGTTGTACCCAGGAAGGACATCATTTCCTTCTTGGTAGTTGGTTTGGGTGCTTGTAAAATTACTATTTTCCTCTCTTCAGCTAATATTCTGCCTTCTTTGGATATCACATATCCCAGGTATTTAACCTGCTTTTTCCAAAGCTGCAATTTGTTTTTGTTTACTTTATGTCCTTGAGTGGCTGGAAATTGTAGTAATGCTATGGTATCTTCTCTGCATTCTTGCTGGGTGGGGGCTGCCAGCAGGATGTCATCTACATAAAGTAAAATCTGGCTGCCTCTTGCTGGGCTAAATCCCGCCAAGTTGCTTGCCATCTCTTGTGAGAATATTGTTGGACTTTCACAATATCCCTGTGGTAGTCACGTATATGTATACCTTTTCCCCTGAAATGTGAATGCAAACCAATGTTGGCTGTCAGGGTGTATCGGTATCAAAAAGAATGCTTTGCTAATATCTAGCACAGAAAAATACTTCTGTTGAGGCTTCAAATCATTTAATAGGGTGTGTGGATCTGGCACCATAGGTGCTCTAGGTATTACTGCATCATTTACAGCTTGTAAATCTTGGACCATATGCCATTCTCCGTTTGCTTTCCTGACAGGAAATAAGGGTGTGTTACATGGTGAATTGGGAGATTCTATCAGTACTCCTTCCTTAAGTAAAGCTGCTATTATAGGTTTGATTCCTACTTCTGCACCTTTCCTTAAGGGATACTGTCGCTTCTGTGGTCTGAATGCTGATTTTGGCGTGATAGTAACTGGTCCTGCTGTACGAATAAGTCCTACATCTGATTTTCCTGTTGACCAGAGAGCTTCTGGTATGCTCCGTAAGGCATTCTCTTCCTCTTCTAGTAAGAGTGCGAATCAGCTGTCCTTGCTAGACTGCAAGTCTACAGCTGGGTGTGTCTGTGTTATCCAATTTAACTTCTGTTTCTGTACTCCCTGTTCTGACAGTTTTAACTCAGTCTGTTTTTCCCACTTTGTGACTTTTTCTCCTAGGTCTGCCCATTTCACATTCTTGTCCTTAGTTAAACTAACATGTGGTAATCGATTAGATTTATAAAGTGCAAAGAATTCCTGGGGCAATGAACAGCTAACTACACTGTTCCCTTCTGTGTCCAGTACAGATTACGTAATACTAATCTGTTTGCACGGTTTCTAAACCGTTCTTGCTCATATTCCTTATCAGGTCCTGGTGTGCTGCAATAATACAGAGTACAGTGCAACAAATGCTGTTTATCAGTGTCAAGGGAGGGGGACTTCTGATGGCTATGTTCATCAGCTGTTTGGTTACTGCGCCTGGACCAGTCGTGACCTAGTCCTGGCTGTACCAATAAAAAGTTTTATCCTCCAACCACACTACAAAAGTATCCATTTGTCGCTGTGCTTCCATACCCTGCATAGTTGGAACTACTGCTATGCCAAATATCTGCATAAGGTCACTGCCCAAAAGGTTTACTGGGCATTTTGCAGAAACAACAATTTTGCTTTTCTGGGTCATCCCTGAAACAACGTCAGTTATTGTTATGTTATGGGAGAGTGGCTCCCGATACAGCTGTCCATTAGCTGCTTTCACGAATATGTAATCAGATGATTCTGAATTTTCTGGTAGTTTGGAAGGATGTATCAGGGTCCATGATGCCCCTGAGTCACACAGAAATTTAACTTCCCTCCCCTCTACCAGAAGTGTAACTTCCGGTTTCGTGTTTGCTAAGTAGAGCTCTAGGCTCAATAATGCCAAGTCTAAAATTTCACTTTCTTCACTATCCGTGGTTTCCTCTACTTCCTCTATTTCTTCTATCACATCCTCTACTCCTTGCATTTGTCTTTTCTTGGTTATTCCTTTCTAGTGATTCTTGGCTATCATATAGTCAGTCCTCACCCTCCTTATCTTCCATGGCTACCTTCTTGTTTTGCTTGCAATCCCTTGTTAAATGTCCCTTTTTTCTGCACTTAAAATTCACCCCTTTTCTTTCTCTCTTCAAACTCCTCTGATCACTTATCAGATTGTTTGTTTCCCTGGGCATTTTTCTTGCCCTTTTTCCCAGACTGTACTACAAAAACTTCTGCTCAGTCTTCTACAGCAAATACTTGGGTTTTCTTTTTCTTTTTGTTATTAAAATGCCTTTCGGCATGTCTTGCATATTCAAGTAATGACTGTAATCTACTTGTTCGGTAATCTACCATGTGCTTTGTAATAAAGCTGCTGATGGGCGCAATACTGCCTTTCAAAAATGCATTCTTTAGCTGCTGCTGATATGGGGAATCTTGTGTTTGGTCTTCAGGTACCTGCATTCCACAATGGTTATTAAAACATTCTAATAATCTAGCATAATATCTATCAACAGTTTCACCTTCTTGTTGGATGCATTGATTAATGCAAGTCCAGTCTGCCCTAGGCTTCCATTTTTCAGAGATTCGGTCTGTCAGACCTTTCACTCGGTTATCCAGCTCTGCGTTGCTATGTGGGAGTGGCTTGTGTTCTGCGTCACGGGGATTCCAGTTGCCACTGATCATGTGCCAATCTGGGCCTACGATTTGTCCGACTACTTTTTCTACTTCTTCTCCATTTAAATGATAATGTAACCTCATGCCCTGTAAGTCTTCTAAGAATTTTCTAAAATTAATTTTGGATGGGGAATTCCTTCTGTGGCTTTCCAGCTATCTTCCGGTGTCCACAGTCTATATACGAGGAGAGTTGGGTCCTGCCCATCCTGTCCTGCCTGAGGATTTGATACTTCTATGAGTGGACATATCTCTTCACTCATAGCTCGTGAACTTTTATTTATTTGATACAACTCAATATCCCCTCTTAAGTTACGTGTTCGAGACCTAGTCTCGACGGGATCTCTGACCAACTGTTTTGGCTTTGTGGGGACAGCCGGGTATAGCGGAGGTGGACCAACTTGTCCACTCGCTTCATATTCTGGTAAGGGAAGCGGAGGAGGTGGGGGGACCTGATGCTATTACCAAGTTATTATCCTCTTTATCTAAAAACATTGTTTTTGAATTATTACTCTTTTTTTGTTCCCTACGGTTTGCTTCCTCAATCCACCTGTGTGCCTGAGGAATGCCTAATTGATGTTGCTTTTTTACCTGACCTTTTGCGTCAGTTTTAAGCTGTTTAACAAGTTTAATAAGCAAGGATTTTTCCAATTTGCCATCAAATTCCTATTTATTAACCCATTTTGTATAGTACCTAACATTGTTGGCACGTTGTAATTGCATATATTTTGCATATTCAGTTAATGGTGGCCCTTGATCTTTTTGTGCACTTATTTCCCATTTTATTTTAACCTTTGAGCTGTTACGTAATCCTTCTTATTTTTACGTGGTACCACGATTTTTCTTTTTCACAGTCTGTCTAGAATAACTGCCTACCTATTCTGTTTCCCTGATCTATGACAAGACTGCAATCTTTCTGTCCCTGACTTGTACAAGACAACTCTCCTGACAGACAATGTACATCAAGTCCCTGATCTAAAACAGAAAAAAGGTAAATCTCACCTTACCTGAGCCTCCATGATTGATCGTCTGGTTCGAGGAAATACCTTTAACTCATCCTCCAGTCACAGATCAGAACAGTGGCTGGCCTCTTTTGAACTGCAATTTAGTAGGAGGTCTTTCAGCGCAGAAGAACCAATGTGGTTTCTTCCCCGTACGGTTTCATGCCACCTGGCCCATCTGACCTGAGGCGAAGTGAGAGTTTTCATCCCACAATACCTCTTTCTTAAACCTGTCCCCACTGCCTATATTAGATAATGACTTAGTAAACTCAAATATTGCTCTTCATCAGCTGATAACTTACCTCCTACTTTATTTAAGATAGCTGCTAAATCCATTGCTCTTCCCATCTCCATACTAATTAACAGATCCATTGAGGAAAACACAGTTCCTAATATCTGGAAAAAACATTCTGTGTCATTCCCCTTTGTCAAAGGAAAAAACAACTTCAAAAAGATCAACATACGGCAGGTTCAGGTTAAGGCATTTTAATCTTGCAGCAAGGAGACAAAAACGTGCCAATACAGAGTTTGTCTAACTAGAGTCAGGAAGTGAAGCCATTCTTATACATTTCTTACAAGACATTGCCTACCAAGCTGACTTAACAAATCATAAGTTCTTACAATATTATTTCACAGCAGCTGTTTGTTCATGATTTTCTGCTGACACTGAAAAAACTTCCTAAGAAAAACCACATGGCCTTGATGACCACCGGTCAGATACAACTTCTCACTATGCAGTGTTACCATTCAAGGTACTATGGCTAATTCGAGCACAAAGCAAGTACAGATTGTAGTTCATTTCTTCAAGCAGTCTTTGTTCAAGTGTATCTATCTTTTCTGCCGCTGTGCGTGTTCTCATAACACGAACAGAGCTGATTTATTCAAGTTCAATAACATTATAGAAAACAGTATTCTTCTATTCATTATTTTCCTGACCTAGCAGATAATCACCTGCTTCTCAGTATATTTCCAAAAGGCATAAACATGAATTTTGCTGTGCTAGCAAATACTAGGTCAGAGAGCATCTTGCAGTTTCAGAAAGCATATTGCAGTTTGAAAAGCATCTTATAGTTTCATACAAAACTAAGCTGTACATAAAATAGAATGAAATGTGTTAACCCTTTTAGCTTCTAATAAGCACTAAACACATACATTAATACATTTTTTTCCTGACACCCTTCATAAAGGAGGAAACTCTATAGACCCTTCTAACTTCAGGCCAATTGCTATTTTATCTCCACTATCAAATATTCTTGAAAAAAGTATATATCAGCAGCTCCTTTCATACCTTTTACAAAAAAAATCTCCTCACCGAAATCCAACACTGTTTCCGCCCAAACCATAGTACATCTACTGCACTAGTGTCCTTTACTCAAACTATCTCTAGAGCCAGAGACAACAATAAATTAGCATCTTGCCTATTCCTTGACCTCTCTAAAGGCCTTTGATACCGTCTCTCACAACCTACTGTCTAAACTTTCCGATCTTAACTTCTCTAATTCTGCTCTTTCTGGGTTATCTAGCTATCTCTCTAATAGATTTCAGTCTGTCAGATGGCATTCTGCAACCTCCCCTTTCCTCCAAGTCCAAACAGGGGTTCCCCAAGGCTCCATCCTCGGTCCCCTTCTATTTAACATTTTTATCAACAACCTCTAGCTCTCCTGTTCTAACTTCTCCTTAATTCAATATGCAGACTACTCTACAGTCATTTTCATCTCTGACAATCTCTCCCACCTACACTCACTTACCCAGGAATCCCTACACTCTGTGGAGAAATGGTTAACTTGTAGTCGACTCTTCCTCAACTCAAATAAAAATAAACTCCTTCTCTTCCTCCCTAAATCTCTCCAATCCCCTTAAATCTACATTTACTGCCACCTCCCTAAACAACACAACTATAAAGGCTGAATCCCACACTAAACTAGATGACCATCTTAAACTTGATCTTGACATCCATAAGTATATTAAGAAAACTCATCAAAAGCTCTGCCTTCTTTACAGAAACAAAATGATTCCTCACAAATGAATCCAAACTCACTCTAGCTCAAGCCTATCTATTTCTCAGTCTATTTTATGCTTCACTTATCCTCATCTACCTTTAAACAAATCTGCTGTCAAAACTTGAACTCACCTATGATAAAATTTCTAGATTTGCTGCAAACCAGCCCTATAGCTATCTAGCCCTATAGCTATCTATCCCTGAAAAAGTTAAATTGGCCAGAATCATACCATCAGCTGCTACTGCTTCAATTTCATTTGACTCACTCCATCCTTAATCAACCCCAGTCTTGTCCTGCCCTCTCAGCTCTCCTCTCTCCTTATATACCTCACCACACACTCCACAGCTCCAGACAACACGTGTTGCAAATCTACAAACCTAACAAAACCTGTTTTAAACTTCTGTATAACCACTCTGTGGCCACTGCTTGGAATAAGCTACCAGCATACTTAAGAGCAATCACCAACAAACTGCTTCAACAAAACTCTAAAAGACTATCTACTGAACTCTCTTGCTCCTGCTCTGGCCCTACTTGATATACCTTTCCACACCCTCTGTCTTATCACTTAACTCTTCTACTGATCTATTTCCACCTTTCTGCCATATCACTTTACTCTCCTACTAATCTATTTCCTCTTGCCATTCATTTAAAAGAAATAATAATATTCTGGATTACGTTGAACTACTGTTCTGTCATATGTTTATTTTCTATTTTTTATACTTTGAGTATGTAATGTAGTATTGTTGTGTCTTTTGGCTTATCCTGGTTAGGGGTCGCCACAGTGGAACTCTGGTCCGCTAATGTTTAGTAGTGGATTTTTACGTGCCGAGTTACCAGCCCTGACGCACAACCTTCAATGAAGGCACGCCCATTCACGCATGCCTCCACACAGAAGACGCTCTAGTATACTTTGTGTAATTACTGCTATACTGAATGCTATTGGATGTTAATATCTCTGTACTTTTAATGTGTTCTATTACTTACTTTGTTATTAATTATTGCATATGTATGTTTTGGAGCTTTTCTATTCAGGTCTTCACTGAAAAAGGGCTTCCACCCATTCAGATCAACTCTGTCGACAAATGTCAAATAAATAAAAATAAATATTTTTAAATAACTTCTCTTTCATTTTTATTCATTCCTTTATAAGACGTATAGCTTATACAATACAGTGCAGGTGCTGATTCATTCTTACCTTCTTTTATCACCTTTTTATTAATTTAGTTCTTTATGGGCAATGCGTTAATTATAATAGACCTTTTGTAGACTCAGCAACTACTTTCTTCTATTGTTATATAATTTTCTAAAAAACATTTACTTTTCAGATTTGTTTCACTTCCCATTCTTTTTGCCCAACCATTTGATCTTTTTTCACTCATTGCTCTTCAAAGTTCTCAGTTACATTAACACTATCTTCTTGCTTGCATTTTGTCTTCTTTGCCATCTAGGATAGCATTCCTTCTCTCATTGTTTTTACTTCTTTTCCTAAGTAAGGGGAAACCTTGTCTTTCTTTCCTTTCAGAAAATATCTTTGCTTAGGTAACATCATTTTTACTTTTTCTCAAGTCTTTTCATAAACATGTTTTTCTATTTCCCTTATTTTGTCACTTTATTGTGCTATCTCTTTTATGTAATTCTGTAAAAGTTCTTTAGATTTCATCTTTTTTTTCTTTCTTTAGTCTCATTACTTTTAAACACATTTTTATACTTCTGCTTATACACTACTGCCATTATGTTCAGTTTGTATGCAATGATCTCATTCTCATATAATCTTTCCATAATATTGTTTTCTGTCTCTGTCTTATGATTTCTTCCTCCTTGTCAAACTCTTCAGTTAATCTCTTTTTTCCCTCCATTATTATTTCACTATCTTTCCCTGTTCTAGCCCATACTTCTATTTGATCTGAAAAGTCTACCATCTCTATTCCCCATTATTTCCTTCATGTCTTCTGAGTAAACTATTTAATTAAAAAAATACCATTTTAAGTGTCATTCTCTGTTCTTTCTTACTTTTAAATTTCCACGTTATTAATCAACTTAATATCCTGTGTTATTTTCTCCTTTCTTTACTCAGACTGTAGTAAAGATCTGCTACCATCACTATTGATATAATTACTAGCGCAGAGTTTTTAATTTTTTTCAAACTGCTTTCTCTGTTATATTAGTATACACACACATTATTACTGATCTTATACATTTTTGTCTGATTCTTCTATCCCACATTACTACCATTCCTGGTACTACTTTTGTTTCATCTAAAATTCTTATTTCTTCATTTTCATGAGAATTCCTATTGTTCTAGAACATGCCTCATTTACCCACTGACTAAAGAATTTGTCCCCCATACTGCCTGTATTTTCCCTTTTTAGTTTGTAGTACTTTTGTTTCCTACTTGAAACAAAAACTCCCTGTTGCAGAGGTAAATCTTTCAATGTGGCTGCTCCACCAGACAAGAATGCCTGTTTTTCTTTTTTTTTTTTTTTTTGGATGTTTTCCATCCAGTAGCTGTTGCTTCTGTTACCAGCCTTTCAGTTTTTTCCTTTTGTAAAACTCTCTCCACTGTGCTTCCTCTCCTTCCTTTGGTTCTACCTGTTTCATCAAATCTACCAGAAATTCTCCAAATTCCAAATCTGTAAAGAAATATTTTCCCTCCTTCTCCTTCCTTCAGTAAGTTTTCTGCTGCTCCTCTCTCCAGCTCTGCTGCACTCTCCTTCATCTTGGAAATCCTGGCATGACAGTAGCAGCTATACAGTGCCACCTAGCAGCACCAGAGAGTGTTTCACTTCTTCTCCAAAGAACAGAGAAAGTTTCTTGGTTCCTGGTGCCCCAGAAAAATACTGATCCAGCAAACTGTGAGACAGGAATAACATAATATTTATTAAAAAAAACAAAACAAAAGGAAGTAACCTCACTGCTGATTGGAGCTCCTTCCAAAAACCAAAATCCAAATGCAGACAGTAAAAGGAGTGCCAAACCACAGACTGAGCCAAAAGAACTGCAGGCAGCAAGATGCGATAAAACACGTATATTTATTAACTTATTTCCAGTATCAAAGCAAACAATCAAACCGGTTTCAGCTGGTAACCAACACGGCCTTCATCAGTGTAAAGTCAAATTCATATCAGTTTGTCTTGTATACCTGCAGACAAGGACATTAAGAGCCCTATTGGTTGCTCTCAATTTGCTCATTTAATCCAGGTGGGAATAACCCATCTAATTTGACAATCCATTTCTTCTCTTTAGAATCCAGAATGGAATGCCACCCTGTTTTGTTGGATTTATTCCCTTTAACTATATCAATTACCATAAACATAAACCTGGCAGATGTATGTGTTGGGCAATGCTTATATAATGCACTTCTCGATTTTTTGTTTTTAATATCACTCATATGCTCTGAAATCCTCAGCCTAAGAGGATGTGATGTTTGGCCAATATAAAAAGAACCACAGCTACATGTGGCTAAATATATTAGCCATTCACTACTACAACTGGCAACAAATGTTACATCATAAACAATACCACAATTTTTATGGTAAATTGTTTAGATCTAAATATTTTATTGCAATGAGTGCAATGACCACATGGAAAGCAGCCTATAAGTGCTTCACCTGAAATAGTGGTTTGTATCTCCTGATAGGGCGTTCTCACATGTGAATGTTTGTAGTGACTAAAAAAAGAAGCAAGGTTTTTACCTTTTCGGAAAGAAAATGAACACCTGTCTGGTAACATGTTTGCTAAATCCAGATCACACTGTAAAATATTCCAATGCCTATGTACACTGGTAATGAGTTCCTCCCATATGTGGTTACAAATCTAATAGGTTCTGAAGTCTGTTCTTCATGTTGCTTATACACCAAAAGATCATCCCTTTTTAATGTATTGGACCAATTGCTGGCCTGCAGAACATGTCCTATCTGATATTCCCTAGACTTAAATATATGTGTCAGATCCTGCCTATATTCCTGAAAAGTAGATTCTTGGGAACAGATCCATCTCATTCTGATATATTAAGATTTGGGGATATTTTGGGGATATTCCTGGTGCCCTAGCCAAATTCTCCCCTAGTCAGTATAGATACCACTTTGATCTCAATAGGCCATTTGCCTTGGGGGACTACATCAGCCAACATAGTATAAATAAACTAATTTTCTAGTAAGAGGGTTAGTACTGAATGGATGAGCAAGTGTATGAGGAATAGTCTCCTAAAAGCCTCTTTGAATTGTAGTCACAGGCAGGATCAAGTGCACAGCATATATTAATTTGTCTGTGTAGCTTGGCTGAGTAGCATTGTTGTTTTCCTTGATGCTGAGTTTAACTATGAAAGATATGTAATCCATATAAACTTTTCGGCTGCTTCCATTAGGGGTCACCACAGCGGATCATCTGTTTCTATTTCTTCCTGTCCTCTGCATCCTGCTCTGTCAAACCAACCACCTGCATGTCGTCTCTCAACACATCCATAAACCTTATCTTAGGCCTTCCTCTTTTCCTGTTACCTGGCAGCTTCATCCTTAGCATATTTTTCCCCAATAGCCAAACCAAAGTAATCTTGCCTCTCTGGCTTTGTCTCCAAACCTTCCAACCTGGACTGACCCTCTAATATACTTATTCCTAATCCTGTCCACCCTCTTCATACCCAGTGCAAATCTTAACATTAACTCTGCCACATCCAGCTCGGATTCCTGCCTTTTTGTCAGTGCAACTGTCTCCAACCCATATAACATAGCTGGTCTCATTTCCCTCTTGTAGACCTTCCCTTTCACTCTTACTGGTACTCGTCTGTCACAAACCACTCCTGACAATGTTCTCCACCCACTCCATCCTGTCTGTACTCTCTTCTTCACCTCTCTTCCACAATCACCATTACTCTGAACTGTTGATCCCAAGTATTTAAACTCATCCACCTTCGCCACCTCTGCTCCCTGCATCCTCACCATTCCTCTATCCTCCCTCTCATTCACACACACACATTCTGTCTTAGTCCTGCTGACCTTCATTCCACTTCTCTCTAGAGTATATCTCCACCTCTCCAGGGTCTCCTCCATCTGTTCCCTACTCTCACTACAGATCATAATGTCATCTGCAACCATCATAGTCCACGGGACATCTGTCAACCTGTCCATCACAATTGCAAATAAGAAAGGGCTCAGAGCTGATCCTTGATGTAATCCCGCCTCCACCTTAAACGCATCAGTCACTCCCACCGCAGACTTCACCACTGTCACACTACCCTTGTACATATCCTGTACCACTCTTTCATACTTCTTTGACACTCCCGACTTCCTCATACAATACCACAACTCCTCTCTAGACACCCTATTATATGCTTTCTCTAAGTCCACAAAGACACAATGCAACTCCTTCTGACCTTCTCTGTACTTCTCCATCAACAGTCTCAGACAAACATCGCATCTGTGGTGCTCTTTCCTGGCATGAAGCCATACTGCTGATCACTAATCATCACCTCCCTTCTTAACCTAGCTTCCACTACTCTTTCCCATAATTTCATGCTATAACTTATCAATTTAATCCTTCTGTAGTTACTACAGTTACGCACATCACCCTTATTCTTAAAAATTGGTACAAAAACACTTTTTTTCCATTCCTCAGGCATCCTCTCACTTTCCAATATTTCATTAAAGAATCTAGTTAAAACCTTCACTGCCATTTCACCTAAACACCTCCATGCTTCCACAGGTATGTCATCTGGACCAACAGCCTTTCCATTCTTCATCCTCTTCATAGCTATCCTTACTTCCTCCTTGCTAATCCACTGCACTTCATGATCTTCATGATTCACTATCCGCACATCATCCAACCTTCTCTCCCTCTCGTTCTCTTCATTCATCAGCCCCTCAATAAACAACTTTAGATAAAACAAATTCCACCAATGCAGTACATTATTAACTTGTGAATGTGGCAGACTGTTTATAAATACAAATATGTTCATTTGTTTATTACTATTTGATGACCAGGTAGGTGAACTGGTCTGACCCTTTTCATTTATGACCTAGGCTCTAGATAGAGCAATATGCAATAGAAATAGAGTGTAAAAGTAGTTTAAGCAAATATAGTTACATTAGAATTGTTTATACCCATTTGAAAAACATTGTAGTAAAGCAGTATTACAAAGATAACAGTCAGTGCAACAATTTTAGATGAACTGATGCAAAAAAATTATACTTCAGTTTGCCTGTAATGTAACCAAAGCAAATGTTTTAGGCTTTAACCACAATCACTATAGCAGTCCCCAAGATGATTTTCTGTGTAGGTGCTCCTATAGGTTTCTCTATAAAACCTCACTAGATTTTTGTTTTTAGATTTTTGTAGGCAAGTGGTTCTATGTTGCAGATCCCAGTATGGAGAAAGCAGCCTTAGTGACTGTGAAAAATCAGGCATACTAGATGCAAATACCAAAAGATGCTTTGGCTAAAATGTCACACATAACCAGTTTTCTGGGATAATAATAATGTATTATCTCTCCATAGGTATCTGTTGAATTTAATAATTATTTTTACAATTTTTATTAGTAGTAGTAGTAATAGTAGTAGTATTATAAAGGATATATAAATCCTTGATCATCAGAACAACACTATAGAAAATGTCACTTCATTCAAATACCTAGGGATTTGGTTGGACCAATTCCTAACATTTTAATATTCACTTGGACTACATACACAGAAAAATGAACACTTTCCTGTACTAGACTAACAGGATCTGCCCTTTTCTATCCAGGCCCTGCAGAAATGCCATAGTAAAGGAATCTTATTGATGCAGGTAGAATATGATCTCCCTTTAATTGCTGCAGCCTCTAAAAGAAATGCATTCATCACACACTCTATCTCAAATGCCATATGAAGATTCATCATTCTCTCCTTGTAAAAATAACCACCACTGCAAAACCATTGAAAAAGCTAACTGGCTACATGTGAACCCATATGCTGACTTTTTACTCCTCACTCAACTATTTAAACTTATCAAGAATGAGACCTTCCCCCATAGCCTCTAGACAATTCAGAGATGAACCAACATACAACCTTAGAACTCTTACCCACTCAGGTCCTCTCCTCCAAACACCCCAGAACAGGTTTCATTGCACAGACCATGCTTTCTTATTTCTTTGTACCGAACTGTGGGAATATTTCCCTTTTCTTAAAGAGCATTCCTCTTACCATTTTTCAATCAGAAATAAAAATGTATTACAAGATCTAGGAAAATGCAACTGCTATTTCCCTGTTCATATAACTTAACCTCTTCCTCTTCCTGCCCTTCCTCCCTATATATATATATATATATATATATATATATATATATATATATATATATATATTGTAGTTTTCATTGTGATTCTTTCAGCATTCCAGCTGTTATATCCACTTTGTATATAATGCATGTATATATTGCTTTGCCAGTCACGCTCTGTATGATGTTTATATCCTAAAGCCAACTCTAATATTTACTTTTCATATACTATATGAGTATACTGCAATCAGGGTCTATACTAGATGAATGAAAGTTCATCTTAGCAAACGCTCACATGAGCGAATATTGCAGAACTCGAAACCGCAATTGCGAGATTGTATCTATCATCTTAGGGGATTTCAATATTGACTGGCAATCCTGTTCTGGCAACAATCCAACCCATCATGTACACCTTCATGGCTTCACCCAACTAGTCCAGTCACCAACAAGGATAAATAAAAACTCCAGCAAGCACTCTACCCTGGATTGGATACTAGTCAGTAAGAACCCCCAGTCCTATATAACAGGCTGCTTATCAGATAGCCTCAGTGATCACTCCCCAACATTCCTACTCAAAAAATACTTGTACCAAGCTAAACCTGTCATCTATCATCAAATACGTAAAAAAATAAACTTTAACCCACTCACATTCATCTCATCCCTCAAAGAATGCAACTGGCATGCTCTAAAGTACCTCAGTCTAGATGACGCAGTTGAATCTTTTAATACTACCTTCCTGAACATCCTTAATTACCATGCCCCCATAAGATTTTCCAGAACCAAAGCACAACCCTCCCCATGGCTACAGAAAACCACCAAGTCAGAAATGAAAAACAGGGATAAAGCCTGGGAGCACTGGCAAAACCAAAATCCCGCAGCTAGACAGAAATTCCTAGAACTACGCAATAGAGTCAAAAAGCTAATAAAACGGGACAAATTCCAATACTACCAGTCTGCCCTAGACTCCTCACAACACAGCCCCAAACAATTCTGCTCCTCCATAAACTCCATCCTCCACCCAGGTAAAGTCAGTAGCCCTCCTCCTAACATCCCTCACTCCTCAGAAAATATTGCTACCTCATTCAACACACACTTCACCCAAACCATACTATCACTAGCTAAACAACACAACCCCCCTCCCCTCCAACCCACACCTTCAACTAGTAATCTCCCCACTGCCTTCTCTTTTTCTCCTGTACCCACCTCCAACATAAAAAAAACTCTTAACTATACTTAAACCCACCAAATTAGCAGCAGACAACCTCCCAAGTGAATACCTACAAATCGCAGCTGATGCTCTGGCCTACCCAGTATCCATCTTGATTAACTGATCTCTGTCAGAAAGTTACGTTCCCACATTGTGGAAAGTCTCACATATAATTCCCCTCCACAAAGGCGGACCCTCTGCAGAACTAACCAATTACCGCTATAGCTATTCTCTCTCCACTCTCCAAAATACTAGAGAGATGCATGCACTCTCAGGTCTCACACTACCTCCTTACTAACGACCTCCTTTCCAGTACTCAGCATGGTTTCCGACCAAACCATAGCACCACCACTGCCTTACTCTCCTTTACTAACACTATCCTTCAGCATAAAAACAATGGCTATCTTTCCTCTGCTACTTTCCTAGACCTATCTAAAGCATTTGACATGGTCCCACACAAACAACTTATCTCTGTCCTCAATAACCTATCTTTTTCACAATCGGTCACCAACTGGTTTCAGAGTTACCTGTCTGACCGCCAACAATCCGTTGTATGGCAGAATGACATATCTCCCCAACTACCTGTCTCCATAGGGGTTCCCCAAGGATCCATCCTTGGACCCCTACTTTTCTCTGTTTACACCAATAATCTAGCCTCTGCCACCAAACATGGCACACTCCTCCAATACGCAGATGACTCTACCATCATCTGCTCAGCCCAGTCCCTACCCAAACTGCAAAAAGTCACACAGGAAGCCTTTTCCTCTGTTGAAACATGGTTATCCGATGCCCAATTAATACTCAACCCAAACAAAACTAAACTACTCATCTTCCAACCCACCAAACATACTCAAAACAACTCTCACTTTAACATCACAGCAAAAGACAACACCACTATATACCCAACTGAACACACCAAATTGCTAGGAGTGGAAATAGACAATAAACTAAAATTTGACATTCACATATCCATGACCATAAAAAAGTCCACAAAAAACTAGGAGCATTATACAGAAATAAACAATTTCTCACCAAAGCAGCAAAGATTTCAGTAGCAAATTCCCACCTTATCTCCACCCTACTTTATGCCTCTCCAGTATATACCAGCTTAAGGCAATGTGATCTAAACAAGCTAGAGACCTGCTACAACAAAATCGCAAAATTCGCCACAGGGGCATCCTACCGTAGTCACCACTGTCTTTCACTTGCTGGACTGGGCTGGCTTGAACTCCCTCACCTCCTTCAGTGGTATCAACTCTCACTCACCCACAAACTAGTAAACCATCCACTAAATGTCCCATCCCTCCAGAATCTACTCCAACCCTATCGCACCACCAGACCACTAAGATCCACAACAAAAATCACTTGCAGATCACTAAAGCCAATAACTCTGCTGGTGAAGCACTATTCTCTTGCGCCATAGCCAAATTATGGAACTCACTCCCACCCACAATTACCTCCGTACCATCATGCACCAACTTCAAAACTTTATTAAAAGCGCACCTAAAAACATGCTGGCTATGCCCTTGCAACTCCCACTCTAATATCATCCACCCCATCCAACTACTACCTTTCTTTCACCTCCACTAACTACCTTGATGATAGCAAGCTCAGATGCTCATAAGCCTAGTACTTATTATACAGCAGGAACTTCTCATTGTTACATTTGTTAATGCCTGTTATGTACTTCACAGATAAAGATTCTAGTTGTCTACTGATGTACTATGTTCTTCATCTGTAAATATGTTGTAAGTAATTTCTATGTTAAATTGTTAATCACTATGTAATCCAATGTAACTACTGTCTGTTTATTTTACTGTGGAGCTTTTCTCCCTGGGCCTCCGCTGAAAATGGACCCACGTCCAGTCGGACACTCCCGGTCAACAAATTTAAATAAATAAATAAAAATAAATAAATAGTACAGTGAAGATGGGAATATTTGCCCTTTCCTCACTGTAGTGCAATCTCGGAGTTGGAATATATATTTGGGGGGGGGGTGCAGCCCCCCACAATTGCAGTTTCGAGTACCTGGATATTCGCTCATGTGAGCGTTCGCGAGTCTGAAATGGGTCCAATGTGATTGTTGCTCTACCCAGATTAACAAATTAAAAATAAAATAAATTAAATTAAAATAATTTATTTATTTTGTCTGTTTAATAAAAACATAGCAAGCACGAGTTAATTCATGAATTTTGTAGGTCTGTGAACTTCAGCAAAATGTCATGTCACTGATGCATAGTTAGACTTGTATAATTTAATTATATACTGCAGAAAGATGATGCAACTTGAAACCAGTAGGAACTCGCCAATTTATCAGCTCTAAAATCAACCTCAGCTGAATTACATTTGTTACAAAATGACTTCATCAGAATCTGAAATAGTTATCCACCAGCATTCTATTTAAATTTTTCACTATCCAATCAGTGTTAAATATAAATGAAATGTGCAAATTTATTAAATACATAATTACATAACACGTGAATTATATATAGACAGTTTATAAATAACTGTATAATTCATACTATAGAAAGAAAAAAAAATAAATATAATCTAGCAGCCCTAAGTTGTAAATGGTTAGAAATAAAAATGTTCTCATTCAAGCCAGAAAATGAATCTGCCCCCAGTCACAATTGCCATAGTAACTCATTTTTCTGTAATTGTGTCCCCCATAAAACCACCTTTGGATTTTTATTTATCCATTGTTGTTATTGTGACCTTTGGCTCTTCCCGGTTAGGGGTCGCCACAGCGGAACTCCGGTCCGCTAATGATTGGTAGTTGATTTTTACATACTGAGTTGCCAGCACTGATGCGCAACCTTCAACGAAGGTACGCCCATTCATGCATATCTCCATGCAGAAGACGCTTTAACTGAGAGTCGAACCGGACAGCGTCTTACTGTGAGGCGACAACACTACCACAGCACCACCACTGCGGATTATTTTTATTTATCCATTGTAACACCATAAAATAAAAAATTTTAAAATGAAGGCAAATCTTTCCATGATTACTTAAAGCATTTTTCATATCCCCCTTAAGGATTTTATATGTAGGCTCATAAATTATTTGTCTTATTTATGCTGGCAATGATGATATTGAATGATCTTTATTTTTTGAGAGTCAGAAGAAGTTAAGAATATGTACTGGTTATCTATACTGAATTTGCTGAATCAATTGTTAAAGAAGTTTTATTTAAAAGGCAAAATGGTATAATTAAAGCTTTACTAGGTCAGAATAGCCCTGTTGGTAAGGGGGTGATCTTAGGCAGTTATAATAGGGTTATAGTAATTTTCTGTAGCCCATGGAGTATGATTGTTTAGCATCATTTGAGATGCATCATCTTTCAACTGTTTTTATAGTTTCTTTTTTTGTTGTTGTTGGATTAGTTATATAATGTAATACTGGACATATCCCTGAAGTATCAAGTATTGTGGGGCCAAAACCACATATTGTATATAAAAGAAATAAAAAATCTTAAAGACATGCTGGTGTTGGCCTCGATGGCCGATACATATACTAGCCAGGCAAATTGCATTATGAAAAAGTGTTGATTTTGTGCATAGTGTAAATCCATTATGGTTGTGCCAGCTCTTCATTCATCAGGTTATGGCATTATTCACATGAAAGGAATATTTAATTGTAGTACAAATGGGTTAATGTACCTTGTTATATGTGGTATGTGCTCAGCTTTTTATGTGGGTAAAATGGAATGATCCCTGAAAAAAAAAAAGAATTTGATCATACATATAACATCCTTAAGGGGGATATGAAAAATGCTTTAAGCATGCAAAGGGTTGCCCTAATTTTAAAATGTTTTACTTTACAGTGTTACTGTGACACCCATGCACTGGCTCAGTAATCAAGGAGCCTTAATCCACACCACTAGCACCAGTGAGGGGCATTCACATTGGGAGGATAACATGTGCACACACAGTAAGTACAATTTCCCTTAAGAGCACACAGAGATCAGTCAATCTGGGGCGGGTTTCTCCCTTTCTCTCCAGATCCCCAATAAGATTCCCCACTGGCACAGCTATAGAGTATAGATGTCAGCCGAGTGATGAAGCCAAAACCTCCAGCACTCTCTCTGTCCAACCAATGCTTCGTGTCCCTGCCCAAGTAGCTGACACACACACACACACACACACACACACACACACACACACACACACACACACACACACACACACTTTGTGTGTTTGTATACAAATCATATCTCAGACACTCCGGGAATGCTGGCACAGGTATTCCAGCTATGCCCCCTTCTGCCCAGACTATAAGATAGTACTGACTGCCACCAACCACCCTTATCAGCTACTATAAATGCCCTTACCAAAGGGTGTCCAATTCTACTGTGCAATGTTATTATCCAATTGGTAAGTGTGACTAAGACTTGAAGGCTATTTAGGAGTGGCCTATATGGTGTCAGCAAATACATGCAAATACTCTTAAGAGCTTAGATATCTCTACACACAAACCAGACACAGTTACAAGGTTTAAAATATTTAATAATAAACAAAAACACAAGGCACTACTTGTCAATTCAATACAGTGATAACAGAGAGAAGAGAAATCACAGGAAAATACTTTAAAACAATATTGTAGGACAGTCTGACATAAATATAGAAAACAGGTAGACTAATCTGGCTATATTTCTATCTATCTCTAAAAGAACTACTAAAATCTAAATAACTTTACTTACAGAGCAAGGTACAGTGCTGGTGAGTTGTTAAGAGGTCTGAAGACAAATACAAAATGCTATTCTTACTTTCTGAGATGGCCCTTAAATTGATAACACACATGACTGCTGAGTCATTTCAGATTACATCATTCTTGTCACCCCCACTGAGGTTTCCGAGGTTCACAAAACTTAAAATGTAACATTTCTACAGCTGCCAGGAAGTCACAGCAATAAAAGACACTTCACATGTGAAACCTAGTAATTTTCTTTGTCTTAAAACAATAGAAAGAAACTCTTAGCTCATACAACCTGTCGCTGAGCTTGAGATCAAACAAACAAGTTATAAAATGCTTTACTTAGCTTTCTTCCAGCAGGGTGCACTGTGGTTACATTTTTGAAGCTCAGAACATACACAGTTTTCTTACATTTTTTATACAAGCCTGTGCATCATATTAATATTTACAAGGAGATAGAATTATTTACAAAATTCTATCTAGCTAGGCTGGCAGTCTTCAGTTTTTCACAGTTACAATGGGTAAATAAAAATCCAAGAGGTGGTTTATGGAAAACGCAATTAGAAAAAAATGAGTTGTTATGGCAATGGATTGAATGAGAACATTTCTTATTGCTGTCATTTACAACTTAGGGCTTCTATATTATGATATTTGTTATTTTCTATAGAAATAATTTTATATTTATTGGTCTTCTTCTTTTTTGGCTGTTCCTGTTAGGGGTCGCCACAGTGGATCATCTGTTTTCATTTCTTCTTGTCCTCTGCATATTGCTCTATCACACCAACCACCTGCATATCCTCTCTCATCACGTCCATAAACCTTATCTTAGGCCTTCCTCTTTTCCTCTTACCTTGCAGCTCCATCCTTGGCATCCTTTTCCAAATATACCCATCATCCCTCCTCAGCACATGTCCAAACCAGCTCAATCTCACCTCTCTGACTTTGTCTCCAAACCGTCCAACCTGAGCTGACCCTCTAATATACTGATTCCTAATCCTGTCCATCCTTGTCACACCCAGTGCATTTGTATATATAATTTGTATGTAATTATGTTTTCTATCAGTAATTTGCATATTTAATTTATATTTCATACTGATTGGATAGTAGAAAGTTTAAACAGAATGCTGGTGGATAGTTTACTTCAAATTTGAATTCAGACATTTTGTGGTGAATGCACTTGATCTGTGGTTGATCTTCAGAGTGAATAAATTGGTGAATTCCTATTGGTTATGAATTTCATCATCTTTCAACTGTTTTTATGGTTTGTCTTGTTACTATTCATTGGGTGAGTTATATACTGCAACAATCATTGTTTTATAAGTGAATACCCTGCTTCACTGTCTCTTTCTTTTCACTTAATGCCACTGCACATTGGAGGTTAGTAAGATGAAATTAATGCACTTTGAGAACTGCTATTATATTGCCATTAACTCTGTCTCTGTATTCCAATATTTTATGTCTATAAAGTGGCATTTTGTGTACATAGTGTTGATAATTCACATTCTGTAACACACCTGAAGTTGATATGGTAGCATTTCTTTACAGTGGGCATTGTTTGAAATATGAATGTAAGCAGCAATTTCTCAAAATGCATTATCAGATCCCTGTTCTTGAAGATGGTGTTTATAAACTGGAGTGTCAAAGAAGGCCAGCATACTCATTCAAGATCTCTAACTCCACCCACACCTTAAATCAGTGTAGGAGCATTAGCTTAAACTTAATTTGACAATAAGCACTGAAAGTAATTTCATGCAATAAGGCTAATTCCACGTTAAGCAGAGGACCTCATTAATCCTTTTTAAGAGCAACCTGGATAACTGGATGGGGAAAAGAAAATACACCCCTGGGATTCCACCTGTGTCCCTGCTGGACAGGGTCATTGGTTGCTGACTTGTTGGAACATGGGCTAAGTTCTTGACTAGGCTTTTAAGGGCCTCAGGGCCAATAGCTTAGCAACTTCCATGATCCTATGACTCTTCCACTTTCATTTACATTACCTGTTCTGTCTTTGCTCAACCAAGTCACTGTTTAGATATCCCAGACAGATGGATCTAATACATATAAAAAGACTGTTACACAAACTGCTGCAATCACAGAGTTAGTTAAGGTGATTTCAGGCAAACTGCAATGCCGAAACTATTTAATTCTGGATTTTTAGAGCATCACTTCCTGCTTTTTCACAGTCTGACAGCAGCTTTATGAAGGGTATTGCCTCACATTCCCTTTAATCCTGAGGGCTCTCTGAGACCAAAATCTATGTATATACTACTAAAAGAGAAACAAACTGTATAACTAATTATATTCACTTTTATAACAAGGTGAGAACCATTTCTAAATCTGGACTGTTTATCTGTTTTATGTTACAGTTGTTTGGTTTAAATATTATAGGTGTGATTAACTCAGTATTACCATGGTTTGCTGTACTACATGTTTTTGTTTAAATGTTTTAAAGTGGAAAAAATGAACACTTAGATTTATTTATCTGAGAAAATGTCTTCTTTTCTTCTATGTGAGTAAGTTAAAATGGGGATTCTATGATTGATATCAATGAGCTTCATGAGAGAAAAGCTGATTCTAAATCAAATAAGTTAATTTAGTGCTAGTCTAATGTTTTGGAAGGAAAGGGTAAATTATATTGGTCTGTATAAATATTCATTGTCATATAGTTTATTTAATTATCCCTGAGTTTACTAAATAAAGTTCAGACAGAATTGTATGCTAGAAATGATATTTGCAAAGCTCTTACATTTTATAAGCAACACCAGGATTGTGATATGAGAATGTGCCAGTTATGTAATGACCAAGTTATCCCATAATAACATTTGCTACATTTTAGTTACTGTCATTTTCTCCTATATTTGTTCATATTTCTAGTTTCTTATGCCTTTCCTTTGTAATGTGCTTGCTGGGCATCCTCAGTCACATTACATCTGCTTAGACTCTTTATATTATATAAGACTGGTTATGAGCATGTTACAGTCTGAGATATAATGCTTGTAAAATGACTAAGTAATGGAATAAAGCTAGCTCGCTCTTGACATTATATGCTTTCTGACTTTTATGTGCTTATCTTACAATCCCCTCCTACTCATTTATGTTCTTTTGTGCTTACATTTTGGTTCTTAACACAAATCTGGACAGCTAGCTTCCTGGCAATGAAGACTTGTTGTAGTTTGTAGCAAATTGCATTGTATGAATAAAATAAATTGCTTTACGCATTCATTTGGATGACTGTTTTATCTGCTGTGTCAGGATTTAAGCAGTTTAATTTTCCATAATTCAGACTATTTCTTGACCCCAGTGTAGATATTTTGGAAACCGTGCTTTGGTTATGAACGTACTTAACTATTCCCTGGCCAGTCTAGCCCAATGCTTATTAAATCAGGAGGATTAATTCTTCAGCCTGTTTTTCAGATTGTCACTTACTGCAGATATTTACTGGACTGCTTATTTCATTATGCAGTTCCATTGCATAGTGAGCTTTCAATTTATGTGCAGTAAGTCTGTGTCTGTAGAACCATGTGTAAAATTGAGCATTTCTTTAATATAATGATTGTTGTAGACTCAGCTATTTAACATTCTAATGCCATCAGCTAATTTATTCTGTCTGCAATGATTTTTTTCTAGTTACTGTCTTTCCAATAAATTATTTTTTTTATTGTTATGTATTTTTTAACACCATTGGATAAACTGGCAATTTTATTTATTCTTTTATTGATTCAATTTTTCTAGCATGTCCAAAGGTCAGTTGTCAATCTCCTCTCCGGTCCAGCTGGTAAATCTGGGGATCTTGAGGCAATGTTACAACTGCCTCATGTACACAGACAACCCTCTCCTCCTCCCAACAAATTCCAACACATGTGAGAGATGCAACCATATAGCCAAACTGGAGGCTAAGCTCTCTCAACTCAGTACTGGCATAACCAGTCAGGAGGAGAAGGAAACTACACTCACTACAATTCCAGTCTCGCATAGACCTACCACGACAGTAAACCAAACACATAATCACACAAAAACATACTCGGAGGCTCTAAATAAAGATCTGCCTAAGCAGCAGAGACCTCCAAAGCAGACACCCAAGCAACCGCTACCCCAAAACAAAACACATGCAACACATATCTCACAAAGCCAGTGTGCCGAACAGTTACAGCCCTTAAGACTAAACAGCACACCTGATACACTTGTAATAGGTGACTCTATCGTCAGGCACACTGACGTCCCGCTCACCAGGCTGAACAAGGAGAGGGTCACGGTGAGCAGCCTGTCGGGTACTAGGATCCACCACATAACACAAGCACTCAGGTCACTCCAAGGCAAGTACAAATATGACTGTCATTGTCCATGCTGGTGTGAATGACCTGAGACGTACCTCCCTGGACTACATGAAATGAGACATAAAGGAGCTCTCTGAGCACATAGCCCAGGCCGGTATGACCCTGACCTTGAGTAGCATCTTACCCTCACCAAGAATGATGCCACAATAAGAAGACAAGATGATCAATTTCAGCAATTGGCTTAAGTACTGGTGTCATTCAAAGCGGATCCAATGCCTGTCAGCTTGGGATGATATGCTCGACAAGCCACGATGCTTCGCTAGGGACGGATTGCACCTGTCACCCCTGGGCTTTCGGATATTGGCAAAGGCTCTTGCTACCCCCATAGTGCCTTTTTTAGGCAAGGCTCAAAAGACAAACCCACTTCCATAGGTATCACAAGGGATAAGAAACTAAGAGTAATGCTACTCAACGCCAGAAGTCTAAACCTAAAGATGCATGCACTCGAAACTCTCCTTAGCATGGAGAACATTGATATCTGTGCAGTAACAGAAACCTGGTTCAGGGCTCCCGAGAGCACCCCAGCACTACCAGGTTATACCTCATACCATGCTTTTTGGCCCCAAAACTTGGACTGAACCACAAAAGGAAGGAGTATCAATATTCGTCAAAGATACCCACACCTCCAGGTTGGTGGCACAGCACGAAGCATCAGAGACTATCCATGTGCAACTAACAGTGGGTAAAACTGCCTTCCAGTTTATAGCCTGCTACAGACCACCCTCCCAAACTCAGGAACCCCACTCTGCCTTCCTCAGAACACTGGAAAATATGAAGGTCTCTCCAAACGCCATTATATTGGGCGACTTCAACTACCCAAACATAGACTGGGAGCATTACTCTAGCTCCAACACCCTTGCCCAAAGGTTCCTAGAATTTATAAACTCAAATTCTATGGAACAACTTGTTACCACTCCCACAAGAGGGGAAAACATACTGGACCTGATCATCACCAACATGGGGACTCTATGCTCCAGACCAGAAGTATATCCCTCACTGGTAAGATCAGACCATAAACTAATCTCACTGGATATTCACATCCCGACCCCACCCCCTGCCCAGAAAACCACAGTGAAAAACTTCTCTAAAGCAAATTTCACACTCCTCAAAACCGAGGTGGAATCCTTCAAAGCCCCCGGGCCTCTGGAAAATTATGGCCCAGACCGCAGAATCCTTTATAAACGCATTCTATGCACACCTTCAGGAATGCATGGATCATGTGATCCCAAATAAAACCAAGACCCAATCCTCCAAAGGCAGACATCCTGTCTGGTGGACCCCAGCCATAAACAAACTATACAATAGAAGGAGGAAGCTACTAAATGATAGAGCAAAATCCCAAAAAGGGAAGGCATCACTGATCAGTATTATCAAAAAACTACGGGCACTCATAAAATTGTCTAAGGCCAGCTTCGAGAGAAAAATTGCACAGGACACTAAGGATAATCACAAGTCTTTCTTTAGTTATGTTAGGAACCTGGGTGGTAATTCCCAGATATGCTCAGAATTAGTCCAAAATGACAAAAAATACACTGAACCCACAGACATTGCAAACATCCTAGCTGACAGGTTCAGCGCAAATTTCTCCCCCCCCCCCTCCCCACCAAAAGGGCAAATATCTATCCCAGCAGAGTGCTGCCCCCCTGACATCTCAGATGCTTGGGTAAGAGCCACCCTCTCCAAAGTAAAAAACACAGCATCAATGGGACCAGATGGTATCCCGGGCTGCGTCCTACATGAACTCCAAGAAGAGCTAAACCCAAACATAAAACTACTGTTCAATCTCAGCCTTACTACAGGATATGTGCCCAAAGAGTGGCGTACAGCAACAGTGGTCCCTCTCCATAAAGGTGGTGCCTCAACGGATCCTGGAAACTATCACCCCATAAGCCTGACTAGCTTGGTCTGCAAAGCTATGGAAAGGATCATCATGGACCTCATAAATAAAGATATTGAGGACCTACAGACACTGGATCCTACCCAGTTCGGCTTTAAGGACAGATCCTGCCTCTTAAACCTGGTTGATTTCTTTGAAACAGTCACCAAGGCCATTGACGAGGGGAAGGTGGTTCACACAGCCTACCTGGACCTCGCAAAAGCCTTCGATACAATACCCCACTCGGGCATTATAGATAAGCTCACCAGCTTAAATATAAACCCCTATGTCACTAGATGGATTGCAAACTGGCTCAAGGACAGAACCCACATGGTTAGAATTGCTGGAGCCATGTCAGACTCCAAACCAGTTACAAGTGGTGTCCCACAAGGCTCAGTCCTGGGACCTCTCTTGTTCGGTATATATTTCTCGGAGGTACAGGCCAACACGGAAGGACTGTGGCTGACCAAGTACGCAGATGACTGCAAACTGGGTGCCATAATCAACTCTCCAGCAGACACAAGCATCCTCCAAAAGGGCCTCATAGAAACAGACAACTGGTGCCAGAGCCATGGCCTCAAGCTAAATGCCAAAAAGTGTATAGTCATCCCCTTTGGCAAAAACAAAGTGCCCACAAATTACCACATAGGTGGTAATCCATTAAGTACAGAAGAAGTAATTAGGGACCCAAGTTGATAGCAATCTCTCATTTGACAACCACGTGGCCAAAGTGGTTAGAAAAACATTTTATATAGCCCACCTAATAATGAAGGGATTCACATCTAGATCAGGGGAGGTCATCGTGCCTCTTTACTCATCCCTAATCAGGCCCATAATTGAGTACAATGCCCCTTTTGGGATGTACCTTACCAGACACCTGCAGCAACTGGAAAGACCCCAAAAGTACCTCACCAAGATGATCAAAGAGCTCAAACAGATGCCATATGCTGCCCAGTTAAAGAAACTCCAGCTCTACTCAGTGGCATACCGCCTGTTCAGAGGCGATCTGTGCCTGATGTATAAAGCCATGTCCAACCCGGAATTAATGGACATGATGCACCTCAGAAAATCCAAATCCCATTGAGCTACGCGCTAGAGAGACTTGAACCTCAGCACTGAAATAAACAGGACATGCTGGAGGGACAGATTCATAACCCAGAGGCTCCCTTCACTCTGGAATAAAATCCCAGTCCAGGTTAGGCAGAGTCCTTCATTGACTCTCTTCAAGAGGAATCTTGATGAGTGGATGGGAGATTGTAGGTTTACCCCGGGTATCACTTCTGTGTCACTGTTAGACAGAGGCACAGTATACTAACCTCAAAAAAGGGCATAGCAAAATAAATTTACAATGAGTGGCAAAAGCCAAACACATTCTGGCTAGGCTTATAAATGCCCTAGGGCAGATAGCCTAGTATGAACCTATGAACCTATGAATCTGCAAGTACTATTTTCAAATGCATAAATTTATTTCCATACATAAGTTTGAGTATTCATATACTTATTCCATTGCATTTACGTATTCTGTCTCACTACATAGGCTTATTTATTTTTTATACTGACTTGTAATGATATATTTTTCATTCTTTCCGATGTATGATTTGTTATTGTTACCGTCGAAGTTAACTATTTCCCTGTAAATCTGCCCAGATTTATTTACTGTACTTTTCCTGAGATTCTACTTTTCTGAAGTACGTATCTATGCTCATTAGCATGTTTATTCACTTCTATAAGTGTTCTCTATAACAGGGAACTTTATTGGATTTCCACACTTTTCAATCACCTAGAATTCTAGAGTACACTTTTCATCTTTATCTAGCGGCTGGTGTTTCAGAGTGTGCACAATGGGGAGATAGATTCTGGCACCCAGTATCACTACTTCCCAAATTGACTGGGGCATTTGCAGACAGGGGTTGCCTAGTCTGTAACTGATGCCTAGGCACCCAATATTTCTGAAAAGGGCACTAGGTGGGACCTATAGTCTTTTGGCCTTAAAGAACTCTGCACGTAAGTGATAGTCTACAACAAGGTGGGTACTGCCATTGACTTCACATTTTTTTTGAGCTGGTCATCCCATCTTGGATCTCTGGTCTCTGTCATACAGTGCATTAAATAATGTACTTGTGTGTGTTTTGTGTGTGTTTTGTGTGTGTTTTGTGTGTGTTTTGTGTGTGTTTTGTGTGTGTTTTGTGTGTAAGCAGTGCTTGGTTTGTTTGTTTTTGCTCCATCTTTGAAATTGTCTGTATTCTTTGTGAATCAACCAACACATCTGATTATGTCCTGGGGACAGGAAAAATGTCAGCTCCTTCACATTTGCCATCCACTTGGGACTGCAAAATTTTCCTTCAAAAGTTCACAGACTCAGTGTTGATTCCACCAAAATAAATTATGTTTGGTACCTGTAACAACTAGAGCAATGTGTCCATGGCTCTGACTAAGGAATACGTATAATTTATAAAGGAATTTGGCTTCATTCTGCTAGTTGCCAACTCACTCTATGAAAATTAGCATGCCACTGACTTGGTATTCAGTTTTGATGATACCTAACTTAGTGACAGAACCAGTTTCTCAGCTGGGCCATCATTACAGTAGCCTTTTAGCTTACCTTAGAATTCAGCCACCAATCAAACTCAGGGATATGAGCACAGCTTTGGCCACCTCTAAAGATTCAGGGTTAGTTTGATGTAGGCCAGTTACTTGAAACACAAGTCGGTTTGAAATTAAAGAGTGACTTGTTTTTGAAGTGGTCTGTTTTCTGAGGGAGAAAGTTCTCTTTTCTGAGGGAGAAAGTTCTCTTATACCTTCTGCCCAGATGGACTTAATATAATCTGTGAGGCTGCTGTACCTCAGGAAAATGGTAAAAACCCACAGTGACCTCTTCAAAGTTTAAACCACTGGCTGCCAACAGCTTTCATTTTTGTTCTGTGGTCATAGAACTCCTACAGAATGAGAGATGCATAGAGGAAAGATTGCTATCCAGAAGAGGCGTGCAACTTTTCATTCTATGGCATTCCACCTAGACAAATTTTTGATATAAAGATTATTCATTTTACCCTTGTCACATCCTTTTGAGGTCAGATTTATCTTTCTATAGATGTAAATCAATCCACTGTTTTTTTTTTTAACAATTGGAATGATGGACCATTGTTGTTGACCCTTTTCTGTTGCCTTACATGACATCCTTTCCTGTAGTAAAAAACATCTTTATATTAGCTAGAAAACTCTGTACGCTCTGCAATAGCAAATGATGCATATTATGCCTCTGAACAAATAACTTTAGCCCAGATTTGAAATGGTAGTATGCTTTCTCATAGTAGAGCATCTTAAATTTGATTAGTGGCCGTCTGTACCATACCTTACCATCCACTGATTACTTCTAAAATAATTAGCAGTTGTGCCAATCCAAAGTACAAAAGCAAAACGGTAGCCATAGGAGATTTCAACATTGCTTGACAGCAACCTTTTAACCCTTACACTGACAGCACTCCATAAAACACCATTTACCCATGCAGTTCTTTCATCTACCCTGACAGTCCAAATGCTTAAAAAGCAAAACAGTACTAGACTGGGTGGTCCCCAGAATCCTCCTTTTCTTATCTTCCACACTACTGCTGTTTAGGTTACTGCCAACAGTGACCATTGCCTTGTGACTGATACTTATTCAGCCAAGAGACCAATTCATTTGTCTGCAACCACCAATATCCATTATTCCTTAGGAACAAGTTAATCAGTCCCTGATACAGCCCTTGAGTATGTCTTAAACATAATATTACTATTACAGGATAAATATTTCCTCCACCACAGAAGTATACACAGAGGTCCTGCTGTACCCTGGATCACAATAAAGCTAAGAAAATAACTAAAAAAAGTGAGAAGTCATGCAAGGACAAGAAATATGGGTTTTTATGTCTTACAAGAAGGTCTGTACCATAACAAAATAATAAATAAATAAATAATACAGTCAAAGCCACTAAATTATTATATTAGCAAATTGCATACGTTGGCAACCCAAAGTGGTTTTTGAAGGACATAAATTGCCTGGTCATTTCTACCAAAAGAAACATAAGTTAATTACTGTCACTAATTGGCATTAGTATGTTCCATCATCCCTCAGTTATGAAGCATTTGATTGAAGACTTTGCATTTGCAGCACCCCCTCAAGACATTTCACCAGGCCCATCATTTATCATTCGATAAACCAATTTTTTGAATTCTTCTTTGAATTCCACTTCAATAAATATGGATGCCTCAATAATTTTATTACTATTATTTTATCTGAAGTACTTAACCTTTTTCACACACTTGGGCATTTTATCCTCTGGGAAAACAACCTTTTTAATTTCACTGTTATGTCCTTCCTCCCTTAATTTGTTCTCAGTAATCATGCGTACATGTAAGAATATGACTTGGCCATAAGAAAGTCAGATGTTTCTTGTTCACTACAGATGGCAGGATTTAATCACTACTAATACTGGATTAAACATGGTCCTCAAACAAAGGACTCAAGATCAACTTTGCCAATACAACACCAGTGCAAACCATAAACAGATCCCGCACTGGAAAATCATCGCCATCATCACAGAAGATATAAAATTTGTGCGCAGTTTCATTTATGAAAGAATTGGGCACGATCCCTACATAACATTTGCGTTTCAAAGGACAGGTTAAGTAATCTGGTAAGAATACATGGTATGTCCCACCGACTTAGCAAGGAAGGCAGCTCTGCAGTAGGAAAAGGCATATTAATCTCTACCACAGACTGCTCCTTTCCCTTCCGCTGCCCAACACTGTCAACTACCGACTCCCCAAGTCTTCAAATGATGCTTAAGATGTATTGGTTTGTTCTGCCTTTTTGGAAGACAGGTCATTGCAGCATATCCCTATCCATGGTAATATGGAAATCAATAGTAAGGAGCATCTTCCTGAATTCTTCTCAGTCCCCTGCTAACTGATAAGTACGAGACATTGCCCACCATCCACCTGCCCCATCATTACCTACATAATAAACAAGACCTCTTTCACTTCAACACATCCTCCCATCTTTCACTTTTCATCCTTCATTCTTTTTGTTTGATTTTCTGAAATAATTGTGTTAACTTGTTCATCTGTATCCTCAGTTTGAACCTGAAATTCTATATACCTTTGTGGAATCCTGCTTTATTGGACTCCGCCATTATTTCTAACAGGCCAATACAGTTTAATTAAATTCATTGCCATATATTTCCCATTTTTTGTCACTTTTATGAAATAATTTAGTTAGGTTGTTCTCATTTTGTGAAACCGGTGACATTGAATAAAATTGCATTATTCTGTTTGTATTTCTTATTTATAATTTAAGCTACTTGTGCTTTGCTGAACATACTTTATAAAACTCTTAGGATTATACTTGACAATAATTCACTGATAGACCAACACAATAAATATCATTTGCCCCAGTATAGTTAGGTAATACTGCATACGCACCGCTTTCATGAACATGTACTGCTGTCATGAACAATGGTGCTGTAAGAGTTGAGTTACTGAAATGGAATAAGTTTCTTTTTCATGTTTTCTTTCTTTTCTTTTTCCAGCAATTGTGGTCTCTCCGCACAGCTAACCATTATCTGCTCACAGTTCTCTCTTTGCCTGCTGGGTCTACCAGACCTGAAAGCCTCCCCTGGACTATACCAAAACCATGTCTGGAGCCAGTGAGGTGATTAAAGACCCTGGAGCAGCATCGCCCTTTTCCTCAACCATCCTCATTGATACTTCTAGGTGTTAAACTGTTTCATTTTTTTCTATCGCAGTTTTCAGCTTCTTCTGGTTTCTCCCATTTGATGCCATGACAACTGTCTTGTCTGTGCTCAGTTTCATCCAATGTGCCTTCAGTTCCTCTATCATTTACTGCTTGTAATGTCAGATTATCTGCATAAAACAACTTTGTCCATCTGCCCCCCCCCCCAGCCTGTTTGATAATGTAATCCATCACCAGTATGAAAAGCAGCAGCAGGCTGAGAGCTGAACCTGATGCACATCCACTCCCACGAGGAACCCCTCTGTGAGTCCAAATACTGTTTATACTTGTGTATTTGAGTCCTTGTACATAGTCATCACTAATTCTACCAATGTTTTTTGGGAACTTGAACAATCATAGAACTGCCAAAATCGGCTTTCTTGGGACCTTCTCATATGCTTTCTCCAGTCTAGGAATGCCCAGTTGGACTCTTAATTGTTTTCACTTTGTCTCACTACAAACAGTTTGAATGTGCTGCATCTTGATCTGAATATGAACTACTCATCTCTCATCATACTTTTTACTACTCTGTATGGTCATTTATCGATCACCCTCTCCAGAACTTTCATGCAGTGTGATAGGAGTTTGATACCTCTATACTGCCCACAGTTGTAAATGTTCTGTTTGTTCTTGTACCCTGGTACTAGTATACAAATTCTCTAGTCATCTTGATTGCATCTGCTGTGACTGCTCCTTTCCCTGACTTCATTATCCATAGTGCTGCTAATACCTCCTCTAAAATGAGCTCTTTCATCGTAGGTTCTGTATGAGGCAGTACAGCTTCTGTGAGGTTCCTACATTCAGAAGGTCCTGGAAGTACGTTTTCCATTTGCCTTTGATGTCCTGTGGAATGATGAGTAGGTTGCTGCTGTCAATCCATCTCAAGGATGTCTGATGACTTTGCCCATTTTTTTACAGGTTGCTTTATTACTGGGATTTTCCCCATTCATGAGTCTCAGCACAGAAATTGGTCTCACAGGCAGAGGTTAATGCTAATGTGATGGTCTGGAGGAGAGGCTAATGGTAATTAGCCATGTACTTTCCCATGGAAATATCAAAATATTGACTAGTGTCACCAAAAATTAGAAGTAGATTGCATCATCCTAAGACAAATAAATAAATAAACCAACCCACAGCTGTACTTCTCCTTAGACTCTAAAGCAAAAAAAGACATCAGACTAAATATAAACGCCCCCCAAAACACAGCTTAATCATATAATACACACACACACACACACACACACACACACACACACACACACACACACACACACACACACACACACACACACACACACACACACACACAAATAAACCTCACTCTAAAACAAAAACATATATACCAATATAATAAAAAAATGCAAATAAATCAGAAAATATCTCTTATGCGCATCAGTGGCAAAACCACAGTAAACTAAGCCAGCATACAAGAATCCAATATTCACTTACAAGTAACTATCACAGAATCTCCCATGTAAATCAAGCTCAAGACATTTACATATATCAGTAAAAACCTAAAGCAATTAAAAAAAAAGTAAGAAATATAATACTTAAATCTTAGGATTCAGAAAAATGCTCGATGCTTGCATTAGTTGCCGGTCACAGATTGGTTAATTAGCTCAACAGTGAGAAATACATTTCAGAGACAGATTTAGCTGCAATGAAAAAGACATCAGTATCCACTCATTAGCATTTTCTGAATCTCATACTAGCACTATGAGATATGACTATGCTAATGTCCCCTCTACAGGCCCATGCATTACGTTAGGAAAGGCACCACACTACACTCACTCAGTCACTCACACATACACATTCCCACAGAGACACCCACACTCACAAAGCCACACATCCACTCAGCAATCAATCACCCCCTCCCCACAGTTGATCACATTCAATGAAACACCCTTTCACCCACACATCCATACTCTTGATTCCTTACCTACCCCCAGTGCAACCCACAAGCAGACCCAGACATTTATGCAGCTGAATTTGTCTCTACATACATTCACACACATCCACACACCTACATATGCTAATACCCTCTACCCCCACATCTTTACTGAACATACCTGTACAGCATGTACTTTCATAGTGAACTGATGACCACCATGTTTTTGTTAGTCACTTTTTGTTCATAAAGTAAAATTTTACTTGGCCTAGCAATTCTTGGAATGACTCAGTTGACCAAGTAAGGAGCTATGGACATTTCCAGGCGACAGTACATGGCTAATTAATATTAGCCACTCCCTCAGACTGCAGCTTTAGTATGTTTGTGTGTTTGAGACCACCCTCTGTGCTGAGGACCATATTAAGGAAAAACATGAGTGGTAGAGCAATCTCTGAATCAGAAAGTGTAGCAGAATGGGGACATTTTGTAAACTAAAGCTTTCCAATCACACTAAACCTTTCTGTATAGCAGCTAAAATTACAATAAAAGCCAATCGGGAAAACAAGTGCAATATGGTAAAATCAAATAAACTACACTAATATTTCAAAATATGGAAAACATACAGTACTTAATAGCAATAAATACAAAACAGCTTCAAATATTCAGTAATCATACTACAGAAAAACAGGATGTATGTCCTTTGGTCAAGTTTCACCTTCTGCCATTTTGGTATAGAATGAAATGAACTGAAAGAGAAATTTCAGCAAAGGTAACCTGATATCACTATGGCTCCCATTCAGAAACCCAAATATTACAGTTGCATACTGATGCAAACACATACACACACAAACATGCGACGCACACACGCACACAGACACACATATATCCAAAACTGCAACCACTGAAATGAATGTAACAGGAATGGAATAAAGGGGGTATTGAATGTAGAAAGGAAATAAGATCTGATACTTTGGGGTATGAAAACTCTGCTCAGGTTTGTAAGTCCTTGTCTGTGCCACTCATCATTAAGCTTTTGCCTAAAAGCCGCTCAGCCATATATTGAAGTTACTGCATCCCAGACCTCAACAAATTCTGTGTGTGTGTGTGTGTGTGTGTGTGTGTGTGTGTGTGATATATGGTTTACATTGAAAACCTTGAAACTGCGTTGGTCAACTGGCATGGTCAAATGGCAGCTTTCAAGTTGGCAGAATGTCGAACCAAAATGTATCAATTTACACTACAGCGAACAGGTAGCGGTGATTATTTGGGTTCGACATTATGCAGGCAGATTTGGGGTTCAGTGAGGTACAGGGAATTAGACCATTTCCTCAACCTCACTATAGTGAGGTACAGGGAACTAGGCCATTTCCTCACTGTAGTGTTATCTTGGAGTTGGGGTATTTAATGTGCAGGGGGTGTGGGGGATTCAGGGAACGTAGCCCCCTGCAAAATAGTAGAATTAACATGCCATTGACTGTACAGTGTAACGGTACATTAATGTGCATAGCAGGAGGCGAGTGATGTCATCTCTTGCTATGTTGAATGCATCAAACTATGGATGTTGATGTATTTATTTTCATGCTGGCTGCTGTTTCAAAATTCGAAATTCAGCATTCCGGGTCAACATTCTGAAAGGCTGACTGAAGCAAATTCGGAATTTCAATAATAAACCTATATATGCACACATTTTTCCTGAAATGTGCTAGTTATGCAGTGCTAAAATTAAAACCGCGATGATACAAGAGACAGGGAGCATTCTTCTCATGAAGTTCAGGATGTGAAACAAATGGTATTTTACACAGTTTATGTTTAGAAATAATTACCTATATGTGTGTAGTTATTCTCATGGGCACATTTTTGGATATTTTACAAGAAAGTTACATGTCCACATATGATCAAAGAGCAGTGAAACAAGATCTTATTATAATAGTGCAAAACCAAACTAAAGTTAACAGGACCATTCAATGCATGTTGCTTTCTGATTTAAAGGATGTGTAACTTTATTTATCCTACATTGTGCAAATTATTTATACACCATGTTCCAGTCTTTACTAAGAACCTTAAGATAAAATATTTGAGTTTTTCTTTTTTTTTTGCAACCTAATTTCTCTTAGCATTAAAAGATGACATTTATTTATAATATGTCCATAATGTATGAAGCCTTATATTCTCCTATGAAAAACATACATTTACAGTTGGAAACTGTGAACCAGTTAGAAAATGTTAATAACAGTTCTTGCCACTTAGTATTTCTATATAATAACTTGTTTATCCTCACAGTTCAGTATGGACTATATAATATATCTATTATCTTGCACTTGGCAAATTAAGCATGTAGAAAAAACTGGCTCATTTCAGATGCATCACCTTTCTGATCATTACTGAGGGAGGGGAATACATTCATTTAGTCTTTCTTTCATTCATTCATACATTAATTAATTTTTTCATTCATTCTCCAATGCACACTTTATCCATTTCATGGTTGCAGAAAAAATCTGTTATGGTCATTAAGATGTTAATAAAGAGAAATTAATCCTAGATAGGACACAGCATTCTATCACAGGATATACAAGGAAAAAGCAAGATGTATAAAAAGGGTAAATTCTGTGGATTTAAGACAACACATTACAGCCATCTCCACTGAAGGTAAACCTGCCAGTATGTAATGGAAGTAAACCACAGATGTTGACTGCCATAAACATTAATAGAGCACCTTCCAGAGGTCAAACACAGTCAGGTCCCATCTACTGATGTATCCTTATTCCACTGTGGACATAGGCAACTGACATCCTTTGCATAACTGGGCAGCACTGCATGCGGTGATGTCCCCTTGTCATGCCATGGAACAGGAACATCCCTGTGTCTCCCGACCGTGAAAGTGAAATTATGAACATATCTCCACGCACATGCTCTTATGGTATTTTACAGGATGTGACTGCACTGTGAAACCACTGTGGATGTTCCCAAACATATCCTAATTTACATACTATTGTGGAATTCTACAGTGAATCCAACAGGTAGATAGTGTCTTTTAAAGCACCACTGAATGTACATACCTCCATGACCAAATTGAGGAATTCTACAGAGAATTATGCAGGTTGGGCTATGCTGTGAAGTACCACTCAATGTTCCTGAACACACCCCAACTTGCATACTGTTGTGGAATTCTACATGGAATTATACAGGCTGGGGGCTAGGCTGTGAATCACCACTCATTATTACTGAACATACCCCAACTTACATACTCTTGTAGAATTCTATAGTGAATTATACAGGTTGGGGGCTGTGCTGTGAAGCACCAGTGGATGCTCATGAATATACCCCAATTTACATATTGTTCTGGAATTCTTCAGGGGGTTGTAAAGGTTGGGGGGGGGGTTGTGCTGTGAAGCACCACTCGGTGTTACTGAACATACCAGACTTTACATACTGTTGCAGATTTCTACAGATTGTATTGCACTTTGAATTACTGCCGAGTGTATGGGAGCATACCCTCCAGCACGTATTGTGGAATTCTGCAGGGAATTGCACAAGACAACATACCCTCCAGCACATATTTGTGGAATTATGCAGGGAATTGCACAGGACTGTGCTGTGCAGTGAAGTACTTGATCACACCCACTGTGTACATACTGGTTTTATAATTCTACAGGAACTTGTACTGGTTGGGGCTGTGCTGTGTAGGACCAATGAATGTAGTGTACCTGACATGCCTGTAGGTCAGGTGTGCCGGGTCATTACTGCAGTGCTGAGGAAGAGACACTTTCGGAAAGTTCCACACAAAGCTGCTATGACAGGATATTCAATTGTACCATCATTTTCTGAATTCTTAAACAATGCCAATATAATTTATGAAAATGAAATAGATACTATCAAATTGAGATCGAATGTTGTATTCATAAACCACAAATTCTGATTTAAACTCTCTATTATTAGAAACCTGCAAAGGAATTAGGCTGTGATACGTTACACTGAACATTATTTTGATCTTTAAATATTTGCCAGTCATCTGTAACAGAAAATGGTACACCTTGTATATGGTAGACATGCATAGTGGTGAGTCGAGTTAACATGTTATAAATAATATATTCTATCATGCTTACAATATGCTAAGTCTAAAGGAGAGATGATTATCTGCATATTACATTAAATGTTAAAATAGTTTTTTATAATGAGATGTCTGGTCACCAAGGTAATATATTTAATGGGACTGGTTCAACTGCCTTGATTGCAAGATGCATACACGTACATAATTACAAACTCTGTATAAAATACATGAAATTCTGGTGTAGTTGACATACTATCTTGGCCCAATATGTCTTTTTAAAGGTATTATATCTTATTAGCATTTTTCAGTTAACATGACTCCATGCATTTAAATAATTAAATGCAATTTATTACACGTGCATACATGTGTGCGTGTGCACATGCACACGGGTGCACACAAAGATATTCTAAAAAAGTTAAAACAGCTAAAACATGTACCTGTGTTATTCATCCATCAAATTTAATCAAATGATACTGGCTGATTTAAAAGTAGTCATTCAAGGCAAACCATTAAATGTTTCCAGATTTTCAAGGTTTAAAGAAAAAATGCTGTTTCTGCAGTTAGTCCAGTGAAGAGCTTTTTGCCTGACATTTGAGAATTGAGACACGTCATTGCCAACTAGATGAGCTGTCAACATCACTCAGAAGTCCTTGAGCATTCTGTGGTGTCAGAAAATGCTGCCTTTATTTTCTGCTGAAACTGGAGATTTCAAAATGTAAATATGAAGGAAAATCTGATGTTTTGGATGAATTTCTAGAGGCACAACAGAGCAGAAAATTAATGCATGCTGTCATCTGACATGCTGTATTTTCCCTCCATGGATTTTAAGTTGTCAATAGCAGCAGTTACTAGAGAATTTTAGAGAAGAGACCTTTCTAATGACACCTGACTGCCTGCAGCATGCTACTGTCCAATAATTTCTTCATCTATTATAACCAACATCTGGGTGTCAGAATAATGACCACTTTGATGTGCCACATTCTGGAGCACTGTGAAAAGGGATCATCTTATCACTCTGTCCAATGTTTGGTAATATAGGGAACATCAATGATGTCATGGTTATAAAGTAAATAATAAACATAAACATAGTGTTTGAATATTATATTAAGCCCTCCATCTTTAAAAGACCAGTAACCCTCTTTGTATACTGAACACATATTTGACACTTGACTGGACTGCTGACATTTACTCTAGAAAATTACTCTTTTGAAAGGACAGACAACCAGATATTTTCAGGCAGAAGTTGGGCGTCTAAATGGAATAAAGTTCAGATGAGAGTTAATGTTATCGAGAAAATAGCTGCTATTAACTCTCAGCTTCAACTGCTAGCTCTTAATAGTAACTAAGGATAATATGAGGAAACAAGTCTGCTTTATTTACTGAAGTATTAAGGCACATGAACAGATATATCAGCAGTATTATGATCTCACATACCTACACACACACACACATACATATATATATATATATATATATATATATATATATATATATATATATATATGGATCTATATATAAATATATATATATGGATCTATATATAAATATATATATATATATATATATATATATATATATATATATATATATATATATATATATATATACATGGATCTATATATATATATATATATATATATATATATATATATATGGATCTATATCATTTATTTATTTAACGTTTGTTTACCGGGAAAGTCGACTTGGAATAAAGCCAGTTTTCAGCAGAGGCCTGGGGAGAAATGCTCCAGATGCATGTCATGAACACAGGGAGGGCATGTAGACTCTGTGTGTGTGTGTATCGACCGGCATGCAGTCAAAAGGCAGTTTTCAAATGGGCAGAATGTGGTCTCAAAATACATTAACTACACTACAGCGAATGGGTAGTGTAATTCGAGTATCTGAGTTTGGCATTGTTCAGCGAGGAACAGGGAATAAGCAGATTTCCTCACTGTAGTGCGATCTCGATGTTGGTATATATAAGTTGCAGTGGTGTGTGGGGGGTGCAGGGGGGGGTTGCCCCCCCCTGCAAAATAGTAAAATACACATGCCGTTGACTTTGGAATGTCACAGTACTTGAAGGTGCATAGCATGGGTGAGTTACATCATCTGCTGCTATGTTGAATACATCGAACTATGGGGTGTCAATGTATTCAGTTTCGATCTGGCCGGGATTTCACTATTCTGGATTTAGGATTTCAGGTAAATTATATGACTGGTTGATCCATGCAGTTTCCAGGTATCAATAGTAAACCACACACACACACACACACACATACACACACACACACACACACACACACATATATACATATATATATATATATATATATATATATATATATATATATATATATATATATATATCTATCTATATCTACATATATCTATCTATATCTACATATATCTATATCTACATATATCTATCTATATCTACATATATCTATCTATATATATATATATATATATATATATATATATATATAAAATGTGTGTGTGTATGTCTGTATATATACACACATATGTACATGAGCTCGTGCCCAGACACACACACACACACACACACACACACACACACACACACACACACACACACACACACACACACCCCTACAGCAGCTATTCCAGTTTGGTAATGGCTGACTGGAAAATACCTATGTGCTCAACAACAACCCCTTTGCAAGACTGTTAAAATTTTATAAACCTTTTGTGGATGATATATATTTCAGATGGGCAGACACGACAGGGAGAATAAATGATTTTGTAGTTTTTTGGAAAGCACCACAGACGTTTTGAAATTCACCTTACTTTATTCCACTACTTGTATTAATTTCTTGTGTATAAATATTTTCTTAGATGCAAAAGGCAAATTCACTGTGAGTTTATATAAAAAAGAATGTAAGGAGAACACATGTTAAATGTGTACTCATTTACGTTCTCCACTGTGATTAAGAACCAGCTGTGCAGGACATCAAGATTTTGTGTACAAGGGATGAGGATTACATGACAGCTGTCTTTAATTT
Organism: Protopterus annectens; assembly: GCF_019279795.1. Lineage (NCBI taxonomy): Eukaryota > Metazoa > Chordata > Ceratodontiformes > Protopteridae > Protopterus > Protopterus annectens. The sequence goes on along the minus strand of NC_056748.1, from coordinate 344,395,231 downwards.
GAATGTGGATTTCTGTTTAAGGGGATTCATGTATGAAGAAATAGAAAAAGAAATTGTGAATTTCATGTTAATAGGAGGGATAAAGCACAACCCTTCTTCAATCGTCCATGTAATGAAGGTTATTTTGAGAGTAGAGAAATTCCATTTGGTAGTGTTGAGAGAACCCGGTGTACTAGAGGTAGAAATAGAATCAACTTTAACTTATGCAAGTGATGTTAAATATGTATGTAATGTTATAAAAGGCAATTGGAAAATACTTCAGCTAGATCCCACTCTAAAGGATTTAGTTGGAGATGCACCCTCCTTTGTTCAAGAGAAACAAGAACCTAAAACAACTATCATGTTATTCCCACAACATGTTGGAATCTCCAACATCAAATAGAATTGGTACATTTCCATGCAGAAGCTGTACCTGCTGCAAACATCTCATCCCATAATGAGTTTATACACCCCCGCACAGGCCAGAAATATAAATGCTACACTTATGCAGGTTACAGAAAGAAGCATTTAGTATATATATAGCCTCATGTAATTTATGCTCAAGTTTTTATATTGGAAAGACCGATACTTCAAGGAAAGCATCTCGTAGCATGTCTGTGATATTAGGCTTCAAGATTTGAAAAATCTGCTCGTTAGACATATCACTAATAATGTAACCATCGGTTCGTTTTCATGGTGATAAAAGGGACTAAAGAGAATATTAGAGGAGATGTTAGGATAAATCTGCTCGTTAGACATATCACTAATAATGTAACCATCGCTTCGTTTTCATGGTGATAAAAGGGACTAAAGAGAATATTAGAGGAGGAGATGTTAGGATAAATCTGCTCGTTAGACATATCACTAATAATGTAACCATCGGTTCGTTTTCATGGCGATAAAAGTGACTAAAGAGAATATTAGAGGAGGAGATGTTAGGATAAGAACTGAACAGAATGAGATAAAATGGATTGTTGAATTATAAGCCTATTTACCATCGGGTTTGACTGTATATTTACCTTTGAAACCAGCTCTGAAAGGGTGGAGGCTAATTAGGAAAATCCATTTAATTCTGGAGCGGGCAGTGCCCATAAGAAGACATTTCATTCGCTGCTTAATTCCCATTTAATTATGCTTTTTTTCAGTTATGGCAGATCTGAGGAAGGGTTTAGAAGTGCTCATCTAATGTTTCTAAGATTTGTTTTATTAAAAGTTTCATTTTATGCTTGTCAGCCTGGTGATCACACTAGCTATTCTCCTATTTTTATATATACACATTGGTATTGGTATCAAACCCCTTTTTAACATTTTGTATATGGGTTCAAGGGGTTGCATTAATGGTGACTATCATCAAGAGCCACTGTGTGTGTGTGTGTGTGTGTGTGTGTGTGTGTGTGTGTGTGTGTGTATATATATGTGTGTGTATATATATATATGTGTATGTATGTATATATATATATATATTTTTTTTTCTGTTCTCTCTCTCTCATATATATATATATATATATATATATATATATATAGATATATATCTGTGTGTGTGCATTGTGTATATGTACATACACACATTTGAGTGTGTGTGGGTGTAAAACAGAGAATGGATACAACAAAACATAAGTATGTCTTATGCACAAGGTGATGGGGTAATCTATTTACAGTGATGTACAAGTGCTGTATTGACTGATGGTTCATATGTAAATGAATGGATTGTATGAAACAGTGTCCTGACATCCTAGAGATCGACATCCAAATGTCAAACGCATGCAGAATGACAAGTTCTGCGCATGTTCCAGGGATTATCCCAGAGCGGAGTAAACCAACGGCAAGTGTTTTTGCAGGGGGGCAAGCCGCCTGCATCATATGCTAATTATATGGTCACAGTATAGTCGACTACCCACCCAAGATGCACAGTAGCGAAGCCTGCCCACAGCCCACCTACTTTGTGATTGAAACGTATCCCCCTTAATTTATCTATTAAATGGTTTTATTGTAGACATGTAACACAGTTGCAGACAATGATTTCTTGTGTTTACACTATTGTCTGCTTGTGTATATGCAACAACTAGCAGGCATGATGCGTTGTTGCCCCCCCCCCAAAAAAAAAATAAACTAAATAAATGAAGTGCTATAAATAAGGCCAGTCTGTGTCTCCGTGTTATGGGGGTTAACAAGTTCTCACATCTTTATATTTATTCCTCGTAGTGCTGGCAAACCAGGTATACACTGTATAACTTTTTTTTTTTTTTACATACTTGCCTAACTACAAATAGGTGAACTTTTTTCCGTAAAGAATGCCTAAAGTCATTTCCTTTTAATTTCTACTGTTTTAACTGCTCTGTGTGGACTTTTTTTCTTCTGTATTTAGTTCTGCAGCAGCTGAGAGATTAGAATGCATCTGTCATACAGGTTGTATCAAATACGTCAACCAACTAACAACCAGCTAACCCTCAGCAGTGGGTAGCCATGGGTTGTTTAATGTGTATTATTTATTTATATGCATCTAATAACAGGTAAAATCCATACAGACAAATATCACTTTTCAGCAGAGGTTTCAGCAGAAAAGTTTCAAATTCACATTTTAGAAGACTATGCGCAAATGAAATTTACCAGATGATGAATATCATTTCATTTATTGCATTCATTTAACATAGTTAAGAAGGGTATATTAAGTTTTCTTAATAATTAGCTGCCCTGCCTTAAGAAAGGAACACCTGCCAGTCATGAAAGAAACACCCAAACCTGCTCGACCCTTGCCAGGGGGTACTCTATTACACTATAACCAATCATATATACTAACACTGAGATACACAATCCACAGGGAAAGGAAATATTCCTCTACCTGGGGAATGGCAATCTCGCATACCTGTTGACTCCCTGCCTGTGTTGACCATTTGGCATTGATCTATTGTGTGTCAGGACATTGCACGTTTAATAACACTGTCCAACACCCAAATAAATATATCAGAATTAAAGGTGACTATACATAGCTAAGGCAATTACTAACTCACCTGAGTAGTTATCTTTCAAATTCTTTTTAGAAGTAACCCACCTTTGGTTTAATGTGTTTTGTACCATTGAATAACTGGTGGTAAGCAAGTAAGAAATATCTTCACAAACCTTAAAAATACAAGAAGGGAGAATTGGTAAGGAATGTTACACAGAACCTTTTCCTATTAATGCATTTGTGGAGAGGGTAAAAGCACTGTAAAGTTGTACACTTCACTAAAAGCAATCTGAAACCAATACATTACTTTGCATAAGTCAAACATTAAAAAAAAATGGATCTGAGAAAGTATACTAGAAGATTTGTGTCTTTTTTAAAAATTGCTATAGATGAAAAAATACCTCCTGTTTAAGCATGTGTGCAGTTCATAGTACCAGCTGTTGTGGGAGGATACTACCAGGTAGAAGTATGTTAGATCAATTAAATACCTGTAACTGTCCTGTAACAATTTTTAAATGTATTTACGCATATACTGAATAATAAACATGCATGATAGAAATGCCAGACTGTCAAAGTGCGTTTCTTGGCTGCAGACTTGAGTTGCTACATGTATTTATTCCTTCTTCAAGATGCAAGCCATGAGAAGATGAGGCTGTCGTGAACTGCCAATGCCTGTTTCTCAAAACTGACAACTAAGAAGTTGAGACAGGTAGCAGCAGCAGCAATTATTATTGATGGGCTGCTTTCCTTGGGTGCTCAGAATACTGTTATCAGCAAGGCATCGGGAATTGTTTTAAAAATTCATGAAACAATAATAGTACATAAAAATGGCAAAAGTAAATTGAAGCAGAAGGTCCTAAAACATGGTAAAGTAACAAGTAAACTATTGCAGACTCAGCACATAAAAAATAACATATGGTTATGTTTTCGGTTAATGTTCTAGTGTGGGGGATGGCTTAGGCTCTGCATTCTTCAGCAGGAGTTTCATAAAAGTGGATTTTACAACTCCTACATTTAGTTTTCTGAGGTCTTTAGCCTCAGCTTGGGAAATACAAGAAGTCATCAGTAGTGGAAGTAAAACAGACAGAGGCTTGGAAAGAAAAAAAAAGTCAGTTAATACTTGTCTAAGGCCTGTTTGCTTAAGAAATCAGTGTTAAAAATCAAAAGCCACACAAGTCAGATAACAAAGAAGCATGCAGGCTATCCTTAAAATGTAAGAGAAGTCCTGTCTGTGGTGTCAAGTTAGGGTTTCTCATGGCCACGTCCACGCTTCTCAGTGTGGAGGCCACATTAGTGATCCATAGTTAATTTTGTGATAGATGTAGAGGAGCATACACAAGACATCAAACACTAGCAGCATATACCACACATTATAATGTAGTATATAGCAAATAGCATCCCATACATACTTATAGGCAGAGATGGCTCATCCATGGGAAATGTAGACATTAGAGGTACACCTTCCAGATGTTGCTACAGCTGTTCAGGGGTATTCTTTACAATTGCTGCTGCAGGGACCACTGAAGCAACAATGATGGAGATGACAGGTGAACACAGTGGTAAAGTGAGCATGAAATTGTATGAAAACAATGTGAGCTGACTTTCTTATGCAGACACCCATGGTATGATATTTCCCCATTGTTGTCAAGGGAGGTCTTTATGATGTCATAGTCAGAGTTTTTCTTCTGTAGCATGAAAAAAATGAACACAACCAGTTGTAACAGCATTCAGATGAAAAACAGAAACAAAAACATTTTTGTGGGGTCAGTCCTTCATGCAGAAGATGTCATGCCCCAAACTCACTCACTTGTATGTCTCTACTTAAAATTATCTAAACTCACAAGTATCTAAACATGAAATATTGACAAAAAATATCTAAACACAAAATATCAACAAAACTGAAGTTATTCTAAAGGAAGATTTATACCCTTTCTCCACTGTTGTGTGACCTCCGAGTTGGTATATATAATCAGCAGGAGGTGTGGGGTGTGCAGGAGGAAAGCCCCCTGCAAAAATACTGGTTTTGGATGTGGTTATATCTGTCAACATTTTGTGTTTAGATATTTTTAGGTTAGATATTTTTTGTCAATATTTAGTACTTGGTATTTAACTCTGCAAGTGCACAATCCTATAGGAAAACAGAAAATTAAAAAAAGTCAGTCACTGTTGCTGTTGTGCTAGAAACAGTGCATGCGATGATTTTGTATGAGCTGCAGCTTCAGCCACATCCCACTGAATTAATCTGTTTTCATTCCAGTCAGACTGCTAGCATATTGGCATGTGAATCATTATAGTACCACAAGTCTTATTGCTACAAGCCGCTAACATCCTAATCGCACATTGTGTGCTGTATATCTACGCAATTGCAAATCCTTAGATGTCCATATCCTTGTAACATTAATGGTCCCAGCTACTTAAGCTCATGGCATAAAAGGACCATCCTGTAGCTGTCAGTGGTTTGTTATGGCTCCTTATATCTGCTTAGCTAACATGACATATTGTTACCTGCTACTAAGTTTCCTGAAGTGATTATGTAACTTTGCTGACGATGACTCCCAGATGCACTAGAGTACTTGGATGGCCTCAGACCGACAACCTTTACCTCATTCACTGGCAGTGAGGAGCGATTATGATACCATTTTTACAGTGACATGTACAGTATGGGCTGCTGTATTTTCTGGGACAGCATAGGTTAGCAGTTTGGTGGCCTAATGGGCATTATATGGCACAGAAAGCAATGACATATGTCAGAGGGAGCAGTGTGGTTGCAAGTGAAATGAACTCCATTGCTGATTATTCTGCTATGCCAAGGACCATAGGTCATATGTCACAGTGATGACCATCATCATCCTTGACAACTCCCTTTTCCCCATTTTCTGCATCGGGTCAGGGTATCCTGTCATCTGTCACTATCTCTCTCAATTCAATGCCGCACTCCTGCCTTTTTCGACACTCATGCCTGACTGTCGCAGATCTTCTATCACACAATTCATTCACCTCTTTCCTGGACATCCTCGTTTCCTCTTACCTTCTTCCAGTCTGTCCCAAATCATCTTCACCTGATTGTCTTCTGCTTTTCTGCACATGTCTGAACCACTGTAATCTATTCTCTTTAATCTTTTCTGCAATTTGACCTACTTTGGCTTCTGCTCTTATGTCTTCATTTTTTTCTTGTGTCCCACAGTGTGCAGCCTACCACCCTTCTCAGGCACTTCATTTCCATCATCTCTAGCTTCCTCATCTGCTCTGCCTTTACTGCCCAGGTTTCAATACCACACAGTAGTACTGGTAGCACCAGTCTTGTACACCTTAATTTTCAACTTTTCTGGCATTCTTCTGTCATTCACTAAATCTACATTCACTACAAATGTAAAATAAATAAATACATAAATACATCTGAGACTCTATGCCAGTTGGCTGCAGCCCCTCTGATTCTAACTTTGACCTCTTCATTCAGATTTCCCTTCTCCTCAACCATCCCGCCCAGATACTTGAAGCTATTAACCTGTTCCACAATATTCCCTTCTATCTAAGTTCTCACCTTCTTCTGATTTCTGCAGTTTGTTGCCATTACCACTAGTTTCATCCCATGTGCCTTTAGTTTTGCATTCCATTTCCCTAACCTTTGTTGACGTTCTTGCTCAGAGTCTGCCTGTAATGCCACATCATCTGCCTACAGTAACTTTGTTGATCTGTCCCCTTTGACCTGTTTGGTAATGTAGGCCTCACCAGTATAAACAGCAGTGGCCTCCGAACTGAACCCTGGTGCACACCCACTCCCATTGGAAACCCCTCCATGAGACCAAACACTGTTTGTACTTGAGTTATTGGGTTCTTGTACATAGCCTGTTCTAATTCTCTCAATGTTTCTGGGACTTTGAACCACTGCAGTATTGTCCAAATCAGCTTTCTTGTGACCTTGTCATATGCTTTCTCCAAGTATAGGAATGCCCATTTGGACTCTTTCCTCATCTCTAGCTTCTTCTCAACTATCTGTCTCACTACAAACATTGGGTCAGTTCTATTGCATCCTGATCTAAAACCAAATTGCTCATCTGCCATCTTACCTTCTACTACTCTGCGCATTTGTTTATCAGTCACCCTCTCCTGAACTTTCATGCAATGTGACAGGAGTTTGATGCCTCTGTATTGCCCACAGTTACCTTTGTTCTTGTAGACTGCCATGAGTATGCTTTTTCTCCAGTCATGTGGGATACATTTTTCTCTCCACACTGCTATTTATCCCGTCTCACCCAGCAACTTTATCATAGCTGCTTTCCTGACTTCATTTTCCTTTGTACTATTTTTATTTCTTCCAGGGTGGTGTCTTCTTCTTTTCTCACTATAGGCTGTGTCCGGTGCAGTACAGCTTGTTTGCAGTTTTCTTCATTCAGAAGCTGCTGGAAATGCGCTTTCCATCTGCCTTTGATGTCCTGTGGACTGGTGAGAAGGATGTTGCTGGCATCCTTTATATAGGATATCTGACAATCTTCTTTATCCTTCTGCTTTTCCTTGCAACCTGATGTAGTTTCTTTGTGCCGCCTACTGAGTCACTTTCCAGAAGTTGTAAAGTGTCTCTGATACCCTGTTCTTTGCTATTGCAACTCCTTTCCTAGCTTCTTTGTTACCCTAATACCACCAAAGGATGAGTAAGCCTGGAACAGTGTCACAAGAACTCCACCAGGATAATCACAAACCTTTTATTGAGCGCTTTCGTCAGGTTGCAACCAAAGACTTCATCAGAATACAACAAAACTTAATACACTCTTGTTAAGTATACTAAAACCTGTGAGAACACATGACATAATAAGACAATGAAACTTCTCGTTACATAAATTATGGACAGACTTTCTCTATCTAACACAGCACACATAAATTCATGGACAGATTCTAAAATAAAACAGCATAAAACACTATAACCTAAAAAGTAACAGAAATATAATAACAACATTACAACAAACAGAAGCCATAATATACAGCTCAAACATATAGAAACTAATAGAAACTATATAACTCAAAAACACAGCTTTAATAGGTTGCTTATACTGATGTTATAATTAAGACCCGGGGGGGGGGGGGCACAGGCATTCAACTTAATTTGTCAACATAATTCCCTGAATTCTAAATTTTCCCAGGGTCCCCCCTCTAGGATCTATTTTGACCCCTTCAACGACAGAAAATAAAATTGTTCTATATGCTTATACAAGGCATTGTTTTTGTTACCATTTTTTATGTCCTTGTAATGCTCATAAATTCTGTCCCTTAACTTTCTTTTAGTTTTCTCAATATAGAACATATTACAGTACTGACACAGGGCAGCATAAACAATCCCTTTGGAATTGCAGGAAAATTTGCCATTAGGTTTTATAGTTGTGTGGTTCCACTTAATCTGGTCACAGTTCATGACCAAATAACATTGAGAACAGCCACATTTTTTAGTCCCAGTAACAGTGCTGCTACTTTCAAAAACATTTACCCTCTCAAGTAACTGCTTGATGCTTGAACCTTTCCTAAACACTATTTGTGGCATATCTCCCACCTGGTCTAAAATACCAGGATGACTCCAGAATAGCTTCCAGTTTTTCTTTAAAATAGTAGTAATACTTTGATTGTCAGTGGAAAACATAGTAACAAAGGGACAGAACTATTTGGAGGGATCAGCAGTATTAGTAGACCTGAGAGTACCTGTAACATTACCCACCATGTTAACCCCCAAAATAGGTAGAATGTTGTGATTATTTCTTCTACACCCAATTTCCTTCTGTACTGAGGAGATCAAACTAGTGGGGTACCCTCTGGCCAAAAACAACTTAGTATTTCACACTGCAAAAGTAAATCCTGGTCAATACTGACCATTCGGGCAATCCTCACAAATTGTCCCTTTACTATACCATGCTTTAGAAATTCAGGATGGTTACTCTCAAAATGTACTAAACTATTACAACAGGTAGGTTTCCTATACAGGTTGCTTACAAAGCATTTTCCTATCTCAAACTTTTCTAATGTCTACATCCAAGTAGTTGATACCATCTTTTTTGTGTGTATGAGTGAAATTTAAAAAATCAGTGGTGGTTAAACCAATGAAGGTAGTGATGTCTTCCCCTGTATTGTTCCTCAAAAAAAAAGAAATCATCAATGTAACCTAAATAAACTATCTATTTGTTGGCAAACTCTGAAATGAGCAAGTATTTCCTTTCCCACACAAGCATAATGATGTTTGCAAACACTGAGGCACAAATGGCCCCCATGGCGATGCCTATCTTCTGTAGGAAATACTGCCCTTCAAAGTAGACAAAGTTGTTTTTCAATAATAATTCCATAAGGGTCACTAATGTTGCCACTTCACTATTAGTGAACATTTTACTGTCATACAAAAACTTCTCAAACCACTCCAGACCGGTGGTATGTGGAATAACATTATACAAGTTAGTAACATCCACTGTCAAAAAACTCACATTACCATAAAATAGTGCACCATTCAGTTTATCCAGAAAATTCCAGGAGTCTATGCAGATGTGCTTTTCTCCTTTTAACATATTTTTAAGAGTAAAATCAATGTATTGTTTTTGAGCCAGCTGCACTCACAATTGGTCACATAGGAGGATTGTAATAATTCTTGTGTATCTTCGGAATTCTGAAGATACTAGGGACTTTTGGATGTTTATTAACAAGAAATTCCAGTTGACTAGGGTCCAATTGCCCTTGGTCACAAAGATCTTGTGAAACCACATCTATCCTGTAATAGGACAGGTTAACAAAATGCCATGAAACCTCTTCATAGGTGGTTTCATCAAACAGTAATAAATTCATTCTTTCTACATAGTCTTGTTTACACATAACAACTACCCCACCCTCTTATTGGTTTCATGACTCTACTGTCCTGTCCTTACAAATGTCTGAAAGCAGTTTCCTTTCAGCTTCAGTTAAATTGTTACAATTATTTTCACTTTGGTGACTCAACAGAGCTCTGAAATCAAATTCACAAATTTTCTCAAACAATGTAAGACAGAAATGTTATTATAATATTTCTGTTACTTTTTAGGTAATGATGCTTTTTGCTGTTATTTGTCCATGAATTTAAGTGTGATGTGCTAGATACCCTAAGTCTGTTCATAATTAATGTAACGAGAAGTTTCATTGGCTTATGTCATGTGTTTCACAGGTTTTAGCATACTTAACAAGAGTGTATTAAGTTTTGTTGTATTCTGATGAAGTCTTTGATTACAACCTGACGAAAGCGCTCAATAAAAGGTTTTTGATTATCCTGGTGGAGTTCTTGTGACACTGTGTTCCAGGCTTGCTCATCCTTTGGTGGTAATAGTCTTTTTCCTTCTGGTTCCTGGTCTGTTTGTTGGTGGGACTTGCTTGTGAATGGAGTCTTCCACTAGAACTATCACCTTGGGTATTGACCCTGTAGAGAACATTGGACTACTAACCCAGCTGATTCAACAATTTTCTCAATGAGCAGCTGGGGGCATCTCTGGTGTGGCAGCTTCACAATTGGTAGCCACCCAGCTGGGCCTGACATTGGCTCAGCCCACAGCAGTAAATATAAATGTAGAACAGACTGTGAATGTGTCCTGTGTACCAGTGAGGGCTAATAACAACTTTAACATTCAAGACTGGCTGAAACAGGACATAGTATTTAATGGGAACTCAGGCTCTATAGCCAAGGTCCAGACTTTCAATCAATCACTTATGTGTCTGGAAAGGAAAATGATTAAATGCAGAAAACTGGAGTTGGAAAATTTATATTTTGTGGAGTGCATCAGGAGCAAGGTGGTGCCGAAAGGGCTAAGACTTTGGACGTTTCCATCAGGGCTAATAGCTGATTCACCTATGCACAAAGAACTGCTGGATTTGTTTTATCATCAGGGGTTTGAACTTATGGAAACTTTTATTAAGTTTAACAACAGATCTATAGAGACTCTGCAGGCAGAGATTGTTGAACATGACAAAGTTCTGCACAATGATTTGTTGTTTGATCCCTCTTTTCCAGCTTACAAGGATGACTTTTTGACAACTAACAAAATAGTTGCTGAAGTTAAAACCCAAAAAAAAAAAAGTTAAAAAGGGACAAGGAAGCTTACATATCAGGTAATGCATATCCTAGACCTCCTAACCTGCCTCTAATGCTGTCCATCAATCCTATTCAGCCAATAGTGGTGATGAGGAAGGTGTAGATTTAACGAAGGAAGTGAACCAGCAATTCCCTTTAAGGCGGGATTTTCCTCGTTGGTCAGAGAGGCTGCAGAACCAACGATGAGTGATGAACAATGCTCAGACTTCCAATTCCAGGTCCTTGGGGCCACCACAACAGGCACACAACTGGGGAAGGAACAGAAGAAACAACCGGAGGAACTAAGGCAATGTTTGTTACATTTTTCTCCTTAAACTGTTGATTTTGGGCCTTTGGACTTTCAAGCAGCTGTTGAATTGGATGTTCTTGCCTCAGAAGCCAATTTGGTATGTGTTCAAAACAAAAAAGCTGATTTTATACTGTATAACTGTTCTGGTCGTATGTTTGATGAAACAGCTGCAGATTTATTCAGCAAAAGACTTAGTTTTGTGCCAGCACAATGCTCTAATATTGTTGATTTGGTCTTGGACCTTAAGTTGTTTATTAGAAACTTGAATTTTAAATTGCTTTTCAATAATGTTAATGTTTTTGAACAGTGTTCTGGTTTACGTAGGAAAAGCATATACAACCCCCCCCCTGTACATTTCTGTCTTACATTGTTTGAGAACATTGACCACAGCAAGCGTGAAGACAGACTTCCTTTCAAAATATTTATTAGCGCAAAATAATCCACAGAGGTCAGGCACGTAAAAAGTTCTGCAAAGTACAGTATAAGGTGAAAGTCTAAAAAGCTAATAGATGTAAAATGTTACAAACGTTTTTCGTCTGGATAGATATCCAGACTTCTTCAGACACAGCTAACACTACGCACACTGAATATTTAACATTGTACTAAGCTATCCTGAATTTTAATAAAGTTTAGTGGACAGAATAACCATCTACTATCAAAGTAGATGAAGTAGAAAATAATTCATTGAATGAAAATTACTTTAAGTTGGAATTAGAAAAAAATGAACTTAGATGGCAATTACGGTTGGCAGCGTGTAATGAACCAGGATTGAATGAATTTTGTTCAATCGCATGTATATTAAAGATTAAAAGCCTATTAAGATAAAATAATAATACCATAACTTGAGTTTTGTATTTTAGTTTTTATGCTGTAACATATCCGATTATATTGTTCTCCTGGTTGTTTTTGCGACTGTGAATTTGATGGCTTTAACATCTACTTTGATAGTAGACGGTTATTCTGTCCACTAAACTTTATTAAAATTCAGGATAGCTTAGTACAATTAAAAGTTTAGACAGTATTTTTATATGTTTTTTTATGAGTAGTTTTAAAATATGGTTTTACAATTTTGTATTTGTAATCAGTGACGTGATGACTGTGACTTTAAAAGTTTTGTTAAGGCAAGCATTAATTAAACTGACACACCTGTGTTTAATTGTTTGAAACTATGTTAAATATTCAGTGTGCGTAGTGTTAGCTGTGTCTGAAGAAGTCCGGATATCTATCCAGATGAAAAACGTTTGTAACATTTTACATCTATTAGCTTTTTAGACTTTCACCTTATACTGTACTTTGCAGAACCTTTTACGTGCCTGACCTCTGTGGATTATTTTGCGCTAATAAATATTTTGAAAGGAAGTCTGTCTTCACGCTTGCTGTGGTAAACGCTTTTTCCTTACAAGAGTTGGATTTTTTGTTTTTAGTTACTGGATTGTTTGAGAACATGTTTGAATTTGATTTCAGAGCTCTGTTGAGTCACCAAAGTGAAATAATTGTGACAATTTAACTGAAGCTGAAAGGAAACTGCTTTCAGACATTTGTAAGGACAGGACAGTTAGAGTCATGAAACCCGATAAGGGGGGTAGTTGTGTATAAACAAGACTGTATAGAAAGAATGAATTTATTACTGTTTGAAACCACCAATGAAGAGGTTTCACTGCATTTTGTTAACTTGTCGTATTATATATAGGATAGATGTGGTTTTACAAGATCTTTGTGACCAAGGGCAATTGGACCCTGGTCATCTGGAATTTCTTTTTAATAAACATCCAAAAGTCCCTAGTATCTTCGGAATTCCAAAGATACACAAGAGTTATTACAACTCTCCTATGAGACCAGTTATAAGTGCAACTGGCTCAAAAACCCACACTTTGGGAAAATACATTGATTTTACTCTCAAAAATATATTAAAAGGAGAAATACATTAATTTTACTCTCAAAAATATATTAAAAGGAGAAAAGCACATCTACATAGACTCCTGGCATTTTCTGGATAAACTGAATTGTATTTCATGATAATGTAACTACAGAGGGATTAAATTGATCAGTCACAGCATGAAGTTATGGGAAAGAGTAGTGGAAGCTAGGTTAGTGATGATTAGTGATCAGCAGTATGGTTTCATGCCAAGAAAAAGCACTACAGTTGCGATGTTTGCTCTGAGAGTGTTGATGGAGAAGTACAGAGAAGGTCAGAAGGAGTTGCATTGTGTCTTTGTGGATTTAGAGAAAGTATATGACAGGGTGCCTAGAGAGGAGTTGTGGTATTGTATGAGGAAGTCGGGAGTGTCAGAGAAGTATGTAAGAGTGGTACAGGATATGTACGAGGGTAGTGTGACAGTGGTGAGGTCTGCAGTGGGAGTGACAGATGCATTTAAGGTGGAGGTGGGATTACATCAAGGATCAGCTCTGAGCCCTTTCTTATTTGTAATGGTGATGGACAGGTTGACAAACGAGATCAGACAGGAGTCCCAGTGGACTATGATGTTTGCAGATGACATTGTGATCTGTAGTGAGAGTAGGGAACAGGTGGAGGAGACCCTGGAGGGGTGGAGATTTGCTCTAGAGAGAAGGGGAATGAAGGTCAGCAGGACTAAGACAGAATATGTGTGTGTGTGAATGAGAGGGAGGATAGAGGAATGATGAGGATGCAGGGAGTAGAGGTGGCAAAGGTGGAGGAGGTTAAATACTTGGGATCAACAGTTCAGAGTAATGGTGAGTGTAGAAGAGAGGTAAAGAAGAGAGTACAGGCAGGATGGAGTGGGTGGAGAAGAGTGTCAGGAGTGATTTGTGACAGACTAGTACCAGTAAGAGTGAAAGTGAAGGTCTACAAGAGGGTAGTGAGACCAGCTATGTTATATGGGTTGGAGACGGTGGCATTGACAAAAAGGCAGGAGTCAGAGCTTGACGTGGCAGCATTGAAGATGTTAAGATTTGCACTTCGTGTGACGAGGATGGACAGGATTAGGAATATGTATATTAGAGGGTCAGCCCAGGTTGAAAGGTTTGGAGACAAAGCCAGAGAGGCAAGATTACATTGGTTTGGACATGTGCGGAGGAGGGATGTAGAGTATATTGGGGAAAAAGATGCGAAGGATGAAGTTGCCAGGTAACAGGAAAAGAGGAAGGCCTAAGATAAGGTTTATAGATGTGGTGAGCGATGACATGCAAGTGGTTGGTGTGACAGAGCAAGATGAAATGGAAACAGCTGATCTGCTGTGGCGACCCCTAACAGGAGCAGCCGAAAGAAGAAGATAATGTGAGTTTTTTGACAGTGGATGTTACTAACTTGTATAATGTTGTTCCACATACCACCGGTCTGGAGTGGTTTGAGAAGTTTTTGTATGACAGTAAAATGTTCACTAATAGTGAAGTGGCAACATTAGTGACCCTTATGGAATTATTACTGTAAAACAACTTTGTCTACTTTGAAGGGCAGTATTTCCTACAGAAGATAGGCATCGCCATGGGGGCCATTTGTGCCCCAGTGTTTGCAAACATCATTATGCTTATGTGGGAACGGAAATACTTGCTCAGTTCAGAGTTTGTCAACAAATGGACTGTTTATTTATGTTACATTGATGGTTTGTTTTTCTTGTGGAACGATACAGGGGAAGACATCACTACCTTCAGTGATTATTTAAACACCACCACTGATTTTTTAAATTTCACATACACACAAAAAAGATGGTATCAACTACTTGGATGTAGACAGTTCATAATTAATGTAATGAGAAGTTTCATTGGCTTATGTCATGTGCTTCACAGGTTTTAATATACTTAACAAGAGTGTATTAAGTTTTGTTGTATTCTGGTGAAGTCTTTGGTCACAACCTGATGAAAGCACTTAAAAGGTTTTTGATTCTCCTGGTGGAGTTCTTGTGACACTGTGTTCCAGGCTTGCTCATCCTTTGGTGGTACTAGTCTTTCTCATTCTGGTTACTGGTTTCTTTGTTAGCCTAGTCTGGGTGGTCATTCCTATCTCCCATTTTTCGATGATTTCCTGCATTTCACCACCAGCTTTCCTTGTGTACCTTAATTTCATACCTGGCTTAGACACATATCTGTGTACTATTTTCACATGCTATTTTGAGGCGCTGCCATTCTTCATCTCCACATATTTTCTCCTCTGCTTGGGGTGCTAGAGCCCTGAGTAATTCCTTGCTGTATATTTACAGTAAGAACCCCCATATCCTAATATTAAACATCTGTGTTGATGTTACTTGCAGCATATTGTAGCAAACTGATATGCAAACAACTGGTATACTGTACTGCACTACTACTGTATTTGGACATATTTATTGCTGCATATTGCATTTCTATGCCTGTTTGTTGCGTGCTGTACATCATAAAAGGTTAGATTTGCAGGGTGGATAACTGATAACTGATAACACCATGGTGCTGTACTATATGCTTTCACTATGGGCTACTCTTGATGGTATGTATCACTTTGTTGCACTTTCTCTGACAGCGGAGATATGTGGCAGTTATTGACAGATGTTACTGTAGCATTCTATGCAGCACACTGTAGTCAGGGTTATAGGACTGCAATTGTTTTAACACTATGATTATTAAGTCCAAGAATACATTGCAGGCAGAACACATGAAAAACCTGTCAATTCAAAATCTACAAATTAAAAAAAAAAATGTCTAATTTGGCTTTGCAATTTCAGAAATAAAACCAGCTGTACCTTCTAAAAAGCATCACATCTACATAGCACTTATAAAGGCTACCGTATAACCAAAAAGAATGTTACAAGCTGCAGACCTTTTGCAGGCCCCCAAAAGGAAAATAATGCAGGCTTCTCCCAGACCCTGCTTTTAGTTTTATAAGGTGTAACCAACAGCTTGCAGTGCTAAGTTAGCCCACTTTGGACCCTCTCTCATTCTACATATCTGCATCTTCCTTTCAGATTATTAGTGAACTGCCTTCTAGATTATATCCCTCTAGGCTACTCTTTTCTATGATACAATAACTGGCAGTCAAGACCTTATAATTTGGCTAATTACTGTGAGAATTTTCCCACAGCCCACGCATTTTGCAAACACACTTAAAGGTGCACACACAGAAAAACGTTTTCCATAATCAACCGCTTACAGTATTTTTATTTATTTTATTTGTTTACTGGGTAGAACATTGATCTAGACAAGAGAATTTTCAGAGTCATGCTGGAAAAAGCTATGCACAAACAGGGATAACAATGATGAATCTGCATGCACAGTTACACAAATACAAGTATTATGTTACTGTATTAAGCAGATATATGATATATGTGGTTATATATTTAATGTGGCACTTTTTACAGCTGTGTGCAATTACAATTTATGTAACTTTTTTACACCTGATTTTAGCTGGGGCTGGAAACACCTAAGATACACATCTTTCAGGGTATATCTGATATGATACTGGTGTCACTAAACAATGCCTGTTTGGGGTTTTAGTCTGGCTGGTATTGTACTTGGGTGTATGAGTAGTACACATCCATTGATGTCTACATAAATTAAAGACAGAAATGTATACCAGTGATTACATTATCATTCATATTTGTTTTCTACACAAGGCCACATGAAGGCACAGTCAAGGCATTGCTTTACAAAGATCAGTCCATGGGCTACCACTAAGATATCTACTGCTCCCTGTAGCTCCTCTCTGTATAACACCAAATTATATATTCTGGCATGTTTCTTTTAGGAAATACATAATACAACAGTTTATTGATCAGTAAGTGTGCCCTGCAGTACCAGTGATCAGCTTGGGGAAGAAATTGTACGGCCTACAAGTAAAGGGATGGCACACAGTCATTAGGAAAAAATGCCTAGAAGTGGTATTGTTTCAGGATGCATTCTTTGCAAATGCGGCTTGACCTTGGATGGTGATTATTACATTTTGGATACCTAGTGGGAATTTCCACTCATATGGAACACTGAGTCATAGAAAGACATCATTCTTTGATGTTTTATAAGATGCACAGCAGACTGCACAGCAAATTGGTTGCCTATGTGAAAAGAAATGCACATTAAACACAGACACATTTCAATGATTGATGGACTTGATAAAAGTACTCTTGGGATAGTGACAATGTGGTCTCCGGGATGGTACATGGGGTCACCAATGCCATGCTTCTCCTCTAGCTGCATCTCCAGCTGTCCACCTATGGTGAGCACCCAGTGTATTCCCATGCTTACCTGTTGATGTCTTCCACATGTGTGTATGATTTTTCTTCTTGCACATATTTCCCTTGGTACGTTGCTGCAGATCTTCCTTCCTTTCCATTTGTGTGTATTGCTTTGTTGGGCCAGCAGAGGACATGTGTTGATTCTGTGTGCGTCTTCCATTAGAGGTTTATGTCATGCCCGCTGGATACACTGTACTAAGCAAGCACTGTCACATGCAATACCTGCCATGTTGGGACATTAATGGCAGCATACACACACATTATTCTGACTTGTGTATATTCCACATAGACTATTAGTTGGACTTAACTATCCAGTCATGGTTCTGAAGATTGCATTTTTGTCTAAACTAGTGCTTGCTTTAATGTAATTTGGTAGTCTATTCCATGCATCAGCTACTCTGTCAGAGATCCAGTTAGTACACTTCTCATTCCTGTAGAATCTTCTACATTGGTTGTCTGATTCTCTACCACAAACATTCCCAGAGGTAGTTGTCTCTAAATGCTCTATATACCTGAATAAGGTTTCCTCTTAAATATCTGCATGAGACACTGTACAAGTTCAAATATTTGTCTTTCATAATAACTTAAATTTTTACATCCATGGATGCCCTTAGTATATTTCTGCTGTACTCTTCCCAGTTTACTCATGCTTGTTTTCTTATAAGATTTCTATATTTTTATTCCATACTCATATTTGGGTCTAATATATCTAACAAACAATGACTTCATCATTTCTGATTTGCTAGACTTTATAAACCTTTTTATACAACCTATTGTTCTATAACTATCATTAACCATTTGGTTGATATGATTAGGAAAAACCCAAATCTGCATCTACCTTTATACCCAGGTCCATACACGAATTTACAGTTTCAACCACTGTGTACTGTATTAAATATTCACCTTTTAATTTGTCTCCCAAATCTCATATGCTTAGATTTTGATGTATTTATGCACATATTATTCTCCTGTACCCATATTACCAATTTACTAAAGTTCTTTTGCAGACATACTCCATATGTAACACATGTAATCAGTTTACTCATTTTCAATTTTTTTTTACATACAGACTGTAGAAGGCATCAAAGGAAAAAGATAGATCTGGAAGATACCAGGGGTAATTCAATAAAGCCTACATGGAGCTGTTCTCCATGTGGGAATAGTGTTAAAGCTCAGACATGGAACATGTCAGCTGAGCGATCCAGGAAACCAGGCTGGGAGTGTACATGAGCCTCCCAGCACTGTGCAGACATGGATGTGAGTGTGTAATGCAAATCACCTCAATTGCTAGTGAAAACCATGCAAATGAGGTGATTTTGCGATCCAGGAAACAGACAAGCAACTGTGCAGGTGCCCTGTCTGCAGGAAAAATGTACCCAGTTACTAACCATGTACCGGAATGTAACAATAAAACAACGGCTGTGACAACTCAAATAAAAGCATGTATTAGGTGCAGTAGGCATGCCAATGACCAAAACTATGGCTATTGAAAGTGATGCAATTAATGAAAAAGTAAAAGTATTTTTTATGACATATGTCACGTCTAAGAGGAGCACAGCAACAAGCAAACATAATAGGCTGAAAAATTAAAATAGTAAGATGTGATAGTTAAAGCTATATTGAAGTTTCCCATTGTACTAGCCAGCATGCAGAGCCATACAATGGCAGGTTTTAGTGGTTGCTAAAGACATAGGCTCTGGTGTACTGCAGTATTTAGGGTATATGCAGTTAGGTGTATATAAATGAACTAAGTTTATTTAATAGCAAAATGGGCCATTGTGCCCACAGGTACTAACTGTGTAAGGGCTAGAACTGTGTTAGTGTAGGCAGAAGAGACTGCTGACATGAAAAAGGGGTGTGTCATGGTTTGTGTAAGCACATTGGAGCTCTGCAGCTCCTGTTTGTGCTCAGCTAAGCAGAGGTGTGTGCCTGTGGCTGCTAAACTGTGCTTAGCTGATTAAAGAAAAGCTAAGTGTGCTCGTGTACAGGGGAGGACCCTTTTTGCTCAGCAATGTTTACACTAGCTCCATGGGTTTGTGTGGAGCACCACGGGGCTTAGAAGTGGAGGAAATTGAAGAAAAAAAAGGGGGAAATAGCCTGGGAAAGCCAATCAAGCATAAATGACTGATAAGCCCTGTTCCACTGAAACTGGCCCATTTAAAACCCTTAATAATATAGCTGACAGGTGGAATGCATCATAGTCAGAAAATTACGCAGGCTGCATCTGCAACATACCAGTATAAAGTATGCATACACCCTTCAATCTGATTTTTCCCACATACTGTGCACCATTGGTGTACACACTTGGAAATTTTAACAGACAAAATGATGGGGGCTACTGCTGCTCTGCTACATCTGTATGCACTACAGGCTGAGGTCAGTGATGAGAATGATGCTGACAATAGACCCAAATTGAGGAGGAGAAGAGTGTTCAGGCCTAGAGTAACCTTTCAGGGGCTACATGAGCTGGAGATAGTAGAGTGCTATAGGGTGGACAGTGACATACTACAGCAACTCACCGAGCTCTGCCAGCCTTACCTCAGACCCAGAGCCAACAGAGGGGAACCCATCCCAGTGGAAACAAAGGTAAGTGTAGCCTTAAGAATACTAGCTACAGGTGCTTTCCAAAGACCTACTAGGGACATGATGGGAATCTCACAGGCATCCACTTCCAGGGTACTCTACCAGTTCCTGGATGTCATGCTAACACGTGCCAGTGAGCACATTTATTTCCCCAACACCCCTGAGGAAAGGACCAGCAACATGCATCTCTTCCACTGTGCAGCACACTACCCAGAGGTACTGGGTGCCATAGACTGCACTCATGTGCACATCAAAGCACCACCTGGTGGGGAGGGTAGAGTCTACATCAACCGCAAGGGGTATCATTCCATCAACTGCCTGGTTGTGTGCAATGCCCAGGGCATTATCATAAATGTATGTGCTGGCAGCCCTGGCAGTTATCACAACTCGCACATCTGGCATGCATCACAGCTGTACCAGGCATTTGCCAGGGGGGACATCCTGTATGGCCATCTAGTGGGGGATGCTGGCTACAGACTGGAACTGTGGATGATGACACCTATCAGAAATGCACACGCACCCACTGAAGAATGCCATAATGAGGGACACGCACAAACTAGGAACATCATAGAGCATGTGTTTGGGCTGCTCAAGTCATGGTTACGCTGCCTTGACATATCTGGTGGAGCCCTGCAGTACTCTCCCGCCACATGTGCACACATGTTCATAGTATCTGCCATGCTACACAATATGATCCGGCAGAAATATCACAGGGAAGGGCCACACAGGCCCTCACCACTACCAAGGTCCCCACAGGCACAGGCAGACTGAGGAGGAACCCCTTGAGCCTGACCCTGTAGGCAGGTGTAGGCATGCCCAGCATGCCCTGGCCTTGGCAAAGAGGCAATGCATAGCACATACATTGACATAGGGGCCCAGGGACTGACACCTCTCTCTGACTCGCATAAATACAGTAAAATGGATGCCAGCCACATCACACCACCTATACCTTACCATGTATAGGCTCTGTACTTCTTGCATCTGACAGTCAGCCCTGAAGCACTGTCCTCTCAACTACTGCTGGCACAAGGCAAGTCACTCTTATTAACAATAAATGAATAGGGTAGTAGACTGTGGTAGCATATGTATGGTATTGCTGAATGTATGCATGGGAATGGAGTGGGTTACCAGGATAGCAATAGACAATGGACAGCTGTGTGGGACAACAGAAACCCTCTCCCATATGCTGGCTTCCCCACAATATGCAGTAGGCCCTAAGCCAGCAAAATCCACTGCATTATGTGAGGGACTTACAAACAGTGGAGTCAAAGGACAAATGCATGGACACCAATGTTGAAATCCCATGCATAGCTCTAAACCTCTTACAGCAAGAAATCTGTACAAAGCCATAAAGAAGTGTGGGGCAAAGCCCCCAAAACAGGAACAAGTCTTAAATATTGCTCTTACGAACATAGAAAGTTGATAGAACAACAGGTGTTGCAGTTGCATGAATTCTCTGAAGGGCAAGAAGTCTGAAACTGAAATGTCTGTCATTACTTTCTAACTTTAGTCGTTAATGATTTCACTATTTGCCACACAACCACAATTTTATGAAAAATGGACCCAAAATAGGAGTCAAATATCTGGACAGTCTGTGAAGATGTGTACAGTTGAGAGGTATGCCCCCCTCCCCTCAACATACCCGTGTTCCCATAGTACAGCAGTAACATTTATGTTTGTAAAGGTAATAGCAGCAGATCACACATCCGTAGGGCTGCCTCAATTAACTGGATAACTTGTTCCATTTCTACAATATGCAGGGGTCAATGTGCTATGTATTTGTGTGGTTAATAGTGTCAAGAAGTAGACAGCACTTGCTGGTGGCTGTTGTGGCTTAGTGGTCTAAGTACAGTACTGCGGTTGTCAGGGTCCATGTTTCAAAACTGGTCATGCCAACTATTTTGCATGTCAGCTACACCAACAGTAGGAGTTGTGTACACTGTCCAGAAGCCTATATTTGTTAATCCAGGAAAGCTGGACAATGGAGGAATAGGTGGCCACACATATGGACAGTACACAACTCGGAGTAATCTACACAGTGCCTAGTAGAACAGCAGGTTGTAACAAGTCAGTCTACTGCCAGGATATAAAGACTGCCACCTTACTCTGTCAGTACTGACAATAAGTCAGTGGGCACCATCCATACCCCTGGAATGACAGAATGTCCACACATATACCTCATATATCTGTTCTGCTTGTCATAACAATGCATTTGCCTGAAAAACTATTTGCAAAACAATAAAGGTTGATGTAAAAACATCAATGACAGACAATTGAGATGCAGATGTCATACCCATAAGTAAATGCAAGCTAATACAAAACTGTTCTACCAACTGTGTATATTTGGAAGAGCAATAGTAAGAGCCTGCCCCCATGTCTGGGCCTGTGTCTGACTGTTATATATGGACCTGTCCAGATGTCTGTAAGAGTTTGAGAGTTATGGCCAACCTGTAGCCTTATAATAGTGCAACACAAACTGTCCGAGGACCACAGCAGATGTATGGGTGCACAGTGATGGACAGCCTGCTAAACCGGTACAGTCAGAGGTGTGAAGTCTGTAACCCTGTGTGTGATGTTATGACTTCTACTCACTCGCACCATAACAACAAATGCATAATAGCAGCAACTGTGGACAAAGGCTGTGACTGGACTACAGAAGGACAAAGAGATGCATATAAGGGGAAGGGGAACCACTGGCCAGACAAACATAAAATGTGCACACTATAACAATTTATGCTGTAACATAGTTCCCTGCAGTGTATGGGGTCATTAAATAAATGTCTGTAAGTGCTCCCTCACATTACTCTATACTGATCTGCCACTTGCATAGCAGAAAATCACAGTGTTATGTAGAATATACCACACATATATTATGGAAAACTCTGCTCAGTCCAGTGAACTCTGTACCCACACCAGGATATGACTCTGTTAATAAGGATAGCACACAGCCAGGAGATCCCCAGCTAGTATATCACTTAGATGCTGGAGTGTTTACACAGGTTCATCAGCCAGTCAGCTGTAGCACGCAAATTCCTGGACTAGAGTACAGCTAGCTCTGGAATGGAGTCCAACTGTTACTATTGAAGGTCATACTGGGCATGCTCCTATACTTAGAGAATTACAGCCCATGTCTAAACCCACATCTGACTATACAGCTGTGTTGTCCATATATGTCTTTGCATACAGACAGCTATGTACACCTTAACTGCCTCTCCCCACCCCCATCAGACAGGATTACCCTCAGCTATCTGGAGGTAGCACATATGTGATATATCTACATCTGCTGAATGTGATAGCCATACATATATATAGGTAACATATACAAGTATATCAATTATAGACAGGCAGAGACATGGGAAGGAGGAAGGAGGGACAGACTGAGATAGATATATATAAAGAGAAAGACATAGACACCCTGAAAGGCATAGAGTGATGTCCTGATGCAGACACTTGCACACCAACTGTAATCACTGGCAAGTGCCAGTACAAAGAAACTCCATTGTGTAATAGTAGTGAGGTAGGGGTTGTAATCCCACATCACCTGCCTTGTATGTGTGTGTTTTTAGGTTAAAGCATTTTGAGGCCTTTTCCACCCAGTAAACTTCCCAATATCATACTTTACAAGGCATGCTAATGTCATTCACCTTAGAAGCATTGTTGGATAGTCTGTAGGTATAGAATCTCTGTGACACACTTGATAACGATGTAGCACTATAGTACAGAAAACTAGATAGGTAGGGGTTCTTATCTCAATACTGACAACTGTGATACAGTGTGTGTGT
This sequence comes from Protopterus annectens, assembly GCF_019279795.1. Lineage (NCBI taxonomy): Eukaryota > Metazoa > Chordata > Ceratodontiformes > Protopteridae > Protopterus > Protopterus annectens. The sequence continues at coordinate 344,371,401 of NC_056748.1, read as the reverse complement.
AGCATATCTTTAGATGCAGGCCATACCACTCATCTGTACAGATGTATGCAGAATGTCCAGATGTTTGCAACATATATGTGGTCCGTGTCTCATAACAATGGGGTTTTATGTCACATCAGTGGCAAATCCATGAGTTGAAATCACAGATAGTGACAGACATGTCGTCTTCAGACATCATACCCTTCTGAAACATCATGCCGATGCAAACTCCGTTACCTTATCACTCGTCTAGGTTTCTAAGAGCAATATGTGAGAAGTGTCCCTATTGTTGGGGGTTTTTTCCCCACCATTCATGAAGGCATTCCCAAGATTAATTGCTGTAAGAGGTTGTAAGTTATGTCTCCGGCATACGTCTGTTGTGCATGCAATATGTACATAGCATTATAGTACATACAAGTAGATAGGTAGGGGATCTAATCTGAGTATTGTCAACTGTGTGAGTGTATGTGTTTCTGTATGCCTATCCACTGTGGCTGTCTTGCCTGTGTGTATGCGATGGTTATACCATTTTGTGTGCCTGTTCCACCCTGTTAACTCCCCCATTGCCAACCTACTTGGACCCCTACAGATGTGGATTTTAGGACACAAAGGCGCTGTGGCGTGTGCAACAATCATATCTGTCTATATTGTATATAAGATAGGTAGGTGTTCTAATCTGAAAAGTGTCCGCTTTGTGTGCACGTGTTTCAATGCATGTCCCTATGCAGTAGTGTGTGTGTGCACTTGAGCTGGCTCAATGTTGAGGGCCTGTTAACCCCCCATTGTCAATCTTAACAGCCCCTGCAATTGTCACCCACCTGAATAGTAGTGGCAGACACTGCAAAACTATAGTAGTTATGTATGTAGCACTACCGTATGTAAAACTAGGCAGGTAGAGATTCTATTGTCAACAAGGGCAGGTCATGAGTGGGTGTGTTTGTGTGTTTGTATGTATATCCCATTGCAGCAGTTTAACTGTGTTATGGCCACCAGCATTCCTCTCAACCCCTCAGACAGACATCTGGTTAAAGCCATAAGAAAAGTGGGGCAAAGGCCAAACATTGAGCACAGGCTTCACATATTGCTGTGACATACATGGAAATTAGATACCAGAACAGGTTGTGCATTTGAATGCATTTTTCAAAGGGTATGACTTGTGACATGACAATATCAGTCATTAATCTCTAATGTTAGTCTTACATGATTTTCCAGCAATTTGCTAGAAAACCACAATGCTATGACAAACTGAAATAAAATATGTGGCAAACAGCAGGACATTCTGCAGAAATATGTAGTGGTGAGAGGTATGGCCACCATCTGTACCATCCTACAGGTTGCAGTCCATGTTTGGCAAGGTGCAACCTGTGACAACAACTCAACAATACAGTGGTCCCAAGAGTGTAGGACAACAAACATTTTATGAAGTTGTCTACTAATTGCATGCAGCAGTTATTGTACATCACAAGCACCTTAATTTCATGACATATAGTGTAAGCTAAGGTAATGTCACACAAAGAAACTGTCATATGAGCAAACCAAAAGGACATCATGTCTGTTACACTTGCTGTGGGTATGGTATGTCCTGCCAACTGTCACGTTACTACACTGTGTCCCACAGTCCACATTTGATAAGGTGTCAACCACAATCTGTGTTGCCTATGTGCATGCAATATGCAGACATGTGAAGATCCTGTGACTACCTACTGCCCCCAGTGACCCACATGTATCTAGGCATGAATGCTAACTGCCACCACACACATATATAGGTACTGCCTAAGGCTGTGTCAGCTAAGTAGTGTGCAGTCTGTCATTTAGCCACAGACTGATGTTGACGGACCATACAGTGGGTATGGAATGTTGAAAGCTCCTGGTCTCACACTAAATGTAGACAATGGTGTCAGCATACCATACAGTAAGGACATGGCCCCACTATTTCCCACATCAGCACAACCCTATAAACGCATACTGCAATGATAGACCTGGGTAATCAGCATGCTAACAATGTTGCATTTAGGCAATAAGTAGTAGCAGTGGTCAGAAAAGGCTTGTATGTGGTTCACCACATAGGTAAATGGACCGCATCCAGACAAAAGGTGGAAATTACTTCTGAATAGTCCTCAGTCAGTAAAACAATACATTAGCAGCATGGCCGGTCTGCTATGCACCTAAGCAAACATCTTTAGAAACTGTAAAGGCTATGTTAACATCCACAAAGGTCATACATGGCCCTCAACACCTGTGCCATGCAGACAGCCTCTAAGCAGTACTGCTCCAGTGGTTATCGGTCAGGTTGTCCACAGGTGTCTGTGGCATGCTAGATGGCAATGTTATGATCAGCCCTTCAACAGCTACCCCATATATGCTTGTATAGCCCTGTGCACATTACTGACATGACAGGCCTGAATCACATATGACAAAGGACAAAAAAGTTGATGGAGAGGACAGGTTTGTCAACCAGAGGCTGCCCTGTTTCATGAATGCACTCCCCTAACATGCCAAACACAGTACCATGCAGACCCTTTTCAACTGCTTCAAGGTTGAGTGGATGGGAAATAAAAACAGACACCTGTCCCAGGGCTCCAACATGTGTCCATCAATGCCATGGCCAACATGTGCTGATTGATGATTGTGTTGGGGGTGAAATAAGGGACCCAGGTCCAGTACTTTAGTAACCTTTTCTGTAACTATGAGCCTGTGATGCCAAGTAACACCCAGGTGACATTTATCAAAACTAGCTTGCTGTGTCAAGGGGTATGCATGCAAGGTTATGCTGTCTGCCCCCATCATCCCTCACACACTTTTCCACACGTACTTTGGCAATGAAAAGGTGTCTGTGTTACCACCCCACCATCTTGAGTATCTGTAATGGCAGCAGCTAACCACGACTTGCACACTCAGATACCTGACACAGAAACAGTACTGCTGATTGACTGTTGTCTCACAGACCTTATTCTAACAGCAATAAAGCATCATGGCACATATGTACATACATATTTTGATGCATACACATGACAATTGGCAGCAGACAGCACCTTACATGGCATAACACTACTACAGTACAAAATGCCATTACATGTACTAGATTCACCCTGTGCATCACACACATAGTAGCATGTCCCTGCATCGATGGTATGGATAACAGGCATGTGGCACCGGTATCATCACATGCACAGGGTACAGTGTGGGGTTGCCAAAGGCCTAGGCTGTGCCATACAGTTCACATCATATGTATGTGTCTGGAGGGGTGCTGGTCAGTTGGTCCATGGAGAGTAGCTGTGTGCATCTGTCGGTGACCTGCATGTGACAGTCATGTGTGAGTGTGGGCTTGACTGTGTGCATGCAATGTGCCAGCCCTACATGAGGGTATGTTGGACAGCTGTGGACTGTACATGGCAGAATGTACAGTTCACAGTCTCCAGCCATGAACATGGGAATTGGTTCTGCCAGGAGTGGCACTGGCACCACCATGCCCAAGGCTAGATCTGGTACTACTTCCTGCCAGTGACAAGTGTCTGCTGGCTCTGTGTCCCTCACGGGTCTGTCCAGGGCCACATGCCCATGGCCTGCCATGTTGTGGTGTGGACAACACTCTCCTTTTGTTAGTGCTGTTGGTACTGCCACTAGGGGAGTGTGAGCATGCATGGCCACATGGGCTCTCAGTTGATGTTGTTGCTGACCTACATCCACGTGTCCAATGCCCTACTCTCACCACATGCTCAAGCACAGACCTTGCATGGTTAAGGACTGACAATGTCTCACCCCACCATCTATCCACTACATCAGTAAAATGATGTAAGGCATCAGCAGTGCTGTGGAGGGTGTCATGCATGCTAGGCAGTGTTGCATCCATGACCCTGAGCATCCATCTGGTGCACAGTTCACAACATGCCTGTGCCTCCATGATGTACTAAAACATGCATAGACATGTGCTGTGACACCTCTGACAGGGGCTTGATTGGCAGCAGTCCTCCTTTGAGCAGGTCTGTCAATCTGCCTGTGTGGGACCTTGCCAGCTCTCTGGATATGGCTAGTGTCTAAGTCTCAGATGCCATAGTCACCACACTACCTTGTTTGATGCCACCACCCTCTGACTGCCCAATATCTGTGGCTGCTGGGGACTGGGTATGTGTGGGCATACTGACTGTCTGTGGGGGATTGATGGTGGAAGTGGGATGTCAACCAGTGGGACAGATTCAGCCCCCAATAACCTCACCTGTGCCTCACAATGGTCACCATCATCATCAGTGTCTGATAAGAAACTGACATCAGGTTGTGAGGGAGACACACTCCAACCCCCTTGGTCACCTGTGAGGGGAAGACCACATGAATATATCAATTCCTGCGCTATAAATTTTGATGACACACACACAGACATGAAGACACACAAGTGAGGTGCCACAAAGGCATTATACAGACCACACCTTCTGACTGATGCCATGCAGCACACAATCAGACCACAACAGACACACTCCGGACAGGCCCCAACAACATGTGGTGCAGCTATATATCCAGGTAATGTTGCTAGTACTATACACCTGTGAGATGCATGAGAAGTTGGAGTATGTGATGAACTTCCACCTAACACACAGTGCACCTGTGTACACAATAGTAATGCACTCCTGTATAGCACAGTGTCTATACCTATACCAAACTATGTGGGAATATATTACAGCTCCTGGAAATATGCTACTCTGATTACCAATGTGATGCACTGCAGTGAACCCCATCACAGGTGAACATATTGCAATATGGTTCCACTTAAGAGTTGTGTGCATGGCAAACTGGCAGCTCTTAACATGCCTAGGTTATAGGTGACCCATAATATGATAGTTCACACTCATCAGCTACAGGTTGATGTTCCCCATTCACACCAGAAGTACCTATGTAGTTGTGAGGGAGAGGTGTTGCCAGCATGCACACATATGACAATGGTGCAAGATATGTGAATTTATCAACATCTACAGTACAAGGTGTGATAATAACCAAATTGCTGACATTCACAATATGTGTGCATTACAAAATCCCAACCACAGATGCAGATTGCCCTGACATATGCATACAGGTATGCAGAGGCTTCCACTATGAATACTACAGTATTAACATGACCACTGGAAGCTTACCTGGGCTCTGTGCCACCCACCTCCATGACATATGTACTGACCCTTTCCTGTGAGCTGGTGGCTGATGCCAGGTTTGCCAGGAACAATTCTGTGGCTGAGAGTGGTGGTTGTGTAACAGGCCCTCCACCTGTGCTAGCACGGTCCCTGGCTACAGCTGCAGCCCTTTGCAGTGAATGTGTATGAGATCAGTGGCATGATGTCAGACCTGTTCATAGCTTCTGTGCTGGCAGCCTACATTATTGACTGTTGCTACCACTTCTGCCCACAGGGCAGCACATTGTTGCAGGATTTGGTGACTCCTTCCCAACAGTACTCTGTGATGGAGTCTCAGGGCATCAAGGATTGTAGCAGTCTCAGACTCTGAGAAGGGGGGGTTACATATTCTGTACATCCACCTAAAAGACATGAACAGGGGAACACATCACAGGACTGCATACACTGCTCACTATTATGTACAGACCCTGCACATACACTGTTGCCAGCATTATCCACCACTAACCCCCACATCATACCCCAACCATCTATCAGCACAGTATGTCTGTGGGTATTGGAAACATACTGGCATTACAGCATGCATTGCCCCGTCCCTGATTTATCAAGCTACTTGCTGCTTGTGCTCTGAGGTGTTGCACTTCCTGTAGATGTTGTACCTATTACTCCTTGGTCATAGGCTGTCTACATGTCCTGCTGTGGTGTCAGCACCTACTGCATTAGCTGTCAACTGGTCTGTAGGCCCACCCCCTCAGGTCTCCCTGGTCTTCCTCCATCATATTCTGGAGTCTATGGCTGGACAATGTCTTACCGTTTCCTCAGCCAATGTGCTTGACATTGGTGTTCTGGCACTGTAACACCTGCCTCGTGTACACGGATGGACAGCCATCTACAAACACCACCAAGGAACACAACGTGTGAGAGTTGGAATGACTGTAGGAACCTGCAGTCCATGCTCTCTGCCTGTCAGTGCTGCATATCTGTCCCCAAACAGGTTGTCAATACAATCAGTACACCTCACACACCTGCATAACGCACACAAACATCTGCAGTGGTCATCAGCATACACATCCACAAATAAAAGGGATCTTTGAGGCAAAGACACACATGAATGCCACAGCCATAAACAGCACATAACACAAATGGACACACTCTGTGTCCAACAGCCAAACAGGCGTCAGCCCATGTCAAACATGTTGCACATAGGGGATTCCAGTGGAGACACGCTGGTGTGCCTCTGACCAGTCTGTATGTGGATGGTCACAGTTACTTTTGTGACAGGTGACAATCTATACCATACTGCATACACACTGCTGTCTCTCACCAACAGGTACTGTTATGGGACTGTCACAGTACATGTTGGTGTGCCTGACCTGACATGTACATCCCCGGACTATATGCAGTGAGACATGAGTGTGCACACAGGTTGTGTTCCAGGCAGGTATGTCCATAGCCTTATGCAGCATTATGCTGTCACCAAGACAGATGCCACAATACAATCAGGAAATAAGTGACCTTAACATGTCCACATTTCTCCTGTTATATTCCGGGGGGTTTCAGTATCTGTGAGTTGGGGGTGATGTGTTAGACCATGATGCTCTGCAAGAGGTGGCTCACATCTCTCTTCACAGGTCTTCATGCATCTGGCAGTGGTTTCCACCAGCCCCATAGTGACTCCATGAGTAACATTGTTGAAGTTATCACTACCAACATACAAGTGTCAGTGCAACACACATTGCAGACCCTGGTGCTAAATGCTAGAGGTGTAATTTTTGACTTTGCCCTCATTACAAGCATCCCTCACCCTGGGATCTGCAGACATCTGTGCAGTCACACAGACCATTGTTCAAATGTGCAGAGAGCACCCCAGTCTTACATGGTCAACTATCCTATCTTACATACATACAGAAGCCAAAGTGTAGCCGGTAATGGTATGAAACATGAGTTTTCTGTATATATGAGACACTTACCTCCACACTGTACAGACAGTAAGATGCACAGGGAACACTGGAGGGCAGTTCACCATTGCCAGCACAAACCTATTCAATTCACAGCTAGCTACCGGCCACCACATGTGACCAGGAAGCCCATTCTGCCTATATGGACCTCATTAACTGTATTTGGAGTTGGGTCTGTATCCTGATCCTGCATCAATGACTCTAACATTGATTGTAAGAAGTACCCATGCCAGCACACAAATGGCCAGTTAGGCCATCATCAGTGGATGTAAGAGCACCTTGGTGTGGCCAGAGGCTACCCCCACATGAGGTGAAGGTGTATTGCACTTGATATTCCACAACACGGGTTAACAGTGCTGCACCCCTACAGTGTCATCCTATGTGGTAAAGCAACTGTCATGCAGTCACGTTTGCAGTCACTATCTTGCAAAATACCCATCAAGTTAGGGTAGCCATACATATACCTCCAATGTGGAATACTTCCTCCAGGGGAGTATACACACCCTCACAGGCCCCAAACCATCATCAAGGACAGGCACCAATTTACACACATACACACAAGTGCTACATGTGCATTTGTACAGATGCATGTAGTCAGATATACCCAACAGGCCTACATCATCCACTTCTAGGATATGTGCACCTGTCTGGTGGACATGTGCAATACATACTGTCCATTACAGGGAAGACATACCACTGACAAGACAAAGTAGGGGCAGCTTCCCATTTTGGAGCAATGTCTCCTTAGTGTGTACATGAGAATGGGATCTGTCGTGCACATCTGCACAACAAACAGAGCCTGCATTATTCAGTACACATAGTCATCTCCCCTACTGCACATGTGTATGCAACTGCACAGGAAGCAGTTGCAGCTGCTCACTTGTGCTCAGGGAGACCAGCTAAATCACTGCTGTTGGCATTGCATACCAGATGCCTGACAGTCAGTGTAGGCTGCAAACCCTGTGTTCCCCATGAATACATCAGGATGTCCGCAGTACATCTTCCATCTCATATATGTGGGGAACAGGTCACCACTGCCATGTGATAGTCATGGTATACATCTGCCATGAGAGCCTATCACATCACAGGGTGCATTCTACATGCCCCAAGCATAACCTTGCAACACCATAGGGAGCCATATTTAAAGGAGGACTGACTACTGCCTTTGTCCCATCCATTTCATGGATGACCACAGTCACCCCTTTAGACTAAGGTGGGCTGTCCCCCACTCAGTCACATGATAGACACAGCAGCCTAACTAGGCCATTCTGCAAGGCCATAGCACAGTTTCACATGAACCCCATTAACAAGGACATGTGCAACCTGGACAGACTCCATTATGCATACTTAAGCTTTGTCAAGGAAGGGTTCATGTCTGCTACACTCAGGTGACCTCAATGACACAATTACCAAAGCCGTGTATTGAGGGTGACACTGCAAAATGCCTACCTTGAGCTGGACAAACTAAGTGGCAGTATAGCCCACATGGCCATCATAGATATGACACTGCCAAGTATGCATCACACCATATGTTACCATAGGGGTAGCACACCAGTGCAGTGACATAGCCCACCTATTCCACATAGGGAAATGCAACTCATGCAGTTCACCCATAAGTAGGTGTGTAACCTGTTGTTCTGTGTTTGGGCCTCTATTATGTGTGATCTACACATCTGAGGTGCATGTAACAGCCATTAGCCTATGTCCGACCATGTCTGTGGACATCTGCATGCTGTTTGCCATCACTGGATTCCCTACTGATATGGATATCTACTTAGGAGGTCTCACACAGATACATGACTATTGCCAAATACATGGCCTCAGGCCACATAATAGGACATGCAGTGTGAACCCCTATAGGGAAACTGACATCACCACATATGACAGTACAAGCAACATGCTAGTAATGCAATCAGTTGTGAGTGTGCTGTGGATACATATCTTTGGCAACATGACATGTCAACACAATGCTGCTTCCATTGTAAGATTAACCTTCTACATGGTTCATGTCATATATAAGGGTATGTCATCACAGGGCGTGGGGTATAAACATCCCCACACCCCCCAATGAGGATCCTTAATGTCTATAATTCATTGTTTGTCATTCACATCACAAAACACATGCAGCAGCTGGGGTCATTGCAGAGGTTCCCCAACGGAGAATATCAGGCCATCACACAAGTAACTCACAGCAATAGGCCATAATACCAAACCTCTACCCAGTTTCATACATAATCCTTATGGGTGACCTCAGTGTGGCATGCAAAACACTCATGGACTCCACATTGCTGGGACTGCTGCACAAATGCAAGTCGTGCTCCACTCACACACACACCCTCAACCTGGTGTGTGACATGAAGTGGCCTTGTTGGCAGCTCAGATGTGTGTCCCATCCCACACAATCAGCCTGTGGTGGAATGGCCACGTTCACATCAGACAGTGTAGCTATTTACACCTTTGTGGGTGTAGCCTGGATAACTGTATGGTTAACTGCTCATACACCCTTGGGATGCAACCTGTGTCCCTGTTGGACAGAGGCATTGGTTGCTGCCTTGCATATACATGGAATCTGGCCTGACCATATGGCTGCTCAGGGCCCATAGCCTAGTAATGTGATATGGCACCAGGAGTAGCAGATATGGCCTGAGTGGTGTGGCACACTGTGCTAGTATGTAACCACACCCATCACTGTCATCGACTGTTGAGTGTCCCCTATGGGCAGCATGTTGGTAGCATGTCATCCAGCCTTCATCTGAAAAATATGTGAGTAGTACTACAAGTGCATGTGGACATTCCAGCAACATCTGTGCTTCACAATAACTGAGAGCAGTGCATATGTGGTGTAGTGTGTCCTCCTTGTAGCTGTCTGACATCTGCAGTGCCCGGATGTTTACAGAATGTGTACATGTGCCTCATAGATGTAGACCCCCTGCCACACAAATGTATATTTCTAGACACTGATTGGACAATACATGATGGTTGTCCCCAGAGTTTGGGGAATGTGTCTGTAACATGGCAGACCCCTGGGAACACAGTAATGGTACATGAATATCTGGAATTGTATTCATTCCCTTACATTGTATGCTCAATATGTATGCACTGCCATTGAGCAGGAGCCAGTGTCCCCCCACTAATAGTAACTATAACCTGCTGTCCTGCTGCAGGGGGTCACCAGGTATGCTAGCCACAGGGGTCAGGCAAAGAGATGCACAAGTGAGTACACAGTGACCTAGCCAGAGTGCCTCATTAATAGTGAGGGACACCTGTACAATCTCTGAACCAAGCCTGTATGATATTCACAGAGTGAGCGGGGCTTACTGACAGTACATGTCACATGCCACCTGTATCCACCAGTTCTTACTGTCAGTATTGTACAACAGACAACAAACTTAGTAGTCATATGTGAGCTGACCATTGCTGGGGTGATTCAGGGACCAGAGCTGTGATCTATGTCACTGCAGACAGAGCCATAAGGGATGGCCATAGGTGCTGGACAGCAGACTAACAGCAACATGTCAGTCCAGACAATGTTGTTGAGACCTACAGTTTATTTCCCATAACTGCATTCTATTACATGCTTCATTCATTGACATGCCTGGTATAATGCTGCACTCCTTTGAGTGAAGAAATCCAGTTGTAGTATCCTAGTGAATTACAGTCTGTCTTCATCAGTAAAGGCTCAGACATGTTTACCATAGGCAGAAGCTTGCATTTTGTAGGTACTGTTCATGAACAGGTGATGGCCTGTGCATCAATCTGTGGCTCTCACTTGTTAATTGCATCCAGAACAGCTGGGTTACTTTTCCATTAGCCAATGGCATGGCTACACAGTGCTATAATTAAGGCCTTCATGTAGGCCTTGCCCCTTTTCCTGGCCTGTGAGGATGATATTATGGAGGTATTGGAGCTACAGTTTTACAGAGGGTAGATAGAAATATGGTCCACTGTTTGGATTGATGTGTTACGTCGACAGTTTTGCATGCCTTGTGTGGCCATTGTTAACAGACTTTCAGATTTTGTAGCAGTGTACTGTTGAGCAATGTGTGTGTTGGGGTCAGTAAGGAGACAGACAGATCCTTTTTTATCTGAATGTACATGCTGCTACAGTTGATGCTGTTCTATCAGCTGTGCATATTTGTAGGGGGAGACTGACACATGTCCCTTTCACATGAGCATCCCCTCCAACCTTTGTATGTGTGTCCTGTGGATATTCTGTTCTAGGTGTGTGGGAGGTATGATAGATCTGTAGCTGGTAGCTGGACATACTGCTGCATGTGTAGCAGGCTGCTGCATGCTGTCCAGGAGTCAGACTAGGGCTTGTGAAGGCATAGGGGGACAGCAAGCTGTTACCATCCATGAGGGAGTGGTATCAGCTGTTGTCACAGCATGGCCTGGCTGAAGGTACCCATAACAGTCCAGGTGAAGCATGTGCCTCTGGTACATATGTTACATAACAGTGCCATCCAGAGAGTGTTAGGCAACTTTTGAACAAGTATTCATAATTGTGAAATGTGTCCACCTTGCAGGTCTTCAACGTGCTACTGTGAGTGGCAGTGAGTGTGGTGGGAGCAACCAGTTTTGCTGGACATTGAATGGCTCAGTTATTCCTATGTTTTATTGACATGCATGTAGTTGTGCTACAGACTGAGCTGTCGGCCAGGACTGTGCATGTTCAGATGTGACACATGCTAGGAATGTAACTGATAGGTGATACAGACTATATCAATAATATAAAAGTATATATTTATGATAATATATATTATATGGTATATTACTAATACGGTGTTATAGCATGTCATGTGTATTTGTAAGATATATGTGCATGCATACAGTGTGTTACACATGATTGGCATGGACATGTGTGTTCAGATGGGTATGATGTGTGACACCAAACTGTCTCACATGGTTTGTAACCCCACTCTGCACTGCATTGCCAGTATGTCAGCATACAGAATAGGATTTATGGCAACCCTGTCACAAATGGGGGCACAACTGTGGTCATTCAGCAACAGTCTGTGAATTTGTCAGCTCTGCCTGATATTATAGGCCTCCCATACATCTAGCAGCATTTATTTGTCTGTGTACTGGTTTGTTGTCTGCATCAGAGACCCAAGTTAGGGTGGTCACCTTTTCAAATTGCAAAGTGGGGCATTTTTGGTAAAAACGTCAGATTTTACAGGGCAAAACATACCCATGGCAAATACAAAGGACATAACCTCATTTTGCCTATGTTACAGCTTATTCTTGTAGCATTTTAGTTGCTTATTCTGTTTATTATAACATTTAGGTGTTTCAGATACAGAATAATAGGACATTTGCCATTTTTTCTATTTCTTTGCAGGACACAACTACCCAAAAGGGTGAGACAGGTGGTTACCCTAGACCAAGTACTCTGTGATTTGTCCCAGTACATAATGGAGTAGTGTGTCACTGGCAATTAGATAAGTTTGTAAAAACACTACTTGATCTTGAGCTCTGTTGGCCTACTGGTGTAATGCACTATATTATTGTTGACAAGGTCCTGGGTACAATACTTAGCACTATAGCTCATTTGGTGTAGTGGTGCATTGCTCTGACTCTAGTGCACAGGGTCATGGGTTTGAGACTTGGCAATGATGTCTTTTTCCCTAACGTTACATGAGTGTAATGCATGATATATTTACAAAAGCATTAGTAATTCCCCACAACTGATTTGGTGCAGTGGTGTGTTGCTCTGACTCTAGTGCACTGGGTCCTGAGTTCGAGACTTGACAGGGCTGGTTATTTTGTTACTGGCTGAATGAGAGAGAGTGAATAAAGTGGTTTTGAGCAGTTTTAAGTGGGTTTGAGTGGTTTTGAATGACTCTAAGCGATACCAAGAGGTGCTTAAGTCTCCTTAGCTTCACTTAGCATCACTTAGTCGCGCTTAAACCTGCGGTGTTTCCAAAAAAAAGAAAAGAAAAAGGGGTGAAAGGAAAGTGGTGAAATGGGGGGCAAGCAGGGGGAAAACATTATGAAAGGCAGCTACATGTGGGCAGGATGGGTGTAGGAAAGGACCATAGTTCTCCATTTCTTGTGCAGCAACAGCTGTGCATGATGTGGACAATTTGGAATTTACAGCCTCACACCCCACAGGGAAGGGTGTGGATGACAAAAATTTGTTGAGTAATTCATGGGAAAATTGATTAACATTAGTGTACATGGGGGCGAAATGGAGAACTATGTATAGGACGAGATTTTTTTTGGGGGGGACAGATGCCCCTTTTTTGTAAGGTGAGAGTGGGAGTGGGATGTTTGGGAAGGGTTGTAGTTACATTTGGGGAGGTAAGTTGGGTAGGAAAGGTTGATTTGCAGGCAGACAAGACAGCAGACAGGGGCAGTGTATGACACATGAGGGGGGTAAACACATTGGAAGGGGAGGATGGTTGGAAATCAGAGGACCACATGCCCCCAAATGGAAACAGTGGCAGTCACCACTGCCTCTTCATGGCCCCAGAGGTGGCTGTATTGGGGGCTGGACGACTGAGCCCTTGAGGTGCACCAGTCTGCCCTTGATCTAGTGCAGGCAGTCATCCACATCCCACTGGATTACCCTGTGCACCACACACCTGAATTGGTGTCGGGTGACAGGGTCCCCTCTGCACCCATGCCCGGGGGGATGGGCCCCGTCCCCATCCCCTAAGATGGTTCCACCTGAGGGTGGTTCAGGTCCAGCAGAGTGGCAGCTCCGGGTTGGGACCCAGTGCTGTGGCCAAATGAGGCAGGACAGGCAGATCCACTGGGATCTGCTTACTCAAATGTGCTATGGTGTTGAGGTTTGTCAAAGTGTATTGGTTAATCATGAACAAAACATTTCAACATTAGTTATAACAGCATGCATGGGTGTTCTAATTAACAAAGAACAATATAATTGAACAAATTGCATAGCAAATGGAACACATGTCTAAATGGAATAACAGTCATTATTGTAACAGCATGCCAACAACAATTATGTCAACAGGCCACCAACAGTGGGATTTGAACAAGGTAGGTTAGTATGCAACCATTTAAATATATGAACAGTAATACAACACAAGTCCCAACATTAGGTTTTAAGAACAACATACCTGCAGTATATAAATAATAATTAGTGATGCAGATAAGGGGTGGGGGAGAGAAAAACAGTCCATTACCAACTGTATAGGCTATATTTTCACAACTGTACTGCTCAATACTCTACAGGTCTGCCCTCACTTTACATCTACCTGAGGCCTATAGCTACTGTAGCACATACATACCTGTTAAACTGTCAACCTGGAATGGTATGGAGCAAACTGCGACAACTCTAGGTACATGACTACAGGGGACTCGTACATGTCAGGGTTACATATATGACTAACAAAGGTGTACCCTGCACTGATGTTGTGGGAGTGTGCTACTGGCATACCACTGCTGGATTTATATCTGTGTCGAAAGGTTATTGGCACCAGTGATCACTAGCCGTGACAGCCTGTCACTTGAGAGACATATATTGGGAAGACTGCATGGTGTATATACCTGTCCTGCTGTCAATTGTAGGCATGGGGTTGGACACTGGGACATTTGTACACAGTTTTAGTATACCCTTCATACAGCTAATACAAACATTTCTTTACCTGTGCATCCTTTGGGGAAGATATCTGTTAACACTACCTGACTGTTTCTACAAATACTCAGGATTACTTGTGTGTAACTGTAAACACATCCTAGTACCAGTCCCCGGATTCAAACCATAGTCACTTTGTGCAAAAATGAACAACATACCTATTTCTTATCACACTGAGCTACTGGGGCACTACTTTCTGCTGCTTGACTGATTTGTGCCTAAAACTCACTTGGTTAAAAAGTCTGGCCTTGTAATATAAGTGGAGTGTCACAGAAGACTGTAGTGACAGTTGAACATACATGCCCGAGAGTCATGCATGATAGTTAGTGAACTGTGTATTAATACTTTGAATGCAGGTGTACACATTTAACTTCTAGTGGATGTGATTATGTGTGATCTGTACAGACGATAGCAGGGTGCTGGGTTGCATACCTGACCCATACACATTTGCACATCATATATCTGCAGTCTCCACCTATTACATTCTCATACTTGCCTGCATCAGCATACCTACATTCAGGACTACAAATAGCTGAAATGCAGAGGTTAACACAAGACAATGCTACAGGGAACATGCTATAATACATTACACATTACTATTCAAGGTTCAGATCTTAGTGCAGAACATCTATCAAATTTCATTGCATCTTGTTTTACAGCTTCACATCTACAGTTTGGCATAACAGGTGGTTATTAGACAAACCTCAGTCAATTCATGCTCTCATAGCCATATTTGGTGTATAGCACCTGTACACATGTATTTCTTCAACAGACCACATTAAACACAACAGTTTGTGGGAATACATTTTATTAAGGGTGACATGACAGTGGTTTATTACATTCAAAATTCTAAATTCAGTTGTACTGCATATCCTGTAGATGATGAATCGGTGTCATTTATTACCTTCACAGTAGCAATCACAGTGTACGTTATTACCAGATTCATTCCTACACAGTATTACTACAGTATTGGCTTTCTTTCATCAATAGTAGCTTGTTTGCTGCCTTCATCTGTATTACACAGTACCTGGCATTAGTCACTTATATCTGTGTTGGTCTAACAACACATTTATTCAGTACACACTATACCTAATGGCAGTAAACAATTACACTTTTTTATTTCTTGTACTATATATTCCAAGTTAGAGCTGTACTCACCACACTGTTGGTGCAGCCTCGCAAGTCATCCTGCATGGGCCTCAATGTTATGAGCCCTCTCCTCTGCAGCTGTGGGGAAAACACACCATTATGCATGCCTATCAGATATTCATCCTACAATTTGATAAATCACCAGTTGATATACTTACAAACTTCTGGAGCATTCCAGGCCCAAGTATCTTGGATCCTTTGGGCCAAGAATGCCCCTTCCTCCATTTCAGGTCATTATAATGATGATGGACCTTGTCACCAGTGTGGGAATGCCAGTTGCATTGGTGAGCTCACATGCCAGCTAGTCTCAGGCCTCAGACTTGTATTCTGAGCCCTGGTACTGGCCCTGCAGCAGTCATCATAGTTCTTAACAAGCAGCCCAACCATGACCCTGGACTCCAACATGCCCCAGCGCTGTTCCTTGAAGTGCGCTCCCTCTCCAGCACCTGCCATAGTTCTTACACAGATCAAATTCTAACAGGTTCTGCCTGTATTCCCACCTGTGTGGTTTAAATAAGACCATTTTCCCACCCTTTGCCACCATTGGACCAGTTTTAAAAATGCTAAGCACAGCTCAGCAGTGAGCAAACCTGCTAAGCTGAGTTGAGCAGTGCTTAAAGTGGCAAATGCTTGGCAGTGCTTAGTGGTGCACAAATCTGCTTAGCATAGCTGAGGACTTCTTAGAAAGGATCTGCTTAGCAATGCTCAAACTTGCTAAGCAGAGCTAACCATTGCTAAGTATTGCTTAGACAGGTCCTGTTTAAGCATTGCCCTTAGCTCAGTTCTGCTAAGCACTGCCAAGCCAAGTTAAGCAAAGAAAATGTTTAATTTACAAAAATAAACATTACATATTAATTACTCATTCTTGATGCATTATTATTAAATGTATGTATTTTACTTTACTTGACCTCCCCTATGTGCTTTCATTACGTTACCTTGGGGTGTGACTGTATTGTATCAGACACTTGTGTTTAAATGGTGGTTTTCAACTCATATCTCCATTGACACTGGGATTCTGGACAAGCTACACTACCCTGGTTAACAAATATCAATAACTACTTAAATAAATAAAATAAAAAAATAATATAAAAAGGTTTTCCTATGTAAAAGCTGAATTATCTGTTTGGGTATTCGAACCATGCACCTACTGCACACAAAGCCATGACTCTACTGCACACAAAGCCATGACTCTAACCACTCAGCTAACTTGGTTGTGAAAATTTCAGCTATGCATGTCTATATAGCTTCTCCATACGTTTAAGCACTGCTGAGGAAAGCGCCTCAGATGCGCTTAAAAAAAATAGAAAAATTAACCATTAATTAAAACTTAAACATTAGACTTCCAACTTATTAAATAAGTGTCCGAGGACACTTTTTTATTGTTTTAGTACTGTCTGGCACTTTCACAATGCAGGGGGTTTGTTACAGATACTGTAACACACCCCCTACACAACATTACACTTCATATTCTTAATTAGTGTCCGAGGGCACTTTATTTATTTTAGTGCTTTATGGCACTTTGAGAGTGCAGGGGTTGTGTTACAGATACTGTAACATACCTCATACTTGACATTACACTTCACATTCTTAATTACTGTCTGAGGACACTTTATTTGTTTTAGTGCCATAAGGCACTTTCACAATGCAGGGGGTGTGTTACGGACACAGTAACACACCCTCTACATGACATTACACGTCACATTCTTAATAGGTGTCTGAGAATACTTTATTTGTTTTAGTGCTATAAGGCACTTTCACAATGCAGGGGTGTGTGTTAAGGATACTGTAGCACACCCCCTACATGACATTACACTTCACATTCTTAAGTGTCCGAGGAGACTTTCTTTATTGTGAAAGTACCGTACGGCGCTTTGACAGTGCAGGGGGCATGTTACTGATCTGTGATCACTAACACACCCCTTTGCACTGATTCAGTATCCATGTACATGGCTCCCCCTCAGTAGCACACTTTCATTAATATTAAAGGCATGCTGCCAAGAGGGAGATGCAGACATGGACACCATTCACTCCATGTAGGAATAACACTACTCCTACCCAGAGTTTATTAAATCTGGGGGACAATATAAACAAACATGGGCCTAGGATAGACCCTTGACTGTCATTTCAAATTTCAACTGTCCAGTTGCTGCATGATACCTTCCTTGTCCTTACTTGTACTGCATGCAGCTATCCATGTTATAAAGAGTACATCAATACCTAGTTGTTCTAATTTATTGTTCAGTATTTTGTTTGTGACCCAATCAAATACTGAAGCGAAATCTACATAAATTGCAATATAGCACAATTTTTCATTCATAGCTATTGTATTGTTATAGAATATAATGTTACAGGTGGTAATAGATTTATTTTCAAAATATGCATGCTAATATATGGTTTTAAGCCCCAACTCCAATAATAATTTATCCAGTATAACCTTCACTATTATTCTTCCACAGCATAAAGTTAAACTTATGGGTCTGTATGACTCTGGGTTTGTCCTACTTCCCTTTCCTTTAAAGACAGGTTTAACAAGTGAATGTCTCCATCATGAGGAATGTCTCCATATTTGCATATCCTAGTCAATAACAGATATAATGGTGCTATAAGCTCATACTGAAGTGTTCTCAAGTCATTATTACTAGTTCTGTCTCCTCGTTGTGCTTTGTTTGGAGCTTTTTTTCAATATAATGTAATTTAATTTTGCTATCTGAGGTTACTTGTAGGTCAGTAGGGCAATTTATCATCCCCTGTATGGAGTCAAATTGCTTTGCATAAGATTTTGTAAAGATATATCTATAATCTTTTCTGTCTGAGAATAAATTAGGAATTTACATACAGTTTATCAATTTGTGGTCTATATTATATAGACGAAAAATCAAAATGTCGAACGCTCACATGAGCGTAAATTTAGAAATTCAAAATCGCTATTGTGGGGGGCTGCGGCCCCCACACCCCCTGCTAAATATATATTCCAACTCCGAGATCGCACTACAGTGAGGAACGGGCAAATATTCCAATCCTCACTGTACTGCGATCCAAAAAAATAAACATAGAATTTCTGCATTTACGCTTATATGAGCGTTTGACATTTTGACTTTGAAATAAAGTAGACCCATCAATTTGTATAGCTTTACTCGTTAACATAGTTTCCTGTTATGCCCAAAGTCTGCTTCAACTTGTGAATGCACTGCTCACTGTATCTCTTCTTCATCGGTCGTTTTTCAAGAAAATGAAATTTTAACAAATTTTTGAATGTAGGGAGGATATATGAAAGATTTACCTTGCTGAATATGCTAGAATCTGGCTTACCATGTGAATGGTTTGCAGGGCTGCTGTTGTCTGCAGGCCCTGTGAGGCCTGAAACACTCTGCGAGCTGGGGATAATGATTAATATTCATCAGCGTGCTGCACTGTTTCCTGAGTTAACTGCAGAAATCAACAAAAAAAAATGCAGGAGATATGACAGACCAAGGAAAAGAGGAAAAAAAGAGCAGGTATTAGTGTCAGACTAAGAAAAGCTCCACACAGGCATGCAAGTCCATTCATACTGCTGGCAAATGGTGATCTCTGGTCAGCAAAATGGATTACATCAGGATGGACATAAACACAAATTGCAAGGTAAGAAACGGCTGTTTAATCATTTTCACAGAGACTTGGCTAAATTTGAATATCAGCAACTATGCTGTGGGAATATAGGATTACACTTTATTCAGAGCCGACAGGATACAGGCCATTAGTGGGAAAGCCAGAGGTGGAGGAATTTGCATATATGTAAACAACTGCTGGTGTAATAACAATAAGATTGCCTTCAGCCATTGCTCAGCAGACATTGAATACCTTATGCTTAAATGTCGTCCATTCTATCTGCCTAGGGAATTTGCAGCCATTTATATTACAGCAGTCTATAGACCTCTGAGTGCAAACACTAAAAATGCACTTGCTAGCCTGTACAGGCTATCCTGTGAACTACAAAACAAAAATCTGACTGTGTGAGTATTATGGCAGGAGATTTTAACCAGGCCAAGCTGAAAACAGTACTGTCACACTACTATTAATATGGGAACTTTGCCACAAGGGGAGCAAATACATTAGACCAAGTGTATGCAAATGTCAAGCAAGCTTTCAAAAGTAGTTCCCCACCACACCTAGGTAGCACAGATCACAGTTCTGTCTTGCTGAACTCAGCCTACACACCCATGCTGCTAAGGTGAAAACCTTCCAGGGAACAAGTAAGGATTTGGCCAGAAGGAGCAGTCTCAGTCTTGCAAGACTGGTTCAAGTGCACTGACTGGAACCTATTGAAAGAGGTTGCCACCTCAGAACAGCACATAAACCTGGATGAGTATACTAAAACAGTAGTAGAATATATCACCAAATGTGTGGAGGACATGACCACCTTGAAGGAAGTAACAGTAAGGGTAAACCAAAAACCATGACTCACTAGCAAAGTCTATAAGCAACTGAGAGCACGTAATGATGCCTTAATGTCTGGAGATAAAAATGCCCTAAAAGTTGCCAGGGACAAAATGGATTTAAATAGTGTGTTTATAATTGTTTAATTGATTCTGAAGAAGTCCACATGATGGTGGATGAAAGCGCTTAATTCTTTTCTGAGTTACACTCTGGTTCTGATTGTTGGTGAGCTGTAGTCTAATAAAGGACGTATTATTGCTTCTGCTGACTGTTCTTTCTAGACTTGTTGGATATTGTGTTGCCTTGACGTTCCTTGAATCATTATTAAGTAAGGGAGTAAAAGCAGCAAAACATGCTCATGGGCTAAAAATACAAAAAAAACTTCACAGATCAAAAGGACCCTAGGCAGCTGTGGAAGGGCAATGAGTGCATTACTGATTACAAACCTCTGTCAACATGATGTTTAGATAATATGGACTTTGTAAACAAACTTAATACCTACTTCAGCATATTTGTGGAGATGAACAACACCGCACCAAAGAAACTACCCATGGACAGGGATGCCACACCACTATGTCTCAGCCTGGAGGCAGTCCAAAAGAACCTAAGAAAAGTCCCACCATGTAAGGTAGCAGGTCCTGACATGATTCTGAGTCATCTACTCAAGGACTGTTCAGATCAACTGGTACCTGTCTTCACTAAAATCTTCAACACCTCTATCAGACAGGCTAATGTGCCAAGACACTTCCAGTCTGCCATCATCATCATTCCTCTGGCAAAGAATTCATCTCCAGTCACATTAAATGACTACCGACCCACCATCACACTCACACCGGTGGTGATGAAATGCTTTGAAAGAATGGTCAAAGAGCATATATCGTCTTGTCTGGCTGCATCTTTTCATCATTTACAAGTTGCTTACAGACCAAATCGCTCCACTGTAGATGCTATAGCCTTGGCACTACATCACACCTTGAACCATCTTGAAGCCAAAAATTGCTACGTACCGTACATATGCTGTTCATGAACTTCAGCTCAGCCTTCAACACTGTAATATCACAGCAGCTGATGTCTAAACCAAGTCAACTAGGCAAAGAAATACACTCCAACTGGATCCTCAACTTTCTGACAGATAGGCCTAAACCATTTGAGTTGGCAAGAACCACTGATGATGCATTACCTTGAACACAGGAGTCCCACAAGGTTGCGCACTAAGTCCACTTCTCTTCACAATACTGATCCATGACTGCTCTGCAAAACATCAGACAAATCACTTCATCAAGTTTGCTGATGATACCACTGTGATCGGCCTCATCAGAAATAACAACTATGTGGCATACAGAGAGGAAGTGAAACAACTCACCAGATGGTGCCCCAACAACAATCGTACAGTAAATGTTGACAAAATAAAAGAAATCATTGTTGACTTCAGGAGGAAGCAAGGATTCCATGCACCCATCAGTGGTATGGCAGTGGAAAGGGTAAAAACCGCCAGATTTCTAGGGGTGCATATCACAGATGACCTAAGCTGTGCAACAAACACCTGCAGCCTTGTAAAGAGAGCCCAGCAATGTCTACAGTTCCTACGGAGACTACACAAAGCAAACCACCCCTCCTACATCCTCATGACCTTCTATTGGGCCAGAATTGAAAGCATACTGACTAACAACATCACAGTTTGGTATGGACACTGATCATATGCATATCACAAGGCATTAGACCAAGGTTGTAAAGCAGGTCAGGAAAATCACATGATCAAACCCCCCAGTCCTTACAGGACCTTTGCTCTTGCATATGCCATGACAGGGTCATGAAACCGATAAGGGACAAGTATCATGCCACACATGAACTGCTTCACCTACTGTCTTCAGGGAAATGATACAGAAGCATCAGGTGTAGAACATCAAGATTCAGGAATAGTTCTTTCCAAAAGCGATCAGACTGTTGAACTAACTTTAACAATATCAACACTCGCTCAATATGTGAGAACATGTAAGTGCAATATGATTGCCTTTACCATCACAGAATTAAATTATTCTCTTTATCTAAGTTATGCAATCTGATCTAAATTATTACTTGCACTACATGAACTTTGAATTATTCTATGGTGTAATCTTATCTAAAAATGGTAGTGGGTAAGTTATCTATCTGTACTGTCTAGAATTTCCCCCGTTAAATGCTTCCTTCACCCTCTAGTGAAAACTGTTTTTCAATGCTCATGAGCCTGAAACAATGACATTTCATCCAGTGATGCATTGCATTTGTTGATCTGAATGACAATAAAGTTTACTTTGACTATAAATTTTTTTCAAATTTTTTTTGTTCGTGTTTCAAACTGTGTTTAATTTGTCTGTCCAGCTTGTTAATTTCAGTTTTCAAAGTTATAGTTTGACCTCTATTCTTTTTTTCTCTTATTTTTTGTCTCTCATCATAATCAATTATCTTGTTCTACTGGAAGTGTATTCTCCAGATATTGTGTGCCTAGATCCCGATGATTTTTCTACATTTCCTTCTGCATTTTTTTCCACTGAACACATCATTTTGATTAGTTTTACATAGTGACTGTTTTGCTTCCAAATAAACTGTTCTTAATCTTTTGTGCATTGGTTTCGGTTTCACTTGCCAGAATTATCTAGCAAGAATTTAACCTTTATAACCTCATTTACTTATCTTGATTACTTATTCATTTATAATGCTGATGTGAGTCTAATGTATTATCATGACATTGAACATCTTATCAGAATAGATTACAAATATATGCATAATTCCTGCTATTGTTTAAAAATATTTTTTTATATGTCAGGGTTGTATGATTCTGTGTTTATTCACATGACCAATATCATCACTGCTATTTAAGATGTGGAATAGCAACTTGAGTTTAGATACCTTAGAAAACTTAACTTAGAAAAGTGATATTTAATTGGAAAATTGTCTGTCATTGTGGCACCTGTATGCAATAAAATGAATATCACAATCTCTGTTTCCTGTAAAAGATTAAGAAGTACCATGCAAGTTCACTGCTCTTGTCAACCAAGGTACTGAGATCTCCCATGATGAGCCATTTAGGGTGTTCATGCCCTAGGTCAATGACAAAATCAGAGTACGCCAGGACAAATATTCCCACATATTCAAAGGTATTGGTACTTTCAACAATTATCTGAGCCATCTCAAGTTTATATGTTAAGCACATGTGCATACCAGTGCTGGTACTACTCTGCTGAGGTGTGTGAAGAACACTGAGCCCTCTAAACAGGTCTATGGGATTGATGCCAAATCAGCCATGCGAAGCAAGTTTAAAACCATGCTGAATTATTACAGACAGACAAGCTTAAGATAAGGATGCACCTGGGGAGAGCAGTTCTTCTGTAAAATGTGGAGATCCTGAAACACCAATAAAAGGTAGAAGGGACAAACACACCCAAATGCAGCTTCCCTCTTGGATGCTGACTAGTAGTTCTCAACTTGAAATGATTCTCTAGACATTTGGTAAATATAAACCTTTTGTATCTGCAGTATAATGACTCTTTGTAACCCTCAGCCTCCAAGTAGGCATAAATATTGAAGGGTCAGCCAAATGAGTGGAAAGGAAAGAGGAGATCCACCTAAAATACAGGAAACACACACAATAAGAGATGATAAAGTGACAAGTAAAAGGTTTTGCAAAGCAGCAGACATCCATTTAGAAAATAAATCCTGAAAATGAAGGTCCAGGAAATACAATCTCTAGGATTCTGACTGGTTACCACCAGTAGTAAGCCCCTTTATCATTGGCTGTAAACATTTCTGATTCAGAGATAGTTCTACCACAGTGTTGTACCTTCGAAAGGTGCAGCACAGTGCTGGCCTGTCTTTGCAACCCATTGCAAATGCTAATTAAGTATTTTGGGGAAGCAGCCAATGCTAATTAACCATGTGCTCTCTCTCCCCTTGGAAATGCCTGTGGCAAGGCTTTTTTTAATTCACATTCACCCATTATTTTCAGGGATGAGTTCATGTTAGAGGTAAGTGCTAGGAAGTTCAGCAGAGAGGTAGTGCGGGAGGGTGTATGCATTTATGTATGTGTGGTTGCATGTGTGAGTTTATACAGAGAGATGAGTGCTTTCATGTGACAGTGTATATGTTTGTGTGTTGTGTATGAGGGTGGATGTGTAAGAGAGGCTGTGTCTACCTGGGTGGTCACAGAAGGGAAGTTACTTAGGGGATAGTTAGGGTAGGTGTCACTATGTGTATGCATATGAATAGGTAAATATGTCTATAAATGCAGTCAGGTCTCTGGGCTCTGTGTTTTTGTGCACAAAACTGTGAACGTGTGAGGAGGAAAGGGATATACCTTCAAACTTTACTAGACTAATAAAGAAATCCAATATTGGGAGAGACACTAGGCATAAAAATGTATTTATTACTTTAAAGACATTTTAAAACTTAATAGAACAATTTTGCAGCACGAAAGATGTATGGGGAGGCGGGAAGTCTAGACACTAGGGATATGAAATATTACCATAACTCACTTAAAAAAATTAACAGAAGAACAGGTTTTGCAACATGGAAGACATAAGACATGTGGGGAGGACTTAAACTAAACATCAAGAACACATTAAATATTACGTTACCTCACTAAAAAAAAAATTTGAACAGGGGATAAAAAGCTTTGAACCCTGTACCCTCTGTACATTGAATGACTCCTGAACTAAGTAGAGGTTTTGTCCTCTGCAATAATACTAGACACCAGATATAGCCTATAAATGTTACTAAGAAATTAAAGACCAAAGCAAAGAGTGGAGCCACTCCAGGTGCAAGATATTGGAGGACTGAATCATCAGATCTGTCTTTACTTTTTTGAATTATTTGTTCCTTGTGCAAATGTGAGGACAGGACAGTAGAGTGTAAGGGCATTAGGAACTTAAGCTCATCAGCAATAGAGAAGGAAGGAGGGTTAGACTGGAGAAAGGGGCCTTGTCTTTTTCTCTCATGTAGAACATGAAGGCATAGGATGTTAGGACCTAGTGCTCTGATAAATCCACAAATAGA
This sequence comes from Protopterus annectens, assembly GCF_019279795.1. NCBI lineage: Eukaryota > Metazoa > Chordata > Ceratodontiformes > Protopteridae > Protopterus > Protopterus annectens. Next base: position 344,346,160 of record NC_056748.1, on the reverse strand, counting down.
GATGCTACAGACACAGAAGCTGTACTGTTTCAAGTTTTAATAATTCTAATGTAAGAAGATGAGCACTTTCTTTCTATTTTAAAAACTTCATCAGATGCAAGACCATACAAAGGTAACACATATATGAAACATGAATTCAAATTTCAGATCATGTGACAGCCAAGCCCCCACCTAGGTAATAATATTTAAAGAGCCCTTTGTTACCTTTGTATGGTCTTGCATCTGATGAAGTTTTTAAAATAGAATGAGAGCTCTTGTCTTTTTACATTGGAATTATTAAATCTTTGAACAGTGTCATTATTTGTGGATTTATCTGTTTCATGCTTTTGTCATTTTTACTACTGTTTATTGTTTGGTTTAGGGCCTAGCACTCCCTTAGTATTGAGGATCACCAGCAAATGGACCTGTTTTTTAAATGTTGAGGTGTTTCATATGTGGGAATGGCACTAGGAGCCAAAATTGGCAGCTATGGCTTTGATGTTACCACGAGTCACTTAAAAACTAACTAAAATAAAAAGCTAACAGGACACTGGAGAAAAACATTTTGAACCATGCTCAGGAAGCACCTGAACAGCAATAATTTAGGCCTGTGTGCTACAAAGCAACTATTTAAGAAGGATGGGAGCCATTAGAAGTATAAAACTCTAAAGTCTGGTTGGCAGTTTTAAGGGATAAGGCAGACATAAGACAAAATCAGGAATATTCTACACAGTCCGGGATATTTGAAAGGGATTGGTGTCTCCATTGGGGGGTTGCTATACCTCAAGGAGACTGTGCTCAAGATGTCTGGACAAAGCATAGAGGAGCACTAGACAACATCAGGGAGATTAGTTAACTTTTTAAATGCCTCAGAGTAATATTTAACAGAGCGACAGATGTAACATCACAATGCACTTCAGTAAGAAGCAAGAAACTCTAATGTCTGGCATTACTTTCTCACTGTAATCATTTGTGATTTCCAAGGAGCAGGGGAAAAAAATAAGAGGCCATATCAGGGACACTCAGTAAACTCAGCGACAGGTAAGAGGTAAGGCAAGACAGCGTGTGTGTGTGTCTGTGTGTTTGTGTGTGCGTGTGAATGACTGGAGGGTGGGGTCTTGTGGCAACAATGCATGAGCTACCAAAGGTGCTTACTGCAGGAAAATGTTGAATAGTACAAGCAGTGACACAACAGGATTCATAGTCTTTTAAATTAACCAATAATGAGGTCTTTCTTCATTGTGGCTACCATGTCTTTGATTCGCATTTTCTTCGAGCATGGAAATTGCCTATTTTGCCTGCAAGTCTTAGTCCCAGCAGAGGGATATTTTCTGAATCCTACAGCATGTTCCAAAATATGCTTTTCAAAATTCTCAGTGTCCTCATATAATAATAGTGGTAGTGATGTCAAAAACCTAGCATTTTGAAGAAAATCCACAAAATATCAAAATACAGCAAAAGCCTTTGTGATAATCGTCTCATTATGCTGACTAGTTACCATAGTGAAAAGCTTCTCAACAACAGACGCAAAACTGTGGATTTCAGCTATATGGACTTAGGATAAGAATAATGTTCAGTCCCAAACCATATGCCATTTGCTAAAATGGAAGGGATATGAGTGCGTAGTAATCTCTGAGTGAAGGTGAAGTTGTTAGATGACAAGGAACAAAGGGTAGTTAAAAAGAGATAAGGACACTTTCAGTGAGTAAGATTTCAAGTGGTTCCCCACAGGGCTTAGTCTGATTTCTGACTTTACAAAGAGCATGTACATATTATTAATCTCTTTGATGACATTATGACTGGGGGATTTCCACTGCAACCATGAGAAAGGATGACTTTTAGACAAGGTACTGCCATTTCTTAAATGTCTTGTTCCCTTCAGTAATAATGATCTGCCAAAAAGTCCACCATGCTTTTAATTATCTCACCTACCAGCACCTACCATATGTTGCCTTCCTGCTGCTGACTCCCTCAGACTCGCCCATGAATATCCAGAGGCAGCAGCCATGACTCCCACCATGAGGAAAAAGAACTGGTATCCTAGTTGCCAAACTACACCCAAATGATGATTTTCAGACAGCCCGGTTACTGGTCAGCCCTAAGTCTCAGCTACCTTATCGTTCTCTGCCTTCAGGTTAGCATAGCATAGAGGACTATGATTGGGTCTCTGATCAGAGCAGCATATTGTGTTTTTTTTTGAGACCTGGATTCCAAGAAACTCAGCTTGACAGGTGAGTCATGGAATCCATGTCAAGAACACATAATATGTAGTTACTATCAGAAATGATCATTGTTCTTTGCATTGCATGGAGATTTATCTTCTCCATCTGCTACAAATTGGTCAAAAGTAAGGTTAATGAAAAAAATGTGTGTTGTGACAGATTTGAAAGCTGGTAAAGCAGTTGGAGGAGCGGTTGATGTACTTATGTATTCCCTGTGTTAGGGAAGCTGTTTGATTCAAAATGCCCTAGTTTTGCAGACAGCAGGTAGAGACAGGAGTTGAAACTTAAGCTGTTTCTACCTGCTGCTGCAGTTTACTGGTCAGCAACTCCATGCACTACATCAATTTTTTTGATACAATCTGGGTATGTGAATATATATAACTAGCCACAGATGATACAAGATACAGTAGCATATCCAGTTATTCTAGCTGCTCCATGTGTGAAAAACTACATGTTATTAGTTTTAGCACCTAGATGATGACTGACATGAAACTTTTGTAACAGCAAAAAGATTGAATATCTAAGTAATAGTACAGTTTTAGCTGGGGTACGTCATTATGTAGTTATAAGTTCATAGGTGATTACTAGACTAATAGCACAAGAGCCTTTACAAACCTAGCCAGATATACCCAGTATATGACTGTATCATATTTTAATTCTCCAGATATGGGACAGGGTAGTATCAGTGTAGTGGGTCTTTGGGTGTTGGAGTGCTGAATCATTTTACAGGCTGCCTCTGTTCGTAAGGGACATGGGCAGTACCCCAAGAGGGAGTTTATGGTTCTCCATCCATTTATCAAAATTCTTTTTGAAGAAAGTGAAGGACGTACATTGTTTTATGAAGATGGAAGGCTTATTCCATAGATGAGGTAGCCTGTGAGATACAAATCTGTCTCTTCAGCAAGTTCTGTTAGATTCACAGATAAGGTTCAGGTCCACAGAATTCATTACCCTTGTATAATTTTTCTTGTGAATACGTAACATTTTCATCAGGGCTGGATCAGAGAATGCATTGTAGGTCAGGGAGAAGTCCCCCCTCAAATGATATGAGATTGAGTAAAGGGATAGGGTCTTTAGTCAGTCTGCATAAGACATGTGTCTTACACTTTGTGTATTTATATATATATATATATATATATATATATATATATATATATATATATTTTTTTTTTTTTTTTGTGAAAAACCTCTGGGGGTACTTGAGTTGTTTTAAGTGCCTGGTTAGCTACATGCAGAAGGGAGTATTGTACTCTATTATGTGCCTGATGAGGGCTGAGTACAATGGCACTATGACTTCCTTTCATCTTGATGTCATGCTTTTACTTATAAGTTGTGCCACACAGAAGGATTTCCTCACTACTGTAGCTACCTGGTGGTCAAAATTTAGGTTACTATCTATCTGTGTTCCAAGGTCCCCCACCACTGGGCCTACTTTTAGGGGTGTGCTATCAGTATTATAATTTTCAGGGATATCTGATTTACTAAAGGGTATGATTATGCATTTTTTTCCATTTTTCTCAGACCATGGCTATGGCACCAGTTTTGTCATTTTTAGGCCTGTTTATAGGATGTCAGTATCATCTGGGAATTCAGCGATTGCTCCCAGCTTACAGTCCTCAGCGAATTTGGTGAGACAAGAGGCCCCCAACATTGGCCTTCACTTCAGAGAAATATGTACCAAACAGGAGATCTCCCAACTCTGAGCCCTGTGGGATACCACTAGTAACAGGTTTCTTATCGAAAGTGGATTCTCCTATCTAGACATGTGTCATGTCAGTGAGCCAGCTGGCTAGCCATCTGACAATATGGAATTTATGCCCAACTCAGTAAGTATCTGTGATCCCCGAGTAGGGTATTGTGTGAAAAGCTTTGGCCAGGTCTAGATAAGCAATGTGTACTGTTTACCCTCATCCATGGCTCTGGTGACTTTCTCATAGAAGTCCACCAGACTGAACAGGCAAGACCTCCCTTTATGACTAAACATGCCACTGACAAAGGCCTTATTATTCTGAAGAAACCACTACTTTGAATAAAATAGTGTGAGGAGATGAAAAATACACAGATTGAAGCAAAAATACTAATTCATGACTTTAAAAATAATGAAATCAGTAGCACTGATATTGAGTTAACTCACATAGTTTTTAACAAACTCTGCATTATCGATACCAAGCCTTATGCCAGAACTCTGCTCTTTGATGACTTATTTACCACTCATCCCAACATTTTCAGTATTTTTTTATGTTGCAGTGGTAGACATCATAGCTACTTTCTCTGTCGGCATCATTTTACAATAACTCCAGAATACTGATAAGTGTTAGTCTTGTGATAAAATTATAATTGCTTTCCTATTATGTACCTGTAGGCACATGTCAGTATATTTTGCTGCCTGTATTTTTGGCAATGCAGACACTAGGTCTCAGTTCACAAATTTCAGTAATCAGTGTGAATATGAATGACATTATTTCCAATAGATTCATAGCCGTGTTATTTATTCTGTGTGATGTGGGTAATATTTGAGGATGACAGTGGAATATCCTGATGATTTTTATTCATGGGCAAAGCAATAGCTCTCATTCAGTTTCATTTACATGGTGTCACATACGGACGTATAATGTTTGCAGAAAATGTATTCACTATGTCTTTCAGATTAAAACAGTGTATAATGTACATTGTCATATATATATATATATTTAGTTTCTAATTTCACTAATTTATGCAATGACAGTAGCTGCTTCCTGCATTATTCAATATATTGATTTATATATAAAAACAAAAGCATCAACTTCAGGCTTTAGGTTTCATAATTATTTTTATGAATGTTATAACAATATACTTATGATGGTAATATTTTTATAAATGTTTAAAAGCGAATACATTCATAAAATTAAACTTTTACAGTAATCATGATACCTTGGTATATTTTAATAGCATTTACATCTGTATTTTAAGTAGGAGACAACAACATAAATATAAATGTTCATCTTGATATTTTATTAAAATAATGTTTGAAAGCATGCCTCCCAGGAAACATTTCTATTACAACTGAACAGTTAGACTTGTAAATGCCATCATAATAATTAAAGTATACCAGAGGGCTAATATTCTGCTTGGACTAATGATAGTTTGCCATGCCTGTGACACCAAAATGCCACAGCAAGGCATTAATCTCTTTCAGATTTTCATTTAATTATCATTACTTAAGCAACTTGTGGACAGTATATCAACATTCAGACTTCTCCAGCACTAAATATCCTTCTACCCTGTAACTTTATTTCCTTCTTTATCCCTACTTTTTCACTATCTGTCAACTATTACATACAGATCCCTTTACTTAATTATGTTACTACTCAGCTTCTCCTGTTACTGGACCATCTCTCATCCTACCATGACTCCGTAATAGCTCTCAAAATATCCCAAACTCTGTCCTAACAAGCTATTCATACTTTCTCTCTACACCCTCCACACATTACACCAAACATATTGAATGATGCCCCCCACCTTTTATAGACTGATTAACACCATTTTCAACTCAAACCAAAATAAAATTAGTTTGAAAAATACTCTCCAAAAACACGTATCATTAATACCCAAATATACTAAAATCCTTCTAGGAGGAGACTTTCACCCTAATCCTGACCCCACCTATTGCAATGAACATCAAGACAATTCCCTTCCACACGCTTCTCTAACCCTACAACAGTTAACCCCCAACTCCTGGTAATCTAACTTTTGCTGCCATAAATGTTAGAAGCATAAGAAATCATCTTGCTGCACTAAATATCTGGATTACCCAACATAAGCCTGATATCCTCGCTGTAACGGAAACTTGGCCTAAACCTAGCATAAGTGACTCCGTAATTACACCTCCCAGCTATAATATCCTCTGTAATGACTGTATAAAGAAGAAACCTGGTAAATATTTCCCAACAACTACAACAGTTCCCCTTACACTAAACCAGCACCAAAATTCAATTCAGCAGCTCTTCTTATAACTTTACTGTAATTAAACAATTACAAACAAATATGTATTACTGTTCTTTACATCCCTCCTGGTGACAATACAGCTATATTGGAAGATATCCTACATTGGATATCAATAGCAATTCCACAAGAAGTAATACTCCTAGGTGATGTGAATGTCAATTGGTTGGACATAAACTCCCTACATCTAGTATGAGCTTATTCGGTTTCACACAAGTAATTAATATCTCCACACATTAGTGCAAGACATCATATTCCCTATTAGACTGGATCTTAGTATCAGACCAAAGCAAATACATCACCTCAGGTACCTGTCTGACTGTCTCAGTGATCATCTCCCAATCTATACAACCGTACATTTTAAACATCTACTTAAACAGTACGTTTATACAACAGCACACAACCGTTCCAAGTTCAACCCAAAAATTGTCATTACTAACTTATCTATTAACTGTAATTTCCTAAAAATCTTCCTCTAAGATTATACAATAAGTGAATTCAGTACAACTTTCCTGAATAGTTTTTAACCTCTTTGAAGAAAGAGACTAAAAAAGAATAATATAATTTGGCTGTCCAAAAAGAATAGAATGCTAATGGAGGATAGAGAAAAAAACATGCTAAAAATGGCAGCAGTATAAAACACCACAAGATCTTAAACTTCTGAATGCTTTGCGATCATGCTGAAAAGCAAATTAAGACAAAAAACTATATGATAATTTTCAAAATAATAGTAAAACAGTCCTTTCAAAATTCTGGACAGCCATTAAATAAATCTTACATCCTGGCCATAAATTCAACCATAACCCCTCTCCCAGTAATTCATCACTTGAAATTGCAATACAATTCAACTCCTATTTCATAGATAGTATAGCATCTCTAACCAAGGATTCCCCAACATGTAATCCTAATGCTGCCCAGCAGCCACGTATCACCACATCCACGTTCACCTTCAAACCTGTATCCACATTCTCTATAAAGCTACTTGTAAACAAACTCAAACTTGCTGATGACCTTCCAAGTGAATACCTTAAAATAGCTGATAGCATTGCCTACCCTCTCTCAAACCTTATATTATAAATAAGTCAAACCAGGAATGCCATGTTCCCTCTCTGGAAAAAGTCCCACATTATCCTTCTTCGCAAATGAAGCATTTCAACAGACATTACTAACTTTAGACCTACAGCAATCTTATCTACTCTCTCTAAAATACTTGAAAAAATCTATTCAAAAGCAATTGCTAAGCTATTTCCTGTAGGAGGAATTATCCCCCTCAAAACATGTCTTCTGTTATTCCAATAGCACTAACCCTGCGCTTCTAACCTGTATAGATACTGTCAATAAAGCTAGAGATAATAGCAAACAAGCCTCCTCCTTATTTCTAGAGTTGTCTAAAGCCTTCAACATAGTTTGTCATGGCAAACCTCTACTTTAAATACCCTCATTAGGTCTGTCATAGCCCCTTCCCTCTTTTTATAGATCAAAAGCTACCTATCCAGTAGGTATAAGTCAGTAAAATGGCATTCCAACCTCTCTCCATACCTCACAGTCACCACCGGTGTACCATGCGACTCTATCCTTGGACCTTTCCCCTTAAACATTCTCACCAACACCCTCCACAGATCCACACAACAGGCCTCCCTAATACAGTACACAGATGACTCTATACTCATTTGCACATCTGGCAACATATCACATCTCCAAAAAATTACTTAGGAAGTTTTAACAGCAACTGAAACGGAGGTTTGCAACTCATAACTCATGCTCAACCCTAAAAAAAACCTACCACTGCTACTACTACTACTTTTTTCCCCAAATCCTTTGAAAAAACTAAATTTAAAGTCCTCTGTCTTAATAATGCAACCATTGAAGTCACTTCTGATAGCAAATTATTAGGATGATAGTGGACGATAATTTTAAATCCGACCTTTATATACAAAATTACATAAGGAAACTCCTCAAAAACTAGGCATGTATTATAATACCAAAAACTTTCTCGCTGACACTACTAAAGCTACACTGGCCATTACTTATCTCCTTCCCACATTTCTGTATGGCTGCCCCATCATTACTAATCAGGCATCACAAAAATCAAAACCTGAAGAATGCTATAACAAAGTTGCTAAATTTGAATACACCTTTCAGAACCCACCACTGTATAACACTAAAAAGCCTAAATTGGTTAGAACTATCCCATCAACTAAAATATACATAGCTTTTTATCACCTATAAAATTATTCAGAATTCATCTGTTTGACCAGCACGAAATAACATTCTACACAACTTTGTTCTTAGTTGGTCACTACAATCCAATGACCAAAATTCCTCTGTCCACAAATCTATCAAATCTACAGGGCATTGTCTGTACTCAAACCATGTTGCTCAGACGTGGGACTCCGTATGTCTATCCATTAGGTCAGTACCCTCACATCCTTCAAAACTATTCTACTAAGACTTCCTAGCCAAAATCTGGCTCTGTTCTTGCTCAACACCAGGATAAACTACATCCTTAAATGTAGTCAGATACCTGCTCATTCATTACATCTCCTTACTATCCCTTCTTCAATCACTTCCTTACTTCTATCAATTTCTCTCTCCTGACTTTTTCACTAAATATACCCATAAGCCTGATTTTTCTCTCACTTTGTATTGCAATTCCTGTTTTGATTCATTTCTCTGTAAAATAGGTAAAATTTCTCTACCTAGTAAATCATTGTCATATAACTTGTATCAGTTCTTAACCAGTATTTTCATATTATGTCTTATATGCTCTAATTATGTAAACTGTAGTTGTTCTTTGTATTATTTTTAAAGACTGTAAAGTTATTGTTCAGAAATTGTTTTGTAATACTTTGGAGCTTTTCTTCCCGGGCATCCCCTGAAAGTGGACTCCTACCAGTCGGACTATTCTGGCAAATCACAAAGAAGTAAATGAAATAATTGGATAAGTACAATATGTGTAAAAATCATTGGTTATTCTAGAGTATAAGGTTCACAGGAAAAATATGGGATTGACAAAAGTCTTAGAGACAGATTTAATGGTCTATGTGAGAAGAAAGATAGCACAGTGGACTGGTTTTATGAAAAATTCATTGCATATTGAAAATGTGATGTGATTTCCTTTGAATGGCACAGTGAAGAAATACAAAAGGAGTGTTTCTTTGCAGTATGTGTCAGATCAAGGAAAGGAACAGGTTTTGTGGCAGTTATGGCAACCTGGAAGTTGATTTGGTGTTCTTGGCTGTATTGTGCATGTTAAATTTATTTTATTCAGAAGCAACATTTGAGTAACAAATGCAGTTTATAAAGGCCATTTCTGAATGTAAGAGACATAGAGCTAACTATAAATGGACTTTTCTTATGAAATTAATGGCTTATTGTCAACGGATATGTTAAGGAAGAGGAGGAGAATCCCAAGATAAAAAGAACATTCTTTTCAACCTAGCATTGCTAGTATTGTCGCTACATTAACATACAACACATTTGCACAGTCATCTTCAAACATGTGTGCATGTACACACACACACACACACACACACACACACACACACACACACACACACACACTCTCTCTCTCTCTCTCTCTCTCTCTCTCTCTGTCTCTCTCTCTCTCTCTGTCTCTCTGTCTCTCTCTCACACACAGATTATTTTGTAGCACTTGACCCCTGTGCTGCTATCAGCCCTGACCCTTCCACTGAAGTCAATGGGTACATGACATCAAAATAGAGACTGTAGTTTTTATACTTCATGTTCCAAACAGACAGGTAGACCTATTCTCTGAATCAATCAACTGCACTATTTAGATGCTGTTGATATTTCCAGGTAGGGCTCATGGCTATTTAACACTAGCCACAACTTCAGATTGCCACATTTGCATGTGTTTTCACCAGAGAGACCACTGTTTACCCTACAGACTAGTGCCTTCATAGTATTGTAGAGGTACTGAGGCCTAATATGCTGCACAGTCCTGGCACGGTTGTGATTGGGCAACGCATAATGAATTTCTGAATCCTATGGCATGTTTTGGATGCCTCACATCTTCAGTATGAGACTAAACACAGCCATGCACTTCCATGCAACAACTTCAGTTTCTGTTAAATTTTCTTCAGAGGTGGTATTACCTGCTGTACATTATCACACAGATAGTAATGGGAAAAAAGTAGCTGTAAAATAAACTCATTCCTCAAAAATACAGACCCAAATCATGCTGAGCTAAAGTTTGAACAGTACTGGAGAAAATGCGGCAGGGCTCGAGACATTTTTGATTTGTTTCTTATTGAGTTTATTAAATCATTATCAATTGTACTGCTATTGACTGCAAGATATCCATTGCACATTTTACATTGTTTATTTAAGGAATAAAATACATTGCAATACAAAGCAATTTGTTGTCTGATCCCGACCACAAATAACTTGTCTCACAGTCACCAGACTCTTTTGTGCAAATGACATGCATTTGTGATTTGATATGTGAAGTCACTGTTAAGCCAAAGTGATAGACATGTTTTTATAGTTGCATCAACATGAGTCTGCCCGATTATTATAAAGCAGCTTTTCTAATAAATGCAGTTGCCTGAAATATTTAGCGTAACAGACTGGCAGTGCATGTTTACTTTTGCCATCTTGATGGGCATTTACTAGTAATAATTTCAGGGAGCTTACAAAGTAGGGCATTTGCAGTAGTAATATATGCAGTACGTGACAGATGAACAAAAGCAGTTGAACAAAGGCCTTTACACTTCAATAAATTTGTAGTCATCTACATAATTCATTTAATCTCCAAGTGGAGCTAACTTAGTAATACAGAATCAATTTTTATATTTTATCTAAATCATTTGCTTCACAGCTGAGAGGCTTTAATAGATTCTGTAAGAATTTGTACACTTTTTAAAACATACATAGTAATGATTTTTTGAGAAACAAATGTTTTACTTTATTTTTTAGCTGAACGAGTTTAGTGTTTAGTAGAACAGGTAGATATAAGTGAAGACATGACATATACTAACTGAATGGAGGAGGGATCCACATAAATATCACAGTGCCCCGAAATGTCGCATTTCACTTGCAAAGATCATTTCACTAGTTTTGTTTAATCAGTCAGTTCATGAAGTAAAGCATTGTGCTATCTATGCAGAAAATATATCAATTATCACAAAGATAACTATGCCAAATAGATGCCAATATTTCTTGATACTACATATATGCAGGAGATGGAGCTTATTTTGAACCTATCAGTCAGTGTTGTTCTGACTGTATTGTACGTTTATTTCTTCCTTCCTTCTTCCATATCTGCTTTATCCATTTCATCACCATTTCTCTCATAGGGAGCAAGAGCCTTTTCTAGGAAGCATTGGGCATAAAGCTGAGACATGTCCATCACAGGACACCACACACACACACACACACACACACACACATACACACATACATACATACTATATTCTTTCGACATACTGCATGCCACTACAGACAGTTTACAGAATGGCCAATTTCCCTATCAGTATGCTTGTGGGATGTCAGAGAAAACCAGACAGGGAAGACATGCGACATCTACAAAGAAACTACTCTGGTCAGGAACCAAACTGATGAATCAAGTTCTCTGAATCAGCAGCATTAACCAAATGTACTATCTTGCCACCTGTAAGACAAATTACATTTATTTTCACATACTTGCTTCATCACTGTAAATGAAAAAAAAAAGATGTTTTTAGCGAGGGGGTAAAAAGAAAGAAAATATGCATGCCATTGTTCTATACACAAGCACTGTAATAAAGTATAATATCTTTAAATATAGATATGCTGACCTTTACTAATGAGCTGAATTAGTTAACATTTTTGATCTGCTACTTTACATATTTTTTGAATGTTCCCTGAAAATGCAGTAGCAGAAATGCTTTGAAAATTATGGATGAGAAACATTTTTGGCAAAAGCTAAAATTACAGGAGTTGGAGTAATATGACTTGTCTCACTTCCCCCAGTCACAATTAGCTTACTTCTGACCATGGTCCGTTTTACATGAAATGGCACTCTAGGCAAAGACCTCCATGTGACCCCACATCACTGCTCTCTCTTCCAGTCACATATGTCCATTAGTGTACCCCATTTCCCCTCATCTTGGCCTCCCCCATCATCCAGTTTACTTTATTTTCTACACTTCCACATATTATACCTTATTTTTCTAATTGGGGAAGACTGCATTGCAATAACAGTGGAGGAAATAAATTAATTAAACTGGGGGTGTGTGGGAGCCACTATGGCCTCAGAAGCCACAGGATAGCTAGATGTTCTTAGGTACATTTTAACATTTTCCCCCACCTTTTTGATTTGATGATGTTGTAAACAAAACTCATGACTAAGGAAATACATTCAGTTTTACTCTTCAGTTTTGCTTTTTCCTTCACGTTTTCATCAAAGTCCATCTGGAACAGAATGCGCTGTAATAGCAGTGGAATAAATAACTGAAATAAGCCATGGACTTTTAAAGTTTTCCCCAACCCTTTTGATTCAGTGATGCCCTGAGAAACATCAGGGCTATGGAAAGTAATTCAGGTTTACTCTTCAATATTACTTTTTCATACATCATTTCAACATACCATAACTAGGGTAGACTGCAGTATAATAACACTGGCAGAAATAACTAAATTAAGTTTGGGGTCTGGGGACCACTGTGCTCCTAGAAGCCATGTTTTTTTTTCTAGATGCTGTAGATGCAGTTTGGAGTCTTTCTACAACCTTTTGGTTTAATGATACTTAAGCAATCATGACTTAGGGAAGAAATTCAGTCTTGTGTTTTTATTTTATTTTATTTGTATTTATTTATTGACATTTGATTACCAGGAAAGTCCAACTGGGTAGAAGCCCATTTTCAGCAGAGGCCCAGAGAGAAAAGCTACAATTTTTTCCAAAACATTTTAAGAACAATAATTTTACAATCTTTAAAAATAAAACAAAATCATCTTGCAGTTTATTACGAATTAGGCATAATATAAAAACATTGGTTAAGAATCGATACAAGGTAAATGACAATCATTTAATATTAAGAGAAATTTTATACAGTTTGTAGAGAAATTAAAGGTAAGTTTAATACAAACAGGAATTGCAATATGAAATGAGGGAAAACCAGACTTATATTTAGACAGGAAGTCAGGAAAGAGAATTAAATAACAGTAAAGAAGTAAGTGAAGAAGGGATAGTAAGGAGGTATATCTGATGAAAAGGTACTTGTTCACATTTAGGGATATAGTTTTTCATTGTATGTCTGACAAATGCAGTTCACAATAAACTAAGAAGACAACAAATGCTTGTGAGAATGCATAAATCCCATCTGGAATAATGCCTGCCTCCCTACTCCTTTAAAAAAAAAAGGTAGCCACCTTCTATTTATCCCTCTGGTATTAGACTGGGATGAAGGCACAGATGGCACCAGTTCCATATTTCAAGTTGTTGTCAAACATGTATACAGTAAAACTACATTTAGTTCCTTAGCCTTCGTTCTGAAAACCAGTGCACATGGATAAATCCAGTCAGACACATGCAGACCCCTCACAGAAGAGCAGCAGACAAGCACTCAGCCAGAGTTACACACTGTCAGATGGCAACACTATTCACTGTATCACTTTTACACACATCCTGCTCTGCCAGACCACCAAAGATAGTCACTTATCCTGCTCTGCCAGACCACCAAAGATGGCCACTTATCCTGCTCTGCCAGACCACCAAAGATGGCCACTTATCCTGCTCCTGCCAGAACGTCAAAGATAGACACTTATTGTGTGCAATGTTGATGCCTGTTATGGAAAGTAAAAGAAATTGTGGTCAATTTGTTACACTTAAATGCACTGCACCCCCCCCCCCCACACACACACACACAAGGCATAGAAATGCTATTTTGTGGACTAATTTTAGCAAATAATTTGTTTGAGACTACCCCTGCCATGCCAGATCACTGATTACTTTTTAACAGTAAATAAGCAACCAGAGTTATGTCACTTTTTTATCTGCCGGCAATCTCCATACTTATCAGTTATATTCACTTTACTGTGTATACCTCAGATCACAATAATAAAGCATTCTATCATGCTTTGCACACTAGTTTTGTAAAGCCAGATCAGTGACTGCTTAAATTAAGCAAACAGAAGGTTCAGTTATTTTCTTTTACAGATGAGGAGCTCCTACCCCCACACCAGCCATTAATGTCATTTCTGAGTGTACTTCAGACATCTGATTATGTTAAACAAATAGTGATCACGTAATGAATTTCAACCTTAAAATATTCCAAGCTTCTTTACACAAACAACATTCACCTTACAAATTCATAATAAAGAACAAACAACAGTTAGTCATTTTCCTCTAAAGACACCATCAGTAAGGTGTAAGTGTTTTGTTTGTGTATATCTCACTTGCCCAACTCTCACAAAATAAAATAAAATATAAAGCTTTCTCAACTTCTCAGAGAAAGAATTGGTGACAAAGCCAAAAATATTGAGGTAAAAAGGTCCAGAATAAGGGACAGATTGTAAATATAGCTTTTACATTATGTACCAGGGGTAGGCATAGACAAATATGTTTACGTAGCATTTATTCTTTGTAAAGAGTCCGAGATCAGAAACTCAAACATCTATCATTATTAACAACTGAAACACCCTACGACTCCCCTCTCCATAAAAAAAGGCATATGATGGGCAAACCAAATACAGAGAGTCTCATGGAGTTTCATGGACCTGATCTTGCTTGTTTACGAATGAGCGACTAAGATAAAAAAATAATAGGAGTGGGGTGGTAGAAAGGCCAAAAATCACAGATAATGTTAATTGTTACCCTATTTCATTTAAAAGTTAATAGAACCACAGGTTTTACATCAAAATGCATTTTCTGAACAATAAGAAGTGCAAAACTAACATCTGGCATTACTGACTGACAAGTTGCTTAGAATGACACACATTTTCTGAACAATAAGCATTGCGAAATTTTGTCTAGTAGTATTGTCTGAATGTAATCCTTGGTGATTTACCAGAAAGAAAGTAATGTTTTAAGGAAGGACAGAACACCAAGCTGTGCATCAGTATACTTTTTTGTAAGCAATATGTAGTACCACACTCTAATACCTGGCATTATTTACTGACTGCAAACATTTGTGATGTACCAGAAAAAAAAAATCAACATTTTTAGGGCAGAAATATGAAGCAATACCACCAAGTTCTGAAAATCAGAGACTGTTGGTAGGTATATGGACATTATAAAATTAGGGTCATTGGCAGCTGCAATGGACACATGGAGTCCATGTTTTGATCTGGTTACCTGGCAAGGACTAAAAAAGAATAGTAAACACTGCTGACGGTTGCTCCTACTACTATAATCCAACACTACTGGCCACATCCGTTTGTTTACCTTGTGCAGACTTTTTAGTGGTTGCCTAGTTATGGTGAGGAGTAAAAATCTCTGTGAATTGATTAGCCAAACGCAGTTCAGTAATCTTGTAGTGCCTCTTTTTCCTGTGCTGCGACCATGACAACAGACCCAGTATGGGAGCATATACCCTTAACAAGTAGTATTTAATGAGAGAAGAGTTGGATCTCTAAGGACTGTTTTTAATTAAACAGCAGTCTGAAACTTTATCTTCTGGGCATGTTTGTCAAGACTTGTTTAGTACTTTGGCAGAGCATGCTAATCCTACAGTTACACTTGACAATTAATACTAGCTACTTACTTTTTATTATTGTTCTTTGAGGATTTATGTTTTCAGATTAGCAATGTTAAACATTACGTTCATATATTTAGTCAAACATTATAAATGTTCCCAAACTGTGGCATGCAGCCTTTATTCTACCCAACCACAAAGGAGGTAAAAATAATAACATCTCAAACTTCCGCCCCATAGCCATTCTCTCCCCAATTTCAAAAAGTCTTGAAAAATACATCCACCTCCAGCTCATGCCTTTCCTTACCAAAAACCAACTCATCACCCCAACACAACATGGGTTCTGTCCTGGCCATAGCACAATAACTGCCATTCTTTCTTTCCTAGACATAGTAAACTGCACCTGTGATTCTGGAGAAATTGTATCCGCAGTCCTTCTAGACCTCTCCAAGGCTTTTGACACTGTCTCCCATACTACCTTGACTACCTCCAACTCACTACAGCCCACAAGCTAATATTTAAACCAACTAAATGCCCAGCACTAACTAATATCTTACAATCATACACCCCGCATAGAACTCAAAGATCTACCCACCAAAATCTAATCACTGTCTACAAACCAAACTGTCCCGCCGGTCAGCTTCTCCTATCCTTTTCCTTAGACTTAGCCAAAAAATGGAATTCTCTCCCTCCTTCTCTAGGAAACTTCTGAAAACTTTGAGCACTTTAAAACTCGGCTCCATTCCTACCTCTCCTCTAATTGGAAATGCAATTGCATTCTCCCTACCTAACTTATTAGTGACTCTACTCCATACTGATTTCCTGAACAACTGCCTCATTCTGAATATAATGTAACCTAACATCAATATCATGAATGTATATATTTTAAATAGTTTACTTTCTGCCTTTAATTCTCCCCTTTCTGGGAATGATTCTCATTACTGCCATCATACGATTTTAGATGCTATGTAACCAAAGAACAACAACTTGTCTCTAATTTGAAATGTAATGCATGTTTTCCAACTTTTTCTATTATACACCTGCCTCACTCTGAATATGTCAATATCATGAATGTATATACTGTAAATAGTTTACTTTCCACCTTTTATTCTCCCCTTTCTGGGAACAATTTTCTTTACTACCATCATACAATTTTAGATGCAATGTAACCGATGTACAACTTGTCTCTAATTTAATATGTAATGTATGTTTTGTAACTTTTCTATTATACTTTGCTTATTTTTACTATGTAATATGGAGCTTTTCTCCCCAGGCCTCCACTGAAAACGGGCTCCCTGAGCCCAGTGGACCTCCCCGGTCATCAAACTGGAAATAAATAAATAAATATTCATACCAAAGGAAACCCAGGCATTAAGCTTTAATATTTTTTTTTCTGGAGGTACAGCTCAAGTACAATGGCATGAGATTCAACTGCTTTGTTCTCTGTGTTTTTTTTTTTTTTTTTCATTTAACTGGGTAATCCCACTAGGTGCAAGCCAAAACATTTCATGTCTTTCATTTTGTCATTCAGGAAGCACAATGTTTAAAGATTATGAAAAGTTGTGTGTTGGTGTTCTCAGTCTTTTTTTCCTTTTAATGTTTTCAAACATATGAGCTGCAACTCGTCAGGAAAGGATTCTGTTTCTGTCATGGCTACTTGTACAATGCAGCTTCTGCACTATCCTTTTCTATTACTTAAGACATATTTTTTCAGTGAGTTTTTCCTGATTCACTCCTTTCATTAGGTTTGTCTGCTGATCCACAGTCCCGTAAAAAAAACTCTTGTTTCAATACTGAAAGCTTCCACCTTCAATTGTTAGTCATGGTCTCTTACTAGGGAAGTATAAACTGAATAATTTGTAATAGGAAATGTGGATGTGATGGTGGGAAGAAGTTGGAAAGCTGTAGCTGAATTCCCTGTAAAGATGTTGGCTATAACCTCAGGAGATTGGGTCTGTAAACCATTAGAGATAAGCTTGGTGCATGTTGGGTATTACTTCTCAAGTTCTTTACATGATTAAAGAATATCTTGCAGCTATTCTTTGTTGATATGGCAATATTTAGCTCCTAATTATTTATGCAGGATTTGATCTAACTCCTGAGATCTTTAAAAAATCCTTTAAGGTTGAGTATAACACTCTTGTGTTTTTATTATATTTTTTAGGACTATGAGATGTTTCATTTTGTTGTAGAATTTGTTTTAGTTAGAGTTCTACCTGAAGTGTTTATTTTCTAAGCATGGTTTGTAATTTAGGCAAACGGGAGTATGAGCCTCTATGGAAGCTGAGTGTATATACAACAGTATTTGCTATAGGATCTTTGATATGTGGAGGGATTGTTGCTCCATCTCAGCAGATCATCAGGCCGAAGGAAACTTTATGGGAGAAGTCTGGGTTGGTCAGCGATCTGCTCTGGGACCCTGAGGTAAATAAGACAGCACAGTAGTCTCACTTGACCAGTGTGGGTATAGCAGTGGGTGGGGAGCCTAAAGAAGCTGTAATTGAGAATGCTGGTACCTCTAATTGGGGAGTGCACTATTTTACAGAAGTAGTTTGCAATGCTAAAATCAAGAAGGCATTCCTCATATGTATTTATAGAGGTGTAGGTGTGCCAATTTAAGAAGGGTAATTCAATTTTCCAGGAACAATGTTGTTTGGGTTAATGAAGAGGGACTCTAGCTTATTAGAATATGTTTTATGATTTGCCAATATGTTAAGGTAGTTGTCTGTAGTTGTCCATAAGGCTATACAAGGCGTTTGCTTTTATTAAATTATGAAAAAGTTTGATGTTATTGCTCTGGTCAGTTAGTCTAGAGATAATGGTTTGCAGATAAAAACAGCCACACCACCACCAGAGTTATTTCTGTCCACACTTATGGGTCTTAATAAGTTGTAGGTAGAGACGACAGGGTAGGAAAGCAAGAAGGCTACTGTTCTGCAATCCGGTTTCAGTGATTATTGGAACATAGCTGTTTACTAGGTTAACGACCACAAGGGCCTTTTTAAGCCTAGCTATGCCTCCCAAATCTCTGACAAGTTCTGATATCCTTGATCAGTGTAAGCTTGGGCCTGGGAGATGAACCATTTACAGGTTACCTTTGTCCATTAGAGACATAGGTGCCAACCAGGGATGAATTTCCGGTTTCCCATCCAGTTTCCAAGTTGCACTTGAATTGGGTTAGGGAGGAACTCTGCTCATATGGATGGGGAGCCTGCTCCATAAACAGAGTAGTCTCTGGGATACATACCTATCTCTCCAGCAGGTCCTATTTACATACAAATATGAATGCTTTTCAGAGTTAAGAAGACCTCAGGGGAGGGCATGTTCATATTTAGGCTCCTAGCACTGAGCACTGCTACACTAATGTTTGCCAGATTAGAATTTGTGATTATTTGGTTGATAAACTGAGCAACCTGACACTACAGAAAATCTTGACTATGTTAAAGCCTTGATGAGACAGGTGCAGGCCATCATTTTTTGAACACTTTTTGCTCCCTTGCATCATACTGTGGCCTTTCTATCCAGTGCCTCACATCCATTGCCAGTTTCTCCTGTGCCTTGTGAACTTGCTCCAGTGTAGCTGGGGCTGTCATGGATCCTAAGTGCTTCCTGGGTAGCCACCTCCATTCAGCCACAGTGTATTTTACTTTAATGGCTTATCTTGTTAGTCCCAACCTGATGTCAATGGTTGTGTCTGAGAGGCAGGTGTATAATGAGGATTTACGGTGTTTTGTCCTATCTCTGCAGCAGTTCAGCCACATCCATCACCTTTCCCCTCTTTGGACCACACCCCATCATCGTGATGTCACCAGCATCCATTATGGAATGTCACAGGGAATGTCCATGGAACTGCCCATTCTGTCTGTCAGCCACTCAAGCTGCCAATCTAATCTGGTTGGCTGGGCTGTAGTCAGAGCTTTATCCCTCTATGCCACTGAAGTGGCTTAGCTGCAGGCCATCACTGGGCAGTTTCTTTCTTTTTAAAGGCTGACATACTCACTGAGTCCCATTAGAATGATAACATAATTAAATCAGTTATCAAAGCCAATCATCTTTTGCTTATGTGGTAGTAACATTCTTGTCAGCAGTTTACTTTTTAAGAGTAGTTTCATTCCAGCCTTAGAGACATGCACAGAGAATTTCATCATGTCTCTGTTCAAATAGTCAAAGTGGATGTGTTGTATATCATTCACACCCACATGAACAATGACCATACTACATTTGTACTTGGGGTAAAGGCACAGAAGTATCCTGGTGACATGGCAGATTCTAGCTCCTGAGCAGCAGTTGGCAGTTACCCTGTCTTTGGTCAACCTTGTGATTGGTGCAGTGGTGTGCCAAATTATGAAATCACCTATACAAAGTATATTATCATGGTGAGTGGACTGTCTATGTAGTCTGATAGGTTTGGCTAAACCACTGTGGTCACTCTTGTCCTATGGTGCTGGTGTAAGAGGATGAATTTACTTTATGGAACAAGCTTTAGTGTGTAGCAGACGTTTGACTGCAGGGCCCACTTGAACACTACAATACATGAAATAGTCTTGATGTTTTGGAAGCATGTTTTAGAGGATCCCAGCATAGAAACTATTTGTGTTTGCCTTGCAGTGTATAGGTTTGGTGTTGGTATTCTTAATGATAATCAGTTTGTGTGAGAAAATCACTTCTAGCTGTAATATGCATTTGCATCTGCATGTCCTCCCTGCGGTTGCATGGGCATTCAAAAGACATGTGTAAACAGGCGTGCCTTCGTTGAAGGTTGAACGTTGAGCTGGCACCTCAGCGTTCGTGAAAATCTGCTGCCAATCATTAGCGGACCGGAGTTCTGCTGTGGTGACCCCTAACCGGGAAAAGCCGAAAGACAACAACATTTGGACTCATTCTGTGGCAATAACAAATGGCTTTCTATAAGCATGTGGCAGTTTATACACTGCCCCTGTGTGTCTAGGGCTAGAAAGCTGGCAACAAATGGATAGATAGACTGGGGACCCATGGCTAATAGTGAAGTACCAGGTGGCATAGTTATGCCATTTTATGGAATGTGATGACCTTTGGTCTATGTAAGAGAGATAGGGGGCTGTATAATATATAAAGAGACAATGAAGCAATGCAAATTGTGCAACACAGCAAAATGTAATATAATGCAGTAGATGTATGACAGTATGCTATACAAGGGATCAGTGAAACCAGGTATAGGACAGTGCAAAGCAGTGCAACTCTGTATAGTATAGCATAATATAGTACAATGTGATACTATACAATGTAGCACTGCTCAATAAAACTAAACAGATAGTGCAACTCAATGCAGTACAATATAAGGATCAATGAATAACAGGCATTGATGCCAAAGCACAATAAACTAAGAACTATCAGTAAAGTAGAAAAAAATGCCTGAGCAGCATGAGTCTTGGGTTTATCTTTTATTGAAAGATCACCCCTCTCAGTGCCTTTGAATGTTAAAATATTGTGATCGATGCATTAAAAAATTACTACCGCATAACTCATTAGCAAGAGCTGATGCTAAAGCAAATAATGCAGACGCCGTAGATACAACTGTCTCTAAGACTCTACATAATGGTTAATATAACAGACAAAACTGGCACAAGATTCTACAAGGTGAATAATTCAACAGGCAAATGGTACAAGAGACGTCAAGTACATTAAGAATGTGTGCCACAGTACAGTACTGAAGGGATCAACAGCAGGGTAGGATGCCATAATAATAATAAACAAAGTGCAGAAAAATAGAAGTAATACAGAAAGGTGTGTGATACCATAACAATAAGGGTATAAGATAACAAGACAATAAACGATCAGCCACAGCAAGAATATAATACAGCCACATACTGCTGCCAAATGAAACCATGCACAACCATACACAAGTGAGTACTAGGGTCTACTAGTTCAGGGAATAAGGGTAGGGAGGATTTGGACTGTTAACAGGATGAATATTTGCTACTGTTGTGTGTGCTGCAGTATTTGCTGGTAATTCTGTAAATCCAATGCGTTTAGCACAACACTTCCCAGATGTTATGGGACTGTTTTTCAAGTCATATTTCATAGCACAGTTCATAGAAAGAATATCATATCTCAGCTCAGCACAGCAGAGCAGTGGTATCTGTAAACATAAGTTGAAAGCAGACCACAAGAATACACAGTACAGTTAAAGTTAACACACAAAGCTTCAACAAAGTAAGTAAATAAAACAAACACTGTTATGCAACCAACCATAATTTAAACTAGAAGCAAAAGCAACAGCATAGCCCCATCTCTGCTGTTTGAGTTGGGGGGGAGTGCAGCTAAACCACTTCCAGATATAAAATTACCACAGCACAAATGAGGAGTCTTAAATTAGCATGACCTCACATCAAACATAAGTAACAAGGTAACTTTCCATATTCAGGAACTATTTTTGATGTTAAACTCCATAGAGGAGCTCAAGGCAAGTTTGTTGTATCACAGTGCAGGGCAATGGAATAGTTGTCTGTAAATGCATTAAATTTATAACAGACTGTAAGAACATACATGCTGACTAAAGCTAACACTGCTATGTAACCATTAATGATTCAAGCCTGAAAGGGCATCAGCAAAAGCCCCTTGTCTCACATGGGGGACCAGCCAGACCGGTATTAGAAACAAAATAACCACAACATGAAACAGTATTCTTAAATCGGTACAAGCACATTTTAATGTACAAGGCAAGTAAAAGATTACTTCCCAGATAATATGGGACAATTTTTCAAGTCATATCTGGCAGCACAGTTTAAGGCAAGTTTATCATATTGCCCACCAACACAATAGAATGGTGCACTCTGCAAATACTCCCATGTTCAAAGCAGTCCAGAAGATGCCACAGACAAATTAAAGTTAGCAATACTCTGTAACCAACAGTAATTCAAGCCAGAAACAGCCACAGTAGCCACTTTTCTCACAGGCAAGTCCAGTTTTACATAAAAATTTACCACAGCACAATAAAGATTCACAAATCTCCACTAGCACACTTTACTGTGCAAAATAAGCAATAAAATGCTACTTCCTAGATGCAAATCAGCCCAACTGGGATTTCAAGTCAGGTTTCAGATTACATAGTTGCAACCATACCTCTCAACCTCTTAGAGCAAGAAATCTGGACAAAGCCATAAATAAAAGTTGGACAAAGGCTCAAAAATAGGGACAATTTTTAAATATTGCTCTTACAAACTTAGAAAGTTGATAGAACAACAGATTGTGCATGAGCATGAATTTTCTGCATGGTATGAAGTCTGAAACTCAAATATCTGTCATCATTTTCTAACTTCAGTCTTCAATGATTTGCCACTAATTTGCCAGAAAACCACAATTTTATGAAAAACGGATAAAAAAAATATGAGGCAAAAATCTGGACATTCTGTGAAAAATTGTACAGTTGAGAGGTATGGCTTGCAACAGTGGACTGCAAACCAATCATTTCTTCAGGATATTAGAGGTATTCTTTTGCAAAACATTATCACTAATAATGTTTGTCACTATACTTGTTTGGCTAACATCACTTTCTTTGAGCCATGTTGCTGTATATTAGTAGAGTTTAGCACTTACTCACGTTCCATGACAAATACCATTTGGTTTGGTTATTGCCTTTCATATTTCAGCATAGACACATCATAACCAGTTTCACTAAGCTAATAGAGTTTTCTTTCTTATTGCGTTAAAGCAGTGAACCCCATTTTCACTCTCAGTGAACTGCATTTAGAATAAATGTCTCTTTCTTGCTTTACACATTAATAACCCAGCTTTTCTCTGTTGGAGGGGTTTAACTTTTTTTAAAGCAATACTTTTCCTTGCTACATTAATCCTCTCCTTGTGCAAAATTTTAATTTTTAAAAACAACACTTTACATTAACTTAGATTCACAAACTGTGTTTTGATAAAGCCACTGTGTCACATTCCTCTTTTGTTGCAAGCCATCGGTATTTTAACAGCAAAGTACTTATTTTTCCAGGCTACCATTTTAACTGCCACAAACACCACTTTTTTGTTGCACCAAGTAATGGTGTGGACACAATGTTGGTATATTTGTTCTTTAGTATTAACAATTTGCTACTCAGAAAGGCTTGCTTTTGCTTAGGTGTCTCAGACAATTGACCACTTATTTTTTCTGCAATTGTTCAGACAGCACCTGGTATGATTCAGTGCCATGTAAAATTACACACTTTACCACTGGCATTACCTGGCAAATTACACATTATGCCATAGACAGCACTTAGAATGATTCATAGTATATTTTATTATAGCAGTAACAATGTTGGTGTTGTATATTGAAGATTTACCGACAGTTGGTGTGGTTTAATTACAAGGGTGAAGCCCAAGTGATTAAATAAAGCCAACCGTGGGTAAATTTCAATATACCACAACCACGGAGTTGGTAATTGCTATTATACAATAACATTATTTAAGAAAAAAATACTTTTCTTAAATAGTGTCTTTGTATAATGCTGCATTACTGTTCTTTTGCAGCTGGTAGTATATTGCTGCCTTGTCTTGATGTACTGCGCATGCATATGGGACTTGTGCGCCAATGCTTATGTAGTACATCAGGGCTGCAAAGAGGTAGCAACAAAGAAAAGACTATCTCCGTTGCTGCTGCTTCTTTGTTATAATCAATAAAAAAAAAAAAAAAAAGAACCTGGGAGACATTTTATGTTAGGTAGAGTCAGGACATTCAAAATAAAAGGATAATCAGGTATTTTTTTTAAGTTTTGTAGAACATACCTGATTATCCTTTTATTTCTGACGGTACCATCTCCCGAACATAAAATGTCTTCAATTTTTGTTTTGTACTAAAAAAAAAAAAAAAAGTAAGGAAAAAAATGAGATATACTAAAGGGAAAAAGGTCGGGCAACTGGATGTTTTCCCATTGGTATATTCTCAGATTTACAATGGGCATGCTGGTTGGGCTGGCCAATCAGCATGCTCATTTTTGAATGCTAATGGCCAGTCATTGTATAATACTCATTTAGTAACACTTTATTGACCAGGTTAGTCCTGTTAGGCCAATGGGATCTTATGAGGTGAGACTTGAGGTCATGTTCATACTGACTGTGGGAAGTTTGACAAGGACACCCTGGAAATTCCACTCTTCTTCACAAGTTCTGTGGGATCTTTTATATCTGCCTGAGCTTCCAACAGCCCACTCAGATGGGACCTTGGTTTAATGACTCAGATCTGAAGGACCATTTTTCCATTGGGCTTTCTTGTATTCATTCTCTTTGTCAGAGAGAGAGCGCATAGTAAAATGAAATGCTATTGGCAATTTGCCTGATACAGAACCTAGCAAAACTCAGTGTTATATAAAGATTATTCATTTGACATTTGTTCCACAAACTGTTCACTTGTTTGCTTTTCATTCAACAACAAGCAGGGCTTACATACATAGATGTTTTTTCAGTTTCTACAATGAATATAATTCCTTTCAGAAAGTAATAGTGGACAGTGACGTTCACTTGCTTTAAACTCAGGACACTTGACAAATACCAGCAATGTCTGGATCAGATAAGCAGTATGATGTCTTACTGCTGCATGATACCATACTCTAAATTTCCTTAAGTGGTTTGTAACAACATCACTGTGTACAATGAGCAACAAGTAACTCAGTTTTTCTGACTGCCAAAGTCCCCTGTCACATTCATGTCTTATTATCATCAACATTTTTTTTCATTGTAAAAAGGTCCTGCTGGCTTAGACTCCTTTTTTCTAATACGCAGTCAATTTACAATCTACTAATGCCGCAGCAGAACGTCATTCCTAGTCACACAGCAAAGACAGCAAAGTAGAAATATTACTAAGATTACTTCAGTGCATCAGTGTCTTTATTTCAGAAACACCATACCACTGAATTACCACTGAATTTTATAGCTTCAGTAGCACTTTAGCACACACATGCCTAAGACTGTGGTTAAAACAGGCAGTGCCTAAGACTGTGGTTAAAACAGGCAGTATAGTCATCTGTTCTCAGTTTGCACACATCAGAACAGTCTGAACATTTTAGTGAAAAGCTAATACTAAATACTTTCCTTAGTTCAACACAATATTCATTAAAAGTTTCCGTAATTTCTTTCAATAGTACTATTTTAAGCACATGCTTCATGCTATTACAGCATTTTTAGCACATTTCCTTCAGTAACTTATGACATTCATTATGCATGCCAGATGATGGCATCATCTGTACTGAGATTGTAAATTAAACAATTTACTCTCCATTAATTTTGGTAAGCAACCTTCTAGCAATTAAGCATGCACTTATTTTAGCAGTTTCATGTTTTGATTGGGAATCCAACAGTACTTGCTATTCTATAACAGTTTTTATGCCCTATAGTACTTTTGAACTTGGTTTAAGAATTGATCTGCCTACTTTGCTCTCAGAGTTTAGCTTCTGCTTCTCTGCTTCTACTTCAGTCTCTCTGTCCTTAAATATGACAGGCAAAATCCTGATGATTCTGTTTAACACTCAATAATTCATTTCATAGCATTTCTTGGGGAGGTCTGGTCCTCCCACCACAAGCACCAGAGTGGAACGCAAAGTATATTGGAGGAAGGTGACTTAGTTCCATGCAATTTATTTACAGTGCTAATGCAAAATCAATTGAAAAGGCAACAATTAAACTATAGAAAGGAGCAAAACACAAATGTTTTACAGATCCCTTCCAAGCAGTACTCCCTTTGTGCCACAAGGAAAGTTCTTCCTTAAGGGAATTCTTACTATGACCGAAAGGCTAAAATCCTCTCCAAACAGTTCTCTCCATCTCTTTCACATATGAACAGTCCACCCATATTGGAGAAAAATGCCTCTTTCACCAAAATATTCTCTCTATAGTGAGAGGCAGTTTTCCCTAACATTCTATTTCTGGCTGTCCCTTTTTCTAGTGAGGGGAGGGGTAGTGTGGTGTCCTCCACTTGGGGCAGGCCTGGATCCTCTTTGTGGACTGCCCCAAAATTATAGCTTTACATTCTGCACAAAAATCATTAGGGACATTATACCATTATGTAGGTAAATTTCACCCTACTGCATACACACACACACACACACACACACACACACACACACACACACACACACACACACACACACACACACACACACACACACACATATATATATTTGCAATTCATAATATTGAATATTTGAAAGAGTGAACATTCTTTTTGGTTGCTTTACCAGCTTAAGAGCCTAAAGTCTCTCAATGCTGGCTGCTGTATGTGAGATTGTAGTACAGCTGGGACTGGGAATTTGCCATTGTTCCTTCAGTGAGGCATCTGAGTTATCATGATCAATAAAATAATTTAAAAACATTTTCCATGCACTACCAATTTCTTAAAGGCAAAATTCTACTAGTTTACAATGTCCATAATGATGACTTATTACAGGTAGATTTTGATTTGACTCACAAAAATCTGATTTCTATTGTCCATTGGTATACCACCTTAACAGAGTCTGATAAAGTTTAGTTGTATACTTTTGTTTTAGAGACACTGTCATAAGAGAGAGAATTATTGCATTTTTCTTGCTATGCTAAATCAACATAAGTAGTCTGTTCATACACCTGCTGCTTCTGTTAAATGGCATAATTTTAAGTTATATTAATAAATCAACTACAAGTATAGCTTACTCCTTTTAGAGTTAGCAAATATAATTTGCCTTTGCTGCAGAAAGTATGCCTTATAATTAATATAAAAAAGTGTCATGACTATATTCTGTTCTCAAAGTATTTAATACATTCAGATGTCCTCCTTGCTTTACTGTTTTCAATGAAATGTCATGCTTAAATTAAACTCTTATTTGCAAAGATTAGATGAAATATTGTTGCTTCTATAATTGTGTACAATGTTGCTTGCCAAAAATCATGTACCTGTAGTCTATCTATCCTATTCTAGCCACAGTTTTGTTTGACTATAAATATAAATAGTGCAAGTACAATCAAACCTCACCTAAAACTGCACTATTTGTCATTTCAAAACCTTTAAAACTCTACACATATTGTATAAAACACACACACGCACTCTGTCCACCACTATCTCTGCCTAAGCAGGCTGCCTGTCACAGGACATTTGGCATTCCTGCTCATTATTCGTTACTTCACCAGCTTGCAGACATATGTCAGATCCTCAGATCATACTGCTCAACTGTACATATTTTCACAGAATGTCCAGATTTTTACCTCATATTTTTGGTCTATTTTTCATAAAATCATGTTTTTCCACACAAATTATTTTTAGGCCTTTGTCCCACTTTTATTTATGTCTTTGTCCAGATTTCTTGTTCTAAGAGGTATGCTTCAGATGGACATTTCATCTGAGAGTCTGTACGTGCATTCTACAGGGCTCTGTGCTCAGGCCATTTCTCTTTCCTATTTTTTTGTGAATGCCCAGTGGAAACACAGCAAACTGCCAGAGTAACCCAGCACAGCCATGACTCAACACAGCTAATTTCAGATGTATGATGTCACTTGTGGAGCCTGTGACTCAGCAACTCTTGTCTTGCATGGTTGTCTGACTCTGGTCTGTATCTACTCATCTTTAAAGTAACGTGTGCTGCTTGGATATAATCTAACCTTTTTCAATCTATTCCAGATTTGCCTGTTACCTTTGTGGACCACTCACCCATTCAGACTGTTAAATCTCAAAAACTTATTTCCTTAATCTTGGACAATTAGGTACTTGGTATACGATACAAGACCAAGAGTCTTGATAGAACACCTGTAAGACATGTTTTCCTCCTGCCCAGACTCCTGTGTGAATCTCATTGATTAAATAACCTTATTGTAACCAGCAAATATAAACTTTCTATAGCCAGTAACAGGCCTGCATCTTTTGCTGGCCTTCCTTCCCACTCTCACCACTGTGATGTCTAAAGCAAACTTACCTGTCAAAGTCTGAAGATTAGCTAATTAGCAATGGATCATAGGCTATTATACTTCAATAAATTTAAATGATTAAAGTCAAGAATTATCTGACATGCTGATTTGGTTTACCCCCTCTCCACACACACACTGTGTGTGTGAGTTGATCAGGAGTTAGTCAAACATCACATGTCTCCCTTCAAGATCACCTAACTCCACAGATGCATAATAAAAGTCATACAAAAAGTCATCTGTGTATTCATCTATCATTGAACCAGGAATCATTCACATAGGAAAACAATGTAATAAACTTTATTTTAACATATAAGACATTGCCTTTGAACAAGTGCATAGACTGCCTTTTATGTCTCACCTAGCCACAGTAACTAGCACGGTACCTGGAAATTACTTGACACAGACGTGCAGGAAAGGAATGGCAGATGGACATGTCATCAGGGAATAAGCATGTAGGGGCTGCAGACTGTAGTGTGCAACCTCAGTAAAAAAAGAATAGTTTACACTTTACAAGCTTTTCTTAAGTGAGATCACTTACAGACAGCTTGTAAACTATTAAACTATTTTTAAATGTAGATGTCTTTTAACACCTTTAATAAAAAGAACAGCTTGTAGTCTAGAAGCTGTCGCAAAGTGATTTTTAAAGTGTCAAACTGTTTTTATGAGAACAATTGTAGGCTTTTCATTAGTAATCACAATTCTAAGTGTTTATGTACACACTCCCTGTGGGAGGTGGAAGACCAGAAAGCTGTTAGTTCTGTTCCCACTAAAGATGATTGGCTTGTTGATACAGCATTAGGCAGTGCTGTACTCCTGAGGGTATTATCCTCTGGACAAGACTTTTAACTGAAGTCCGCTGTGTTGGTGGTAGCTCAGGTGGATGTAAAAGATCCCATGGCACTTATCGAAAAGAGTAGGGAAAGTTCACCGGCGCTTATCCGGGTTTTCCTCCATCAGTATGAATGCCACATCACATTTCTTATGAAAAGAGGCCATTGGATTAGTGGGACTAACCTGGTTAACAAAGTGTAAATAAAAATAAAATAAAAAGTACAGTAGCTTCAGCATGCACTCAACATCTACAAATGATTGTGAAATTCTTTGCTTAAGGTGATGCAAAGGGAAACATCCTTTAGACTAAATTTGATGTGAAATCCTGAGAATACGCTGTTTCCATTCTATGACTTAATTATTTCTAGTGGACTGAAGTTGCTTATTTGTCAGTATTATATATGCTTATATTTGTTGCGTGTTTTCTCTGGTTCTAGGCTGTCATGATGGTAATGCTTTACCTATGCATGGAATTATTTGCTGCACATTTTTAGGAGTGTTTTTCTTTGTGCCCCTTCATTATTGGTATCCAGGAAGTAAATAGTCAGCATTAAGAGAGTGTGTTTTCCTTGCTAGGTTTATTTTTTGGAATTAGTGTTCCACCTAAGTATGAAATAAAGAAGAAACCTTTCTGCATTCCCTAGCTATGAATTTTCCAAATGTTCACAATGTCAATGGGTGGTATGTTGCCTGGAGAGGCTTTATTGATTGCAAAGAGGAGTATTTTAAGCATTCACATATTGAACATTACTTCTGTTCAGCACATTTTTTTTTTTAAATATTTCTTACAGAAGTAGACTATGGTGAAAACAAGACAGCTGAATGACATACCAGATTTACTTTCTAAATATATTATATATGGTGTCAGATATACAAATATAGGAGTTTTTGCAGTTAAAAACCTCTGGCAGATGAATGAGGTTCCCCTCTCCACTGTCTCTTAATTAGCTGCATGCAATAAAGCACCATCAGTGAACTATTTAAAATTACCCTGAGTAATGTTTATTATGTGTTATTGGAGCATTTGAATCACTGATATATTATAGTTTAATAATTAACTAGTATTGCAATGCAATTAGCTGCATGCAATAAAGCACCATCAGTGAACTATTTAAAATTACCCTGAGTAATGTTTATTATGTGTTATTGGAGCATTTGAATCACTGATATATTATAGTTTAATAATTAACTAGTATTGCAATGCAGAGTAAATAATATAGGTAATCATGATGTTTCTAGTTCAGCAAAGCTTTATATGTCCAGTCTTCTGTACACTTCCTCACCTAGTTATATTTTTCCTTCACTATTACACTTTGCTTTGTAAAATCATAATGAAAACAAGTTTAAAACTCTTAACTAGTGGTGGAGGGGCAGTTTAAACTTGCATTATTGTGTGGTATTGCCCCAGCAAAAATAAATAGTGAAATAAATAAATACTTTCTGCAGTGACAATTGATTCTACTGTGAATGCGAGGCACAAATGGGACATGCTTGTTACAGACGTGCAGTTTAGAAATGGTGAATATCTCATTTTTGTCAATGTGTTTGCAAATTTCAAACACAGCCTGTGTTCTACACTTTTACAGATCATGCATAAATGCTCATGATAGCTATGACATATTCACATTACGAGTTTACACTTCAACAAACTACACGCTCTGTAATCAAAACTAGGCACTGATACAGTTATTTTATTACTTGCTATTTTATTATGTTTATCAAGTTTTAGAATCTTAGTGCTCAAACTAAAACTGAAAATATTTCTGCTTGACCCAATCTAATATACTTGATATATTTTTTTTCTTGTGCTATACTTTCATGCCATTTAATTTATCATCTAATGTTTTATGTTGTAAGTCATGCATTGTACTTATTGATATATAAATCCTTCCAAAAGTATTCATCAGTGACCACTACAATATGGAAATTCAGATTGCAGAGCTGCACATTGCAATTCTAGATATAATCTCATCATTGGCCAGCAAATTACATTACTGACTCTCTTTATGCCCTTCTTGTAAGGCTCTCCAACCCACACGTACATGACTGGTCCTGTATCCCATTCGCATTTTAAACTGAATTTTCCATGCCCTTCACACTTTCAAATGACATTAGAGAGTCATTTCAAGATCTTTCATGTCAGTAGTGACAGGCAGTCTTTCTCCATTCTGTGATTTTTCAGTATGTGTTTACTGTAGATGAATGAAATGCTTATGCTGCTCACCATTTGCTGATGTTCTATGCATCAGTTCAACCAGGAAATCCCCTCACCATTTGTAATGGCTGCAAGAGGCATCACTTCCTTCCATTAATTCAGTATTGTCTGTAGCCCCTTCCCATAGCACTGCAGGAATACATTCATGCTCACACTAAACGGCTGCATTGTGGACTGATTGACTGTTCATCTTTTCACTGCTACCATTTTGCTCTAAACATTGTTCTTCATCGTTTAGCCAGTTAAGTACAGGATTAGCATCATTTAAAGCCTTGTTTCAAACATTACTGCCATGGACAAGGTCTGCAAAATATCAGAACAGCACAGATATTAACAAAAAAAAAAAAAAAAAAAAAAAGAAATTCCTGAGAACTGGACTGACGAGATCACTGCTCATGCAATTAATAGCTATATTACTGAATATCTTCTGCATAATAGGCTAAAATGGATAGCAACATGGAAAACCAGCAAAAATGCATATCACAGTTCTGCATAGTGAAATGAATGTTTTTTTTTTTTTGTTCTCTGACAGAAAAAAAGGCAATTTACTTAATGCCAAGGACTGCTGTCACTGTGTATAATAGCACTTTCTCTTCAAAATTATTTGGAATATTCAGGTAAGCAGAAATAGTGTTTCATATGTGTTGCGTACACTGAGGAAACAAATACAATTGAAACCTATTCTAATGAATGAGATTTGTAAAAGACTTCCAGCATTAAAGGTATAAAAGTACTTTTAAGTACTAAAGAATTGGACAATATCAAGTAAATCAAGCAGACATTTTGTAAGCTCTAATGCATTGGATTAGTGGGACTAACCTGGTTAACAAAGTGTAAATAAAAATAAAATAAAAAGTACAGTAGCTTCAGCATGCACTCAACATCTACAAATGATTGTGAAATTCTTTGCTTAAGGTGATGCAAAGGGAAACATCCTTTAGACTAAATTTGATGTGAAATCCTGAGAATACGCTGTTTCCATTCTATGACTTAATTATTTCTAGTGGACTGAAG
Organism: Protopterus annectens; assembly: GCF_019279795.1. NCBI lineage: Eukaryota > Metazoa > Chordata > Ceratodontiformes > Protopteridae > Protopterus > Protopterus annectens. The sequence goes on along the minus strand of NC_056748.1, from coordinate 344,313,395 downwards.
TTGCTTATTTGTCAGTATTATATATGCTTATATTTGTTGCGTGTTTTCTCTGGTTCTAGGCTGTCATGATGGTAATGCTTTACCTATGCATGGAATTATTTGCTGCACATTTTTAGGAGTGTTTTTCTTTGTGCCCCTTCATTATTGGTATCCAGGAAGTAAATAGTCAGCATTAAGAGAGTGTGTTTTCCTTGCTAGGTTTATTTTTTGGAATTAGTGTTCCACCTAAGTATGAAATAAAGAAGAAACCTTTCTGCATTCCCTAGCTATGAATTTTCCAAATGTTCACAATGTCAATGGGTGGTATGTTGCCTGGAGAGGCTTTATTGATTGCAAAGAGGAGTATTTTAAGCATTCACATATTGAACATTACTTCTGTTCAGCACATTTTTTTAAATATTTCTTACAGAAGTAGACTATGGTGAAAACAAGACAGCTGAATGACATACCAGATTTACTTTCTAAATATATTATATATGGTGTCAGATATACAAATATAGGAGTTTTTGCAGTTAAAAACCTCTGGCAGATGAATGAGGTTCCCCTCTCCACTGTCTCTTAATTAGCTGCATGCAATAAAGCACCATCAGTGAACTATTTAAAATTACCCTGAGTAATGTTTATTATGTGTTATTGGAGCATTTGAATCACTGATATATTATAGTTTAATAATTAACTAGTATTGCAATGCAATTAGCTGCATGCAATAAAGCACCATCAGTGAACTATTTAAAATTACCCTGAGTAATGTTTATTATGTGTTATTGGAGCATTTGAATCACTGATATATTATAGTTTAATAATTAACTAGTATTGCAATGCAGAGTAAATAATATAGGTAATCATGATGTTTCTAGTTCAGCAAAGCTTTATATGTCCAGTCTTCTGTACACTTCCTCACCTAGTTATATTTTTCCTTCACTATTACACTTTGCTTTGTAAAATCATAATGAAAACAAGTTTAAAACTCTTAACTAGTGGTGGAGGGGCAGTTTAAACTTGCATTATTGTGTGGTATTGCCCCAGCAAAAATAAATAGTGAAATAAATAAATACTTTCTGCAGTGACAATTGATTCTACTGTGAATGCGAGGCACAAATGGGACATGCTTGTTACAGACGTGCAGTTTAGAAATGGTGAATATCTCATTTTGTCAATGTGTTTGCAAATTTCAAACACAGCCTGTGTTCTACACTTTTACAGATCATGCATAAATGCTCATGATAGCTATGACATATTCACATTACGAGTTTACACTTCAACAAACTACACGCTCTGTAATCAAAACTAGGCACTGATACAGTTATTTTATTACTTGCTATTTTATTATGTTTATCAAGTTTTAGAATCTTAGTGCTCAAACTAAAACTGAAAATATTTCTGCTTGACCCAATCTAATATACTTGATATATTTTTTTTCTTGTGCTATACTTTCATGCCATTTAATTCATCATCTAATGTTTTATGTTGCAAGTCATGCATTGTACTTATTGATATATAAATCCTTCCAAAAGTATTCATCAGTGACCACTACAATATGGAAATTCAGATTGCAGAGCTGCACATTGCAATTCTAGATATAATCTCATCATTGGCCAGCAAATTACATTACTGACTCTCTTTATGCCCTTCTTGTAAGGCTCTCCATCCCACACGTACATGACTGGTCCTGTATCCCATTCACATTTTAAACTGAATTTTCCATGCCCTTCACACTTTCAAATGACATTAGAGAGTCATTTCAAGATCTTTCATGTCAGTAGTGACAGGCAGTCTTTCTCCATTCTGTGATTTTTCAGTATGTGTTTACTGTAGATGAATGAAATGCTTATGCTGCTCACCATTTGCTGATGTTCTATGCATCAGTTCAACCAGGAAATCCCCTCACCATTTGTAATGGCTGCAAGAGGCATCACTTCCTTCCATTAATTCAGTATTGTCTGTAGCCCCTTCCCATAGCACTGCAGGAATACATTCATGCTCACACTAAACGGCTGCATTGTGGACTGATTGACTGTTCATCTTTTCACTGCTACCATTTTGCTCTAAACATTGTTCTTCATCGTTTAGCCAGTTAAGTACAGGATTAGCATCATTTAAAGCCTTGTTTCAAACATTACTGCCATGGACAAGGTCTGCAAAATATCAGAACAGCACAGATATTAACAAAAAAAAAAAAAAAAAAAAAAAGAAATTCCTGAGAACTGGACTGACGAGATCACTGCTTGTGCAATTAATAGCTATATTACTGAATATCTTCTGCATAATAGGCTAAAATGGATAGCAACATGGAAAACCAGCAAAAATGCATATCACAGTTCTGCATAGTGAAATGAATGTTTTTTTTTTTGTTCTCTGACAGAAAAAAAGGCAATTTACTTAATGCCAAGGACTGCTGTCACTGGTGTATAATAGCACTTTCTCTTCAAAATTATTTGGAATATTCAGGTAAGCAGAAATAGTGTTTCATATGTGTTGCGTACACTGAGGAAACAAATACAATTGAAACATATTCTAATGAATGAGATTTGTAAAAGACTTCCAGCATTAAAGGTATAAAAGTACTTTTAAGTACTAAAGAATTGGACAATATCAAGTAAATCAAGCAGACATTTTGTAAGCTCTAATCAGTTGACAATAACATGAGCATCAGCCTTTTAACCATAAATATAAAAATGATAAGCGTGCTCTGATCATCAGAAACCTCTTCATATATCAGATGTCAAGTATGGCTCAAAAACATTATATCATTGGTAGCTCAGTTATAGTCCACAAAACAATTACATTGCCTTTATAAGTTGGTGTTTATTTTATTGCTAAAACGTATTACTTATGAACAGCTAACAAGTTGATTAATGGTAAGGAAAGTTTGGATTGTATGTATTTTCATTGCTTCCACAGCTTAATCATTTTATTATATCCGTACAGTTCTAAATGATACATCTGAGAACATGCATTTTTGTCAGCATATCATATTATCAACCTGGACTGATGAAAGTATCTCATGCTGTGCAGAAAGAGTTCAAACAACCTTTCTTTCTGTTCCATCTGCTCAGCAGAAGTCTTAACATGCATTTTTAGGACTTGTAAGCTGTCATGTTCTTGTTTGAACTTTTCCTAGCTTTGCAAGATTAATGTTCTGCAAAAAGACTGTCACAGTACATTTCCTGTACAAGTGCCATCAAAAAGGTGAAATGTAATGCTGACTTCACTTTTAATCCATGACATTTTTAGACCATGGAGACTAGCAAGAAACATGTTTTAAGAAACTGGATGAAAGTAACTACCCCTAATTTGCCACTACATAATAACTGCTTCCAAATCAACACAAGAAACAGCTTAACTACTGAAAATAAAGGTGGTAACTGATAACTGCTAAAATGTTGCTTATTATTCAACTCTTTGTAGTGAGGAAGTGAGCAGTTTACTTCTAAAAGCAGTGATACAGCACTTGTAGAAAGTCATGGGATGAGGAAGTTTCTTTCTTCTTTTGTAGCCTGTCTCGTACAATAATGTGTTTAAATCAAACCTAGGGCATAGCCAGGATTTTTATAATTGTACCCCAATATCCAAATAACCTCCCATTCCCTTAACTATATGTCCTCATTACCCAGATAGTACATGTTTTAAATAGCATGTATAATTAATGAAAAAAAATCATGAAATAACAGGACAAGCCTCAGTTAAACAACAAAAAAGCCAACCTACAGTCATGTGCATGGGTTTTTTTTTTTTTTATTTATATTCTAGACATTCTACCATATGTTATTGCACACTGTGGCATACAGATAGTATGCTACATTACTGAAAAGGACGGATTGATTTTCTCCTTGCTGACTTCTCAATTTCTAAATTGCAATGATACCAGAACCTTAATCCATGCTAATAAAGCCTCAGGATACTTTTTATCCTCATGGAGTATGTAGACATGATTAAGGCAACCACTATTGTCTTGCCTATGCAGACCTTCAGAACAGCGCAGAATCTGTGTACCATTCGATTTAAGAGTCATAGGTTCATAGGTGTGTACTAGGCTAATGGCCCTGGAGCCTTTACAAGCCTAGCCCAAAAGTGTCAGTGTCAACATTTTCAGTACAGAGTTTTACTACATTTTAAAGGGCAAGTGTGTATATAAGAAACACCAAAAGCAAGTGCAACCCATCATGCAACCATCAGAGTTGAAGTAAAAGTCACTAAATAAATGTAAACCCAAATCAGATTGCTGGCCTACCTGTTCATGCGGGCCATGACAGCTGCCCTTGTATCTCCAAGCAAACTGACAGCAGATACAAATTATATATGCTAATCCTTAATCCACATAGATGGTGAGGTTGACATCGATGAGTATTCAGTAGTCACTTCATAAAGTAACTCTGAGCTATTATGTTTATATGCATTGCAATGAATGCAAGAACGTTTTCTGTTACCATGCTCTGTTGTTGTTGAGATGCATTTGGAATCCAACACCAAAGAAGTGCAACATTCTAAATCCTTAACACAATGGTCATATCTGATTACCCTAATAGCTTTATTTATTCTAGTTAGCCAGCTTACTGACTGGCAATGACTTTTAGGTATATCATGCATATATTTCAGCAAAATATTTAGCACATTCCACACACAAATGATTAAACAAGTTAGAAATCCTAAGTTAGTTTCAAGATTGATAACCAATGTAAGCAATTTTTTTGAGTATGTGTAATCTAAAGGGTAGTAATTAATGGAATCTAGAATACAGTTAAGGCATTTGTAAATGAGGTGGGGGGGTACAAGATTCAACATTCAGGCTGACCACCTTTTAAGTCGTTTATAGGTAAGTAAACTGGAAATAGCACTGGAAAAAAACAACGGCAAATTGATTTGAGAGAAATGTCAGTCAAACAGTGATTCAGAATGTAGTTATCATTCCTTGCTTGCTGTACCATAACCCACTGAATAAATACAGATAATTTCTTGAAAGCTGCACAGGTTTGGAGGCATTTAACAAATACACATAAAGGCAAATCATACCTGGCAATTCTCATAGGTCTGTTGTATCACTGTATTCGGTCTTTGGTTAGTATAGTTGTTTTCTTTCTTTCATATTTTCTTGTTCATAAAGAAATACATTACCTGCTACTACTGTAAAAAAAAAAAAAAAAAAAAAAAAAAAAGCACCACTGAGCTCTTTCAGACTACATTTACTATACATAATCTGACATCTGAGTTATCACCATTGTTCTACTGTAGTGCCTACTAAGCGACAAATCTATATAGTTTCTCTGACTAACAGCACAGTCACACCTGCATCACTAATATCACAACATTGAAAAGCTTGAATAATAAAATAACCACAACATAACAAACCTTTTATTAGGACATTTTTATTCTCTAGCTCCATGGCTCACTACCTTCACACAAGTTTCAAATCAACTCAATTAAATAATTTAGCAGTTTAAATCTTAATTAAGAACTAACACTCAACAATCTTCAGAGCTAATTAGCAATAATACTGTCCACTCTGACCTAAAGGAAATAGTTAATATCCTAGCTGATAAATGTAGTGCAAATTCTACTCCATCCACAGTTATATCTCTTCCAAAGATTCCATACTTCTAGCCACTCCCTTTAATTACTATGGAAAATCTCCAATCCACTTAGCCCATTCAAAAGATAAGAACCGACCCGCAGCTGACTTACTATTGTCCAGTGCCATTCCCTGATGTAGCATCCCTCAACTCTAAGTTGAGGAGCAAAAAACAAACAAAAAAGGTCTATTCCCCTAATCTGGTGTTCCAAGCCATTCTTTCAAGCCCCAAAGATCTGTGCCTTCAACTTTAAATTGAGAGCAGGACTTATAAAACAAAATGTTTCTTTTTTCATTTGCCACATTTGTTGCAAGTGGCTTGCTAGAACTTAAACACATGACATGCTCCTATGCCCAGACCTGAGCACCAAAGCTGTATTGGCTTTCATTTCTGTGTCAGCATACAGAAATGCTGGTATAGAAATGAATATCAGTACTACATTATCAATCAATTGGCATCTCCCAATCACACCTGTCTGATACCTTGCACCCAGGGCAAAAGCCCCCTTCATCCCAACCTAGCTGTATTTCTGGATCGGAATACTTCATCCATGGATCCTGATACTATTTCAAGTTGCCTGATTATCAGTATTGCATATGACCTACCAGAAGTCCTACTTAACCTGTTTAATGTAAGCCTCTCCACTGGTTACATTCCTCCAAAAGGGCCTTACTGAGATGGACACCTGGTGTCAAAGTCATGGCCTCAAGCTAAATGCCAAAAAATACATAGTCATTCCGTTTGGGGAAAAACAAAACTCCCACAAATTACCACATATGTGGCAGCCCCCTTAATAGAGAAGAGGTAATAGAAGATCTGGGGGGCCCAGGTAGATAGTAATCTCTCCTTTGACAATCATATTGCCAAAATAATTAGGAAATCCTTCTACGTAGCCAATCTAATTACTAAAGGGTTTGCATCTAGAAATAAAGAGGTTATAGTGCCCCTCTACTCGTCACTCATCAGACCCATCATAGAGTACAATGCCCCATTTGGGATGTACCCCACAAAACACTTCCAACAGCTGGAAAGGCCACAAAATTACCTCACCAAGAGGATTACTGGCCTCAAATATATGTCCTATGCAGCCCGAATGAAAAAATTCTGGCTGTACTCAGTGGCATATCGCTTACTCAGAGGTGATCTCTGCCTGACTTACAAAGCCATGTCCAACTCAGAATTGATGGACATGCTCCACCTAAAGAAATCCAAGTCACTGCGAGCCATGCGCTCTAGTGAGATAAACCTCACCACAACAATAAATAGAACATGCTGGAGGGATAGATTCCTGTCACAGAGACTCCCCATGCTTTGGAACAAAATTTCAAACTACATTAGGCAGAGCCCCTCACTAACACTCTTCAAGAGAAACCTTGACGAGTGGATGGGTAACAGAAAATACACCCCTGGGATCCCTTCATTGGCTCTGTTTGACAGAGGATCAGTTAATTAATCAATGGGGCAGTGAAAGCCGACACACTCTGGCTAGGCTTATGAATTTCCTTTTGTAGATAGCCTAGTACCTTCCTATGAACCTATAAACCCTAAAAAATTAAAATACCTTATTTCAGTAAACAAAGCATTTTCTTATACCATATAGGTGATACACTCTCTAATCAGATATGCTGTTAGAGATCTAGGCACCCTTCTTGATAATTCCTTATGTTTTGATCACCATATTTTCTGCAGTAGTTTGGAAAGCTTTCTATCTGACTCTGTGTCTTTCTAAAGGCATTTCCTCTGTATGCAAAACAGTATTCATTTCTATTCATTTCCATTTACTTGTATCTCGTCTGACTTGAGAAACCTCAGAGATTCATAACTAAAAAGATTAATGGCCTCAAAATCATATTTATCAGGACAGACTGGCATCTATCTCTCTCTCTCTCTGTATTCAGTCTCTTATAGGGTCTTCTGTGAGGATCTGTGCCCAGCCTTTTGAACTATGAAAGATAGTAACCCTCGTTGACCTCCTATTCTTTGCAGAACAAATGGCTGGTCAAGTACCCGATTAAAGGAACTAAACCTAACTCACTAGATAAATAAGACATGCTGATTTAATAGATTCATATCCCAATGTATCCCCCATGCATGGAACAAACTTATATTTCAGGTAATGCAGAGTAGCACCCTTGCCACCTATAAAGTAAATCTAGCCATTTCTGCTTTTGAGATACCTTACATAGCTCATCTGTCCTTAGAGTCTTCATCTCTTCTACCCTCTAAACATTCTCTATTATCCTCACTTACACCCTTCTGCCCACTATACTTTTCTCCTACACACTTTTGTCTCTGCTATCCTCTCTGCTTATCCAATTTACACTAGGGCTCTCTGATCTACCTCTTGCCTATCTATCTCCTTTCTACACTTATTCTGCACTATATTGCTAAACCTGCCTGCTCTGTGTACTACTGTACTCTCCTCTTCTTACCTACTTCTACTTACTTTTTTACCTATCTTCCTGATTGTTTCCTCTCCTACTCTCCTCTGTGGTTTCGCTCCCTCCCTACCCCCAATTCCCACCCACCCCCAGGGGTCCTACCTTTATAGCTCCATAGACACACCCCTATCCTAACCTTCCTATCCTGCTCTTTCCCACTCTAACTTCCTCCCACTACCACATACTCCCACCTTACTTCCTCTAATTTCCTCTTACCCCTCCCACTACAACAAACCCTCAGATTTTACACCTTTCTCCATCTTACTCCAACCCCCTCTTTCTTATCCTTTATCTGTTTACTCTATTTTCTGACACAAGTCTAGGATACTACCTTCTACTTTATCTCTCTTACTTCCTCTCTTCCATCTCTCACATATTTTACTCTTCTCACCATGGCTCCTTACATGCTAACCCAGATTTTACTCTCAACCTTACTTTTTTCAACCCTATGCTCAGTTTACCTCCTATCCTACTATGAGGAATCACTCTACAACCAATCTTTCTATACACACAAACACACTAGAACATTGTTCTCTCCACCTCATTCATATCCATATACCCCTTCTACACCCAACTTCCTACTACCTAAATTCCATAGACCTAAACACCTCAGCTATGTCTTGCCTACAGATAACAAATATAAAACACTTTCCCTTCTAGTATGTAAGCTCACATTCAAACTTAGAAATCCTACCCTCCAAGATGGGGACATCCACCCCAACCCTGGACCTACTTTCCCTTCCCCCCTAGTGTCAATACACAAACTTGATAATAGCTTCCTAATAGGACATCTTAATACCCAAAGCATAAACAACAAAATACCCCACCTGCATGCCCTCCTTCATACACACTCATTTGATATTCTCTGCCTCACAGACACATGGCTGAAACCATCCACCAAAGACACTGAGATCATTCCCCAAGGCTACAATATAATCAGACTCGACCGTCCAAACCGCAAAGGTGGTGGAGTTGCAATTCTTTAAAAATCATCTGAATATAACTACCCTTCCTGCCTCTCCATCCCAAGATAGCAAGTTAGAAGCAATCATTACAAAACTCCAGTTGAATCCCAAAAATCCTTTATATTATCTGTATGTACCTCCCACCTGGTGACAATATACCAATCCTGGAAGATTATCTTAGTTGGATAACTACTACATATCCCCAAGAAACTGTTATACTAGGTGACCTGAACATAGACTGGAATAACATTAATACTGAAAATCCTTCTTCTCATATCAACCTACACGGCTTCATCCAAACCATCACCTCTACTACTAGGCTAAACAAACATAGTAATAGAGAAAGCATTTTAGACTGGATACTTATAAATAGAAGTAAAGATAACTACAAATCAGGAACCTTGCCAGATGATATCAGTGACCACTCTTTAACATTCATAATTAGGGAAGAGCAGATTGTGTAAACCCACCCACTACAAGAAAAATACGCACCATCAAACATTTTAATCCCGATCTATTTCAGGCTGAACTTAGTGCATGCAACTGGAATCCCTTAAAACACTTCCTCTTGAAAATGCAATATTATACTTCAACAAAATCTTTTATCCATTCTTGACTTACATGCTCCTGAACGCATCATTAGAATGAAATCTAATACTGCCCTGGCTCTCCCATGACACCAAAAAACTTATTCTCACCAGAAATAAAGTCTGGGCCTCATGGAGATCCCATAGAAATAACCAAGATCTCCTAAACTTCCGCCAGCTCAGAAATCTAACAAAAAAGTCAATAATATCTGACAAAAAGAAATTTTACTTTGAACTGCAACAAACCCATGTCAATAATTCTAAACTTTTCTGGTCTTCTGTCAATAGACTTCTCTCCCCAGGTACTTCTAAAACACCTTCCCCTATTAATGCTGACCCTAATACCCCTCAGCAAACTGCAGATGCTTTCAACTCTTTCTTCACTGAAACTATCCAAGCTCTAGCTAAACAACTAAATGCCAACAACTTAGACCCACCAAATAACCTAAGAAACTCTACCTCTAAATTCTCTCTACAACCTGTCTCCACATCTTACATATATAGACTCCTGCACAAACTAAAACCCTGTACCCCCTCTGCTGACAAACTCCTCACTCTTTCTACAAAAGCTGCTAAGGTTATCGCTATCCTATATCTATCCTCATAAATAGGACAATCAAAGAAGGAAACATCCCAGATATCTGGAAAGTCTCTCATATTATCCCACTTCATAAAGGTGGAAACTCCTTAGAATACTCTAACTATAGACCTATTGCTCTCCTCTCACCTTTAGCCAAGATCATGGAGAAATGTATACACCATCAACTTGTACAACATCTCTCTCTTCACAACATAATAGCAAACTCTCAACATGGTTTTAGACCACATCATAGTACTACTACTGCCCTGCTTTCCTTTGTAGACACTATTAATCAAAACCGTAATAATAACCTACTCTCTTCTGCCCTCTTCATTGACCTCTCCAAAGCATTCGACATGGTCAACCACTCCTTATTAATTAATACTCTTGAATCCCTATCTTTGATATTCCAGCCATTAAATGGTTTAATTCCTATCTTACAAATAGAAAACAAGCTGTTCTTTGGGACAACCATATTTCATCACTCTTGCCTGTTTCTATCGGAGTTCCACAAGGCTCAATTCTTGGCCCACTTCTCTTTTCTCTCTTCATTAATGATCTTCATACTATAATCCCTCAAGCAACCTGCATTCAATATGCTGATGATTCTACACTCATCTGCACTGCATCCTCCACCCCAGAGCTTATCTCTCTTACTCAAAATGTCTTCAATACCATAGAAACATGGTTCTCCAGCAGATTCCTCTTATTAAATGCTAAAAACTAAACTGCTCCTTTTCACACCCACTTCTAGGACATCCCCTTAAACTTCTCTATCTACTCCAACAGTGCCACTGTCATTTCACCTGACTCTACCACTAAATTGCTAGGTATTACCATTGATAATAATCTCTCTTTCAACCAACACATAAACAACTCCATAAAACAAGTCAACAGAAAAATAGGATCCTTATATCGAATCAGACCGTTCCTTACTCCATCTACCAGAACTAGGATTGCTCACTCCCATCTTATTTCTACTCTTCTTTATGCTTCACCTATCTTCACCAACCTCAAGAAGAACAACCTAAACAAACTAACTACCTGCTACAATAACATTGCGCTACAGGTAACACCTTCAGAACTCATCACTGTGTTAACTTGAAGCAACTAGGCTGGCTAGAGTATCAGAACTATCTTGCAATCCACCAACTTACCATTGCCCACAAGATACTGTACCAACCAAACAACACCCTATACTCTCTCAACTCATAATCCCTATAATAATCTCAACTCTCTCCGCTCATCTACAAAGTTACTGTCTAGTTCCATAAAATCAAACAACACTGCTGGTGACTCCCTTTTTACCAATTCTGTAGGTTCAAAATGGAATTCGTTACCTAGCGACATAACAAAGATTACATCACTACCTCTCTTCAAACAAAATATTAAACTCCACTTCCAAAATCACTGGCTCTGCTCCTGTAGCAAACCAGATTAACCTGATTCCCAATACTTTAACTTTACTATAACTACCTCTTCTCTGACTCTACTTCTCCACTAGGCATTCTTCCCTTCCTCTCACACTGTCTACTAACTTGCTTCATTGCCTATTACTGTCCTAACTTAATACTTTTAATAATATAACTCCCTTTTATTTATTTTATTCTTTTCCCCTTATTCTTTACACTCTTTTTCTTTACCTACTCTCCCTGTATCCATACCTTCATGTATCTCTGTCTTTCTGTATAAAATTTAACATCTTTTCCCTAGTCTGTAACTGTGACAGGAAGTAATTAATTCATGCACCTTTAATCTTAAGACATATAGCTTCTTATTTTCTTGTAAATATGTATGATAGAAATTAATACTTGTAGTAACAATCTTAAATTGTTCAATTTGTTATTAATGTTTCATTAACATGCATACTAATATTTTTGTCTCTATGTACTAATTTTTGTGGAGCTTTTCTCCCCGGGCCTCTACTGAAAATGGAATTTTCTCCAGCTAGACTAGCCCGGTTAACAAATGTAAAATAAATAAATAAAATAGACAATTGGATGGTAATCTCAACTTCACTACTAGTCTATCTTGTCTTGCTCTGAGGAACATATGAACCTATGAAAGCATGTGGATTTAAAGTAAAAACATGAAGTCTTTCAGCTTTTTCTGGTTAGGGGTCGCCACAGTGGAACTACGGTCCGCTAATGATTAGAATTGGATTTTTACGGTGCCGAGTTGCCAGCCCAACCTTCAAAGAAGGCACATCCATTCACACACACACACCTACCTGCATGTCTTTTAACATCACTTGACCTCTGAAAGGGCATGCAGACTCCACACAGAAGGCGCTCTAGCCGAGAATCTAACTGGAGAACCTCTTGCTGTGAGGCGACAACGCTAGCTGGTGCACCACCATGGCCCTGTTCAGTGTAACAAATGCCCCCGATATATTTCCTTAAGTCTTCTCAGGCTTAATCTACTGAACTCCATATATACACATTTGTTAGAGGACTTTAAAAATGAAGCACTAATGTTAGTGTGATAAAAACAGATTACTAATAAAACAGGTCAGATAAAACAGTAAAATATATAAATATAAAAACATAGTGACATGATAAAACATACTGCGATGGTGGTGCTGCGGTAGCGTTGTCGCCTCACAAAGACGTTGTCCTGTTCGATTCTCAGCTAAAGCGTTTTCTGTGTGGAGACATGCGTGAATGGGTGGTTGTGCATCAGAGCTGGCAACTCAGTACGTAAAAATCAACTCCCAATCATTAGCGGACCGGAGTTCCGCTGTTGCGACCCCTAACCAGGAAAAGCCGAAAGATACAACAGTGACATGATATAACATGCCTAAATACAAATAAATATTAATTGATAACAAAGCTTCTTCCAACAAATGTAATTGAGTCAGATCCAATATAGATGTCCTAAATCCTGTGCATAAAATAATTGTCAGATGCCAACTTGAATAAATAGGTCGTAAGAGATGTGTGGCAGATGGTAAGAGTGGAATACTCCCAATGATGTGGCGCACAATATGTATGAGAATAACCAGATGATTCCACATGCATCTACAGGCCGACTACTAGTCCACTAGGAGGAAGAGTGAAATTCCCAAGATGAGCAACTGGCATTATAAGCTCCCTCAGGTTTGCAGGACCAAGGTTGTATATGGAAAATATGCTTAGTCCAACATTTTAAAAATAATCTGGTATCAAATTAGAATCTGGTGTAAAACTCTGCAACAAAGGTGCAATATTTCAGTAATCTGAGGTAACCAGTAAGCAGACTTGCACTAAATACAGTACATCTCAGTGCAAGAAAGTCCAAGGTAGAGGACATTATGGTAGTGAATATGGGATTAAGCCAGAGAATGAACAGCTACAGAAAAATCTTGCGGTACAAGGTGATTGATACTCAAAATGTTCCAAACATGGAAACAAAAAGATTTAACCAAAGTTGATACCTGGTTATCTAAATGGCAGACAGATATCTAGGTACCATACCTAGATTATATACGTTAGTCACAAACTGAAGGTTTCTTGCTACCATACAAGATGAAAGATAGATGTGGTCAAGCTGGTAAATCCCCCAGAATAGCACAAACTGCCATGGCTTCAGTTTGGAAGAACTTAATGTCACCCAATTAGTAGTGAGTGGCCTCCAAATCATCTCTCATCATTTTTGTCCTGAAGGAAAAAAAGGAAGTTCTAGGGTGTCATTAGGGAAGCAATGATGTGCTATAATTTTCCCTCTGATGAGATCTCCTAAAGGAATAAACATCAAAAGAAGAGAAACAATGATAGTGCCTGTAGTGAATCACATTTCAGAAGGTATGGTTCAGAAGAATATAATCTCAGAACTACCCAGATGCCTAAGCGGTCAAAGGTAAATCATTCAAGGGCCACAGAGGACAGACCACAGCAGGAATGAAAATGCTTGATCAGGATACCATCATTGACAAAGTCAAATGCAAAAGAGAGATCTAGCCATACCATGGTAGGGTAACAACACTGATCTCTGGCCATCAGGAGCTAACTGGCCACTCTAAGAGCTGTCTCAGCACTGGGGTGAAAGTCAAAGCCAATCTGATATGAGTTCATGAACTCCCTACTATAAGGTAGGAATGATTTTTAATTAACTAAATCAAGGAAAGGTTCAAGATAGTGCAGACGTCATGAATACTGGGATCCAGAGGTAGTTTCTGGAGGACCGAAGTAACAAGAATCTCCTTCAAAGCAGTTGAAAGAATTCCAGATCTTGAGGAAGAGTTCAGTACCTCATAAACAACTGGGCCAGTACACTGGGGCTATAAATAAGATGGAGGGGCCAGTACATTGGGGCTATAAATAAGACAGAGGGGCAAAGTCTATCTGGAAGTCCTAGAATGCATGATTGATATCAAGGTGAAGAGATCATTATGACTGAGTATCAAACACTAAAACATAAGAAAATGTCCTTCAAGCAATCAGGAAGCTCATGGACCCATGAGGAGGGAGAACAGTTGTTACCGTGGCAAATCTGAATGTGAAAAAAATAGTACTGAGAGGATATGGTCCATCAAGTGGCAAGGCAGCTTAGGCTGCATAATATGTCCACCACCCAAAATAGAACTGCTTATTACTTAGCCATTTCTTAGATCTCCCTGGATAAGAAATCAACATCTTATGAGACATCTCAGTCTTCTCCAAGATATAATGTTTGTCAAGATCAAGTTTGTCACTCCAAAGGTCTTCACGACTCCAGTAACATTCCAACCTCTGCGCTTCATGACAGAAAGACTACAGCTTAAAATAAAATTACAACTCGTGCTGTCACAAGGGAATAAGATGGACATAATTTGGGGCTTGTCTGCTGACAGCCGAAAATGAAGAACCATTATAGTCACTGACAAAAATAATGAGACTGTCAGCACCACCCTCTGGTCGTAGTTGAAGGATTGTAGCTAGAAATAACTCAGGAATGGTACAGAATGTATTTTAAAACTCCCTCAGTTCAAAATTATGTTGACTAAAATTCAGTAGTTTCACACTGAAGTAGACCGCACTTAGATCATTTATGGCAGCTACTTGTGGTGAGGCTAACTTTCATAGCTAGTCTGTGCTTTTTGATATGACAATCACTGGACGTAAATGACCAGCTTTGGGGCAGTGAGTAGCTGAGTAGTAATGATGCATTCCAGGTGTTGCAGTTTTTTGAAAAAGATGTGTTTAAGGCCTAAATATTGATAATGGAATTGCTGACTCATCTCATTTCCAGTAGAGAATTTCAGGTAACTTGTTCCAGAAATGTAAGATTAGCCAGTTGTAAAGCCAATGTACCAATGTGCACCGATATCGGCTGTAAGAAGCATGTGCCTTATGAAGATGACGGTAGTATCCTTGCCAAAGATAAGGAAAGTATAAGGCACCTTGTTAGTTTCATCTAGGCCATTCAAATAGGTCAGTTAAAGGCTCATATCTTCCGGATGAAGATAGGTGGTAACACTAAACATAGAGATGCAGTAGCATTGTCAGTCTTACGTTTATATAAAAAACAAAGATTTGGGAATGATATTACATTGGATTTTTGGTTGTGCAAGATGTGATGGGTAAGTCACTTTGTGTCGCATATTACACGACTGTTGTTTCCACTTTGCCCTGCAGATTCCATAAGTGATTTGGGCAGAATCAACTACAAGTCATCAAAGCCAAGGTGAGGCAATGTATTCACAAAAGGTGGTTTGGTTAGGATATTTTATAAATGTAGAATAGCTAACCAGCACTACTTGGTTAGGGCATCTGGCCAAAGTTATACTCACTTCCTTTGGCCATGACTTGGGACATTGCAGCTTGGATCACATTTTATGAGCAATGGAAGTAGTCACAAGAACGTGCATTCCTGGGACAAAAGGATAGGGTCCTACATCATTTCTCAGTTTTGTTCTGAAATTTTAATTTGGTTAGTAGATCACCTAGGGCTAGCTATGCACCTAGTAGGAGATGTGACTTGTCCACTGACAGGAGGCTTCCGATACTTATAGACTGGATTTTGGGAGAGATAGATTGAGGGCTGTTATTACTTATTTGAAGTTGCTAGCTGATTAATAAAGCAATACGATGGTTAGGTGTGGGAGGCAGTTTTCATATGGCAACAAGAATTTAAACAATTTTTTTTGTTTGTATATTCCAAAGGAAGCTGCACAAGATCTGATTGTGTAGACATTTGTATCTGCAATGGATCAGAGAAACAGGAGCAGGAAATCCAGGAACAGAGAAACTATGATTTCAACCGAGGTTCTAGAGAATTCAAGGGGAAGCTGGCACCAGTATGTGTTTGCATGACTTACTCAAAAGAATTCTGCAGAAATGGAGGTTTGGTATGTGTCCAGATTAAATAATTCTATATACTGAATGGATTATACTAGTATTCTGCAATGAAAAAAGTGAAGGAATTAATTAAAAATGGTAAGAGTGGTTGCTTAACTTTGAGTTATGGTGAAAAAAAAATCCTCAGCATCTGTGGTATTTGGATGGGGGTGGGGTAGGGGGGCTGATGATTAGATAACCATGACAAAAATAGCCATTTGAATGATGGATTTAAGAAAGCGCTCTTTAAAACAATGGTCAGATGATTAAAGAATTGCATGGTATTTGGAAAATGGTGCAGTTTGCTAATGCATTGTGTACATTTATCAAATAATGAATTCAGTGGAGGTGCTCGGCATTCTTTAGAGAAAGGATGACTCACTTGTACTCACAGATTAGGTGAACGCATTTTGTGGTTCTTTGGCAGGCATGGAATGCAACAGTGGGGATACATGGGGGTTATGAAGGACATACAACTTAAAATGTACTTCTATGAGGTGCTTACATGATGAAACCAAATGTTAGATCTTCTGTGGGGACATCCTTTAACTGGTGTCTTTGCATAAAGGCAACTTATCACAAGTCACACCATGTAGATCAGTCTATGGTGAAAACATGAAAATATTAATTTAAAAAGTGGCCTGTGTGGTAAAGGCTAGATAGTGGACTGGGTATTTACCTAGGTGATAACATCTGGAGGAATGAGCAGTAACTAGCCTATGTAGAAAACTTTGGAGATTAGGTTGGCCCTGAGTTTTCTTAATAGAAAAGGATATTTTGTGTGTGTGCTTGTGTGTGTGTGTGCTGTATTCAATGAGGGTCCTTATTCTAAGGGTCTTACTTCAATGACAATGGTGAGCCCTCATTGAATATGGAAAGGGATTACATTTTGTCATCATTAGGTAATTGGAGAATGCCTTAAGAGGGAAATTAGCATTAGGCTACTAAAGACTTAAACACATTAAGTAGTCATGGTTTTATCTTTACAACCCCTTTTGCCAACAGCTTAAGTTCCTAGGGAGAAAGAATCCTATATTACAAGTAACAGCTCGGCATTAGCTGGTACCGGTCACATTTTTTTTCCAGTACAACAGGGTCTGATACTACCTGCCCTCACAAATATAGAGGGGCCATATGAGACAGAATCCTGTATACCTTTTGATGATTGCATGTAAATCAGAAAAGGACCATAACACTTTGTGGGTTTTCACATTTTGGCCTTCTCCAGTAGATGACAGTTATTTAGCAGGTAGGTTAAATTACTAAAGTCATTTGGTGTGGCAGTCCTGCAGACTGTCATGTAAGGTGAGATGACAATTAGGGAACTGAGAAAGCACATACCTTTGGGTGGCAGGGGAAAGTAGGTGAATAGTTAGACCCATAAGCATCCTTTTCAAGCAAGCATGACCTTTGGCTGTTTCACTTCAGGAAAAGCACAGCCAACCAAGGTGGAAGGTAATTAGAAACTGGACCAGATACAAAAGGTTGGATAATGGACTGAATGGACTGAAAATTGTCCTATGTGAGAAACATCACAGGATTATTGGAAAACGGCAAATGTATAAAGGTGTGGATGTTAGGACGGTACTGATTAGTATTGTCAGGATAGAGAAGAGGTTAGGATAACACCTGCACTATTGTGTATAGATGGCCAGATCATATATTAATTGGATGTTTACTGGCATTTCATCATTTTATCTAAGTGTGTGTGTGTGTGTGTGTGTGTGTGTGTGTGTGTGTGTGTGTGTTTCCAAGTTATTTTTGTAAGGGGTCAAAGTAAGGCAAAACATATTCTCTCAATGCAGAAATATATCCAAGGCAAGCAATGAAAGATTTACAAGGGAGTCTGTTCTTCATGTGCAGGATATACCAGGACAAAAATTGGAACATTCCTACAAAATAACAGTTGAGAGGTCTGGCTGAAAATATTCCTAGCATTTGTCCTTCTCTGCTGAAAACCAGTGCCTATGCACATCTCCATGACCAGGCACATGCCTTTTTGACAGGACTGCCGATGGAAACAGCGTATGAAACAATTTTACACTAGACCTCAAGATGCTGCAGTAACTAAATGCAGCATTAAGGTAATGATTAAGTGTAAGTATGAATCAAGCTAAACAACTAAGCATGTAAATATTTGCACCACTTCCTTTTTGAATGCACCAATATTGTATTTTTTTTCTTTTTTTGTTACATACAATACAACAAATGTATTTTATTCTGTTTGTATTAATATGATTAATGCCTTTAAATGAAGTTGCTCCCTCTGTCGTCAAGCAATATTTTATTGGTTCATAGGTTAGTACTAAGCTAATTGCCCTTGCAAGCCATTTCAAGCCTAGCCAATTATCAAACCCTGCACCTTGTGTTTGTAAGGCAAACACCTTAACCATTAGGCCACCCTCCCATCCCAATTTTAGTAATAGTGATATGGAATACTGAAAATCATGCCAAGAAGGCAATCTTAAAGATATATGCCACAACAAGCAACCTGCAAATTCTTAATAAACCTTGTAATAATTCCCTAGCCAGCTGCAGCAATTTTAGTTTCAGAAAAAATAATTATTAGCTTGACAGCATATATAAATAAGGTCAGCCAGCAACCTGAAAGATATATACTTCGAACAAGCTGTTTGCAAATTCTAGATACATTAGTTTAACTATGTCAGGATAGATGCATACATATTATTATGCACAGAAAGAATCATTGTCTCAAAAATCAAAAACTAACGATATAAATTAAACAGTTTTGAGCACTAGTCATGGCACATAGAACAAATTCAAACTGCTTTAAAGTACACAGTGAAAAAGTAGACAAAACCTTTTGAAGAAAAGAGCAGTGCAAAAAATATAAACTAGTTTTCAAACCAAGTTTGTTGTATAAACACTTACAGCTCAGACCCATTTCTAAAGCTTGGTACTTGTATCTAGTAGCTTTTACAAAATTAGTAACCAGTTACTAAAATAAATACACTAATAATTTAAATAAGATTGCTCTCTGTGCACAGGATCCCTAGTACCCTTAATTTTTTGGCAATAACCCATATCTGCATGTATGTAATGCTGGTTCACCCATGGCGGATGTCATTTTAGGGCCTATATTAGAACATCAAAGTTTCAGAACTTTGAATGTTCTAATATCGACCCCTATTCAGCGAACGCTGAAAATAAAGAAGCTGCGGAACACCGAATTTCTTCCTAGGGAAGGAATCCGGTTGGCCATTCCTGTGGCTTCGCTATGTTCAGCACTGTGGTAGAAAGTTACGGATCGGGATCAGGTAAGTGTGCGATTGTGTGGGCATGAGGGTTAGGGCGTGGGGTAGGTGAGTTAGGGTTAGGGGACAGGTCAGGTAAGTGTGTGATTGTGTGGACATGATGGTTAGGGCGTGGGTGAGGTGAGTATGCGATAGTGATGGACCTTTGGGTTAGGGTTTGGGTTAAGGTAAGTGAATAGCTAGTGGTGTGTGTACAGTTTAGTGTAGGATTAGATGTAGGATTTTAGGTGTATGTGTGTGGATTGCTATTTGTTTGGTGTGTTTGTGTTGTGTATATGTGTGTCGGAACAGCAAATTTTTTCCCTTGGAAAAAATTTGCTGTTCTGCATGTTCGATGTTGTCAGCGTTCGCTGAATAGGGGTCAATATTAGAACATTCAACGTTTTAAAAAGTCGATGTTCTAATATAGACCCGTCATTTTATTATGAGAGAGAAGGTAGATATGCATTACATTTGGCATTGTGATTAAGGTCATTGTTGAACATGATCTTTTGACCAGTCCATTTACCCAGTAACAAATAAGCTGGTAAATTGATAGGTTTTCCCAGTACTCGCCTTCGTGACTCTACCTGTTTAAAAATGTGACCACTGAGTGGAACAGTGAAGGCAACCATTAGAATTAGGTAGGTGATAACAGGTGGGACCTAAACGGTCTTTGCTTTTTCTTTCAAGTAGAGCATACTCATAATAATCAGTTACTATTATTAGTGGTAACGATATTCCTTAATCTTTTTCATACTGCCGATTGTAGTTACATTCCCATAGTAAAGAATCCATAAGTTCTTTTATAAATCTCATGTATAGCTTAATACATTTGGCATTCTGCACAATGTTAAACATAATGTAACAATCTAACATAGTTAACATGGCTTTCAGTCAATTGCTTATATTGCAGTTGCTTGTTAAATAGTTGATTTAGAATAACTAGTCAAGCTGATAGTGTTTGCATGCTATTGCTTAATTCACGAGTAATCTTAGTGCTTGAACTGCAGTGTGTTTGTATGGATTTATATCGCAGCTTCTCGTAGATTGTTTTTTTCCCAGGATGCACTAACCTTGGAGTGGAAATGATAAATTAAAGAGGACTAGGGCATGCTTTTTTAACGATTGCTAGTTTGTATTATTTGCTGACAATTTGACAAGCTTGATTACTGCATTACAAGCATATATATTTACTCATCAGTTCGAGACAGTTGTGATGCAAGATCAGGTGGTTTGAGTAGTTGTATTAGATCTACTAAAATAAAAAAATGTCAACAGAGTCTCAAAATGGTCTAGCAATCTAAATGTACTACAGACCCCAGCCCTACCTGATCTACTTTCCTGAAAAGCAATGGAACAACATATTGCACACTTAACTGTAACAGAAATGTTTGGTTAATATTCATTTTTTTGTTTGGTATGGATAGACCTTTACTAGACGGGAATAAAACTCAAGGGATACTGTCAGCTAGACATAATCAAGTGTAATTACATAAGAAGACAGATCAAACTGAAATACATGTATGATGTGTAAACTAATAATGTAGACATAAAACAGTGAATTGTTTAACAATAAAAATGGAAAAAAGAAAGCATCTTATGACAGTGCAAAGCTAAGTTGGCATCAGAGTCTAGTTGTAGGTGTTATTATTGTCACTTTAACAACAAAATAAGTTTTATTGGGAGACGGGCTTGTTTGTGAAATATTAGTGGTCAACACTTAGACGGTCAATCAATAGTGTGCGACTGTGGAGCTTTTTCATGGAAGGTTGTCTTACATGTGACATGCTGGAGATTTTACCTTTGCTCATGATTGTGCAACCAGAGAGTTAGTGTATATATAAGCAATGAGAATATGGGGGGTGGGTGCAAGGTGGCTTATCTCCCCTGCAAAAATATTTTCTTTAAAATTTTTTTCTTTCTGAATGCTGTTTGTATTTCTGGGGTTTTGCTTAGTGTGGTCAATGATAAATGAGTTTATAACAAATTAACTGAGTCTGTTTCACAGCAGTAGCATCCTCTGCAAGTTATTCCTGTCCCTCATAACGATTCTGTTGATGTATGATTATAAACATAGCAGAGGGTAAGATAGGTATAAGAATCCAATGACATCTTCTTCTAAAATAATATTATTTGCATGGATTTTACACAACATGCATGTTGAAATTATAGTAATACCTTGGAAAGGTTGCAAATAGGAAGGAAGAAGTGGGAGGAGGATGACAATAAAACTAGGTACGGCTGGGTTTAAGGAATGCATAAAAAGAGGGTGCTGGCAGAGACGATGGGAGAGGAGAGGTGAGCAGAAGAAGAAATAAGGAAAGGGCTACATAAGTGTAAAGGCTTTGAGAATCAAAAACTGGTAAGGCAGAGAGTAACAGGAGTAATAAAACAGAATAAATAAGATCATGTAAAGATAAATGTTGTACAATAAATGACAGATGGAAAGTCAGATTGAACAGGAATTATAAGGTGAAAAAAGAGAGCAAATGTAGTAAAATGAGAGATGCAAATAAAAATTGGGTGGCCGAGATAATGAGAGAGATTACTTGTGGATGAGAGGAAGGAAGAAAGGGGGCAGAGGACAAGATACTAGTGCAGGAATGACACACCACTGGTTATAAGGACTATGTGATGCCCAAAATATGGTAAGAAGGACATACATTATTATTATTATTATTATTATTATTATTATTATTATTTCACTCAGCAGGGCTAATAAGTTGTTGATAATGCAACTTGAGGTGGTGAGGAGGAACATATTAATGGTCAACTTAGCTCTTTTATTGCATGTCTACTCATATTTATACTGTTATTTTATGAAGATAGGTGAGAATGGAATTGGCATAAAGAAGACTTGCCAGACCTGATCTGTAAAACAAGGTTTTATTCTATAAGGCTAGAGTAGCTCCAGATTACATTATGCAATTATTTTGTTGCAGGGTAGATAAAACTGCAGGCTATGGTCTATTATCATGCCAATTATAATTTTAACTGCATTATTGCCTGAACTAGTCAGTATGCATACATTTGTAGAGAATGGCTTGTTTGCATTAAGGAGGAAATGTAAGTTTGAGAGACATTTTGGACATTCTGTTGTTGTCATAAGCAACTATCAAGGATAGATGAGTAAAAAACAGCACACACAGAGCTGGAGAGCAGCTGATGCAGGTAAAAAATTAAATGATGTCACCAAGTAGATTTCAAGCACAAAGATTTATTCCACACAAAAATCCAGGTTATATGCAGAAGCTTTCATCTGTGCTCAGTCAGGAACTTCTTCAAAGTGATTTAGTTAGTAGGATACACTTCATTTAAATACCTGAATGGCATATAATCAATCCTAAAAACACGCCCCCCCTTATTTACATAACTAATAAGATATATCTTATTAAAGTAATAAATACATGAATAAATATACTCTGTCTCCTACATAAATTTCCTCTCCTCAGATGACTGTGACCATCTTAAAGACATGTTCCAGAAGAGGGGATACCCTAATTCACTAATAAATGATGTGATGTTAGAAGTGGTAAATAAAAGAGAGAGGGGACAGTTTAAGCCTTTATTATACCAAAAACAACAAAAGGAAATAAGAGTGAATGATAGGGAGGTTATGAATAACACTGTTATGCAATCCCAGGTTCAAGAAACCGGCCAAAGTTTTGAGATATCCGAGGAGAGGAAATTTAACAGTGCATTCATACAATTTTTAACAAAAGCATTAAGAGTGTAGCTGACATTTTGTTTAAAAATTGAGTGGTATTAACTAATAATAGACACCAGAAATATAGTGGGTGAATCTCCTACCATCATATATAAAAAGGGTAGAACTATGAAAAACGTTTTAGAATATACACTGAGCAGGGACGAAAGCTTGTGCATATAATCTGGATTTTTGTATGGAATAAATCTTTGTGCTTGAAATCTACTTGGTGACATCATTTAACTTTTTTACCTGCATCAGCTGCTCTCCAGCTCCATGTGGGCTGTTTTAACTCGTTAGTTTATATTTTGTGTTTTTATCAAGGAAGCCGTGGTGGTGCAGCAGTAGCGTTGTCATCTCACAGCAAGAGATTCTCGCGTTCGGTTCTCAGCTGGAGTGCCTTCTGTGTGGAGTCTGCATGTCCTCCCCGTGGTAGAGTGGCGTTCGAAAGACATGCGTGAATGGGTGTGCCTTCGTTGAAGGTTGGGTGTCAGGCTGGCACCATAAAAAAATTGACTGCCAATCATTAGTGGACCGGAGTTCCGCTGTGGCGACCTCTAACTGGGAAAAGCCGAAAGAAAAACAACAACATCAAGGATAGATGTCATGCTCATTTAACCAACATTTATATTGGTGAAATGTGCCAGAAACAAACAAGCAAATAAAAAAAGAAAAAAAAAAAAAAAAGAGAGAGAGAATTCAGTACTCCGCAAAAAAAACTAATAATTAAAGACAGCAAAGCCCACTACTCTAAACTCCAGTCCTTGCACTCAACAAATCCCAAAAAATTCTAGGACTCCATCTCATCCATGTTGCATCCTGGCAACAAAGAAAGCCCCTGCCCAGACCCCAACCTCTCCAACCTTGAAACAGCCAGCCAGTTCAACTCATTCTTCATAGACTGCATAGCTAAACTATCAGCCTCCTTCCCACCCCCCTCCTCCACCACCACCCCCCTCTTGCCCAAATCACCGCCCCAATCATCAACCTTCCCCTCCATCCTTCTGCCTCAAGCCCATCCCCACAAGGACTATAAAAAGACTTCTCAAACTCAAACCCTGTTGCAATGCACCCGACAACCTTCCACCCACCTTCCTCAAACAATCTGCAGACAGCATTGCCTATCTCACCTCTATTCTTATAAATAGATCCCTACAAGAATCATACATACCTTCTATCTGGCACAATGCTTACATCATCCCCCTCCAAGAAGCTGGCAAAAATAGTGATACCACCAACTTCAGGCCTATTGCCATCCGTTCCCATCTTTCTAAAATACTAGAGAAAACAATACAAGCACAACTCCTGGCACATCTAACACTAAACAATCTCCTCTCCTCTACCCAACATGGCTTCCTCCCTGGCCACAGCACCATGACTGCCCTTCTTTCCTTTCTTGAAACCATAAACCTGTAATGCGACTCGAGCAAGTTTGTATCCACACTTCCTAGATCGGTCAAAGGCTTTTGACACCATTTCACACACCCTACTTATATCCCAACTCTCCACCCTACACCTCTCTCCCACCACCATCGCCTGGTTTTCCAGTTACTTGCCCAACTGCCAACAAGCTGTCCAATGGAAAACTTCAACCTCCCCCTTCCTTCCCACACCCACAGGTGTCCCACAAGGTTCTGTTCTTGGCCCTCTTCTCTTCAACCTATTCATTAACAACTTGCACCAATCCATCCCAGACTCCTCTATCATCCAATATGTAGATGACTGAGCAATCATCTGCTCAGCCTTCTCCCCCTCCGAGCAAAAACCCAGCTAGCCTTCTCAAAAACAGAAATCTGGATGCAGTCTAACCATCTGGCACTAAATGCAAATAAAACAAAACTAATTTTTCCCCTACCAAAAACTCCATTGACAAATCCAAATTCACCAAACGGAGCCAAAACAATGCAAATATCATGGAGCGTATCTGTGAATGTTTAATTAGCTGTATGAACAATGTCCTTTTGTAATGTGAAATGTAACTTGCAATTATTGTGGAGCTTTTCTTCCCAGGCCTCCATTGAAAACGGGCTCATCTTGGCCCAGTGGACTTCCCCAGTAATAAAACTTAAATAAAATAAATAAAAAATAAATACAAACAAGAGCTATTTCTTTTTAAGTTTATGGGGTGGCTGGCTGGACATCCTTCTTCTGAAGTTATTCTTTTAAGAGAAGATTTCATATGAAACCAAGTAGGAGGGAAGGGATGAAAAAGAGGTGGGGGGCACACACTGCTTAGTCATCTGAGAGGGAAGGTGAGTTTGCTAATGTCACTGCCTGAACAAGCAAATGCTTAATAAATTCTGAAGACAAGGCAGTGAATTAAAAACTGCCTGATACTAAGCTCAACCCACAGATATAGCCAGGAGGAATATGTTGCTTCTGTCATAAAAAGTCCCTGAATTACCAAACATGTTTGATAAAAAAAAAATCAAAAAAAAGTATTAGTCTTGCTCCTGCAACAAACTGAAAAAAAAAAACAAATTCGTATGGACAACTGAGTTGCTATAAGGAAGCTCTAAACAGGCAAGATCAAACAGCAAAATTATCACAAAAACACTACTATGAGAAGGCTGCTTTGGCAATTGCTGCCTAGCAATTATGACAACAGGAATATTGAAGTTCTCATGAACCCAAGGAAAGATGGCCACTTAAGTGAAGCAATCTTGGATTTATGAAGATTGTCTCAGTTTCACTATGAAACAGGAAGACGAGGAGAAGAAAAGCTAGAATTAGCAGGGAGAAGCGTGGAGTACGCAATGATGAGGTCAAAAATAAAAATATGGAGTATAAACGAAATAGTACACTATAGGTTCCTAGGTGTGCACTAGGCTAATGGCTCTGGAGCCTTTACAAGCCTAGCCCATAAGATTACCCTGGCATCGTGCCACCTGACCTTAGTTCCTAGTGCCTCTGTCGAGCAGAGCCACTGGAGTGATCCCTGGGGTGCATTTTATATTTCCCATTCACTCATAAAGATCTCTCTTGAAGAGGGCCAGTGAGGTGCTCTGTTTGACATATATGGGAAGTCTATTCTATAGCATGAGTAGTCTGAGTTATGAACCTGTCCCTCGAGCTTGTTTTGTTGATTGGGCTAATGAGGTTGAGGTCTCTGGAGCATGTGGTGCAGAGGGATTGGGATTTCTTTAAATGTAGCATTTCTAACAGAGCTGTGTCAGACATGCCTTTGTAAGTCAAGCAGAGATTGCCTCCAAGTAGGTGATATGAGACAGTGAATAGTTGGAGTTTTTGAGTCTGTCCATATAGGACAAGTGTTTAAGGCCTAGGATCCTCTTTGTAAGGTACTTTTGTGGCCTCTCCAGTTGTTGCAGATGTCTATTGAGGTACATGCCAAATAGGGAATTGTACTCAATGATTGGCCTAATGAGAAAAGAGTGGATGGAGACAATGACCTCTTTCTTCCTGGATGCAAAACCCTTAGTAAGGAGATGTGCCACATAGGACTTTCTGACCACAGTGGCAATGTGCTGGTCAAAAGAGAGGTTGCTATCAAACTGAGTTCCCAGATCTCTTGTAATGCCTTCTGTGTTTAGTGGACTATCAACAATGTGGTTATTCATGGGAACTGGGTTTTTCCCAAAGGGGATGATGATGACACATTTTATGGCATTGAGCTTAAGGCCATGCTTCTGACACCAGTTATTCTCAGTGAGGCCTTTCTGTAGGATATCAACATCACTTGGGGAGTTAATAATAGCTCCCAACTTGCAATCATCTGTGAACTTTGTCAGCCAGAGTCCCTTTGTGTTGGCCTGGACTTCAGAGAAGTTACTACCAAACAAGAAAGGACCCAGGACTGAACCCTGTGGGACTCCACTCATGACTGGCAGTCTGACTTGGAGTCAGCTACTTTCACACTGTGGTTCTATCTGTGAGCCAGTTTGCAACCCACCTAGTGATATGGGGATTGATGCCTAGCTTATTTAGTTTTTCTGTGATTCCTGAGTGGGGAATAGTATCAAAGGCCTTGGCCAGATCAAGGTAGACTGTAAGAATCACCTTGCCTTCATCCACAGCTCTGGTGACTGACTCAGAGAAGTCAACAAGGTTAAGCAGGCATGATGTACCCTTCACTAAACCAAACTGTGTTGGATCCAGAGTTTGGCAATTCCCTATATCCTTGTTTATTAGGTCCATGATGGTGCTTTCCATAGCTTTGCATATCAGACTTGTCAGGCTAATGGGGCGATAGTTCCCAGGGTCTATAGTCACTCCTCCTTTGTGGAGAGGGATGACTGTAGCAGTGCATCATTCGGTAGGGACAAAGCCTGGGGTGAGGCTGTGATTTAACATGGCACACAGGTGATGTGCCAGTTCACTCTGTAGTTCATGTAGAACACAGTCAGGGATATTGTCAGGTCCCATGGAAGCTGTATTCTTGGCCTTGGACAGTGCTGTTTTAACCTGTGCAGTAGTAATACTGGGTGCCTGGCAATTTACTGGTATTGTGATTGGTCCTTTGGTGGGGGAGAGAGGGGTAAAGTTGGCATTGAATCTGTTGGCCAGTATATTGGCAGTATCTGTTGGTTCGGTATAGGAAGTACCATTGTGCAGTAGCTCAGAGCAAATCTGGGTATTCCCGTGGGGATTCTTTACATAAGTATAGAAGGCCATGTGGCTGTCTTTACTATCTGCTGCAATTCTGTTTTCATAGCTAGCTTTATAGGATTTGATGAGGGATCTCAACTCTTTAAGGCTGATAAGGGAGTTTTTCCTGTCTTGGAACTTTACCTTATTCCGCATCAGTTTCCTCCTACTGTTGTAGAGTTTATGGCAGGGGACCACTAGATTGGCTTACTTTTTTTGGAGGAGAGCATCTTGGTTCTGTTGTGTATGGCGAGATCCATGCATTTGTGTATGTGATTGTACAGTGCATTGGTGTATGATTCGGCGGTCATGCAACTATTCTCCATTTGCATGGGTGCAGTGAAGTTAGCCACCTCTGTTTTTAGGTTTCATGGTGGTTATCTTTGCGGGGGGTGGAGTGGGGTGGGAGGGATGTGAATTTCCAAGGTGATTTGTTGGTGGTTGGATATAACAAGGAAGGCGTTGACTATTGGTGTAGAGCAATGGTCGCCCATGTTAGTAATGACCAGGTCAAGGATGTTGTTACCCCTAGTGGTTGTAAGATCGAGCTGGTCCAGGGCATTGGAATTAATGAAGTCCAGGAAACATTGGGCAAATGTATTGGTACATGAGTAGTTTTCCCAGTTAATGAAGGGGTAGATAAAGTTGTCCAGTATGAGAGTGTTAGGTTGGTTCTCCAGGGTGCTTAGGAACATGGAGTGCGAGTCTTGGGACATAGGCTATGACCTGAATCGCTGTCTTGCCCAGTGTTAGCTGCACCTGAAGTTTCTCTGAGTTATGTTGGGCTACCAGTCTGTGCGCATCCATTATGAATAGGGAAACACCACCACCTTTGGAGCATCAGTCCAAGTTCTGGGGCCAAAAGATGTGGAATGAGTTATAACCTGGTAGTGCGGGAGCACTTTCTGCTGCCTTGAACCAGGTCTCTGTTACAGCACAAATGTCGATGTTCTCCATTTTAAGGAGTGCTTTGAGCAAGTGCATTTTGGGATTTAGACTTCTAGCATTGAGCAGCATGACCCTCAGATTGCATTTGTTTGTAGCTGTTACGGTGGTAATTTGTTTTTTGGAACATCCTAAAAAAGGTACTATAGGGATGGCAAGAACCTTGGCCAGTATCCAGAAGCCCAGGGATGACAGATGCAAGCCATCTCTGGCAAAGCATCAAGGTCGGTCAATCATGTCATCTCAGGCAGACAGATACTGGATCACCTTAGAATGAC
Organism: Protopterus annectens; assembly: GCF_019279795.1. Classification (NCBI taxonomy): domain Eukaryota; kingdom Metazoa; phylum Chordata; order Ceratodontiformes; family Protopteridae; genus Protopterus; species Protopterus annectens. The sequence goes on along the minus strand of NC_056748.1, from coordinate 344,284,168 downwards.
ACCAGAAACTTAGCCAATTGTTGAAATCAATTGTTTTCTCCTTGTACTGTGGTATAATTCTGTGTGATGGTAGGAGGCTGCTCAGTGCTAGGGTTATGCCCGTCTGGGCTACATAATCCGAGAGCTCCTCTGTCTCTTTCATGTAGTCCAGGGATGTACGTCTCAGGTCAGTCACACCCACATGTACATGAGAGAGTCATATTTGTACCTGTTGTTGAGGGACCTGAGTGCATGTGTTATGTGGCAGATCCTGGCACCACTAGAGAGTGGGACATCAGTGTGCCTCACTGTTGAGTCACCTATGACTAGTGTGTTGGACGGGTCTATATTACGTGATTGAATCTTTAGTTAGTTGAGTAACTAAAGCTCGATCACTAAATGTCGAAAATGGAAAACCGCGAATAGCAGTTTCCATACAGGGAAACAATTTGTTTGGCCGTTAAGCGGATTTTGCCCTTTCTACAATGTGGAGCAATCTCGGACTTGGTATATATAGTTAGGGGGGTGTGGGAGGCACAGCCCCCCATTGTGTATGTGAGGGGCGAATGCCCCCACTTAATTTGTGTTTAATTTTGGGACTACGGCATTGTTTCTCTGCGTGGGAACTGCCGTTCACGGTTTTACGTTTTTGATATTTAGTGATCGAGGTTTAGTTGCTCGACTAACTAAAGCTTTGATCATGTAATATAGACACTGTAGGGCATGTTGTTTTGCCTTAGGGGCTTTGGTTTAGTGGCACACTGTTTAGGAGAGTTATGTGTCTCGTGATTAGTGTTTTGTTGTGGTGGTCGAGTGCATTTCTGCCTTGGAGGTCTCTGCTGTTTGGGTAGATTTTTATTGAGCCCATCCACGAACGTGGGTGTGTGGTTTGTTTTTATGTGAAGGAGTGCTGGTGTGTGTTCTGGAGGGCTGTGTGCTCCATGTGGTGTAAGTGTTGACCATCTCCTCTTGACCAGCTATTCCAGTCTTGGCTGGAGAGTACGTGGCTTCCAGTTTGGATATACAAGTGCATCTCTCGCAAGTCTGAGTGTTGGGAGGTTAGAGGAGAGGGTTGTCAGTGTACATGAGGGAGTTGCTACATTGTCTCAGGATGCCCAAGTTCACCAGATTAAAAGGAGAAAGCACAGGGAACTGATCTTTAGACATGACTGAATGGGTGGGCATTAATAATAGGTACTGGAGCTGTTTCCTTGTAGAATGCTTAGTGCTGGTAGCACTTTTGGGTGCTACAATAATTGCTACAAGAAGTCTGATAAAGTACTAGACTTATAAGTAAAAGTGCAGGAGAGGAGTGAACAAGCAGATATAAGGGAAAAATTAAAGAGCAGACTTTTTGGTATCGCTCAGAAGCTTACAGTCCTTGATACCGCAAATCTGTAGGCTAGATAGGCTAGCTAGTGCTTACCACTCAAATTGATAACCTGGAAGGCTTCCTTCCAACACAGAAAGGCTTGGGGGCTCAGAAGCTTACAAACAGTCTTGGATACAGAAAACCTGTATCTGGACTTGACTAGTTACAGGAAAGGTGGGAAACAAGTGCAAATGCAGGCTTTTAAACCTGAAAGTTTAAAGAGATGGAAAAAACTGACCATACGGCCAATAAACTGCAATTTCTGGGCCAGAAACCACTCCTTTTGTGGTAGGCTACCTAGTGTTTACCACTCCTACTTGATAAGCTAGAAGGCTTTCCTCCGCACAGAAAGGTCTGCAGGGAGGGTTCAGAAGCTTACAAGCAGTCCTGGATACATCAAATCTGTATCTGGACTAGACTGGTTACAGGAAAGGTGGGAAATAACATCGCTAATGCAGGCTTTTAAACCAGAAAGTTGAAAGATGGAAAAACTGCCCAAACTGACAAACTACAATTTCTGAGCCAGAAACCACTCCTTTTGTGGTAGATAGATGCTTAGTGACATTATGATTCTGTTGACAAGTTTGTAGGTAAGAGGTACTGGGTGCCATGTGGAAGATCACCAAAGTGAAAAGCAATGTCATTGGACTGATGGCAGAACAGATTGCCACTAGTAAGGAGGTAACTCCAGAGAAAGAGAAGTTGTACCATTTCAAGACAACCTTGGGGCAATGTAAGAGCACAAGTAGCTAGAAAATTCTTTACAAAGATGGCCTAAAATGAAGAAGTAAAGGGGCCCTATACATGAGCATTGTTGGTCCTGATTTTACTGAGCAGGTTGGCAGAGCATCTGGAGTCCTGTATACATATATGCATATATCTATATATGCATATATCTATGTGTGTGTGTGAATGCATATATTTATATATGTTTATATATTTATTTATTTAACAGGTGGTTTTCACAAGTATTTACATAATACACTTTTGGAAATAAAAAGTCTAAAGATGGTGGGGGTCATTAGGTAAGATTAATTGACCATTACTCATTGAACCTGGCTAGATGGAGACAGTAATATAAGGAAACACTTTTTCAGGTTAAGACAAGCCAAAACTGAAGCCTGACTAAGTGTAGATGGAGCAGAGGTTTAACACGAACTCCCCAGAAATGGACTAGATGCCCAGGAGGCTCAGGCAGTGGGACTCTGGTCCAGTAGCAGGTAGTGAATGTTAAAGGAGAGAAGACTACACATACTGCTGTTAGAATGAGAAAGGGATATTTTAATAATGTCTCCTTATAGCCAGACTCAAGGGAAGTGGAGGCAGTCATATCAGCTGGAGGAATAAATGCTGGTAGGCCCAACTAAATCTGGGTTATGAGATGAAGAGTAAAGGTAGATAGATGAAGAAGGGATGAAAAAGCCAAGATATAAAAAAAAAAAAAAAAAAGGATTGTCCCATTTACCTCCAAGGAAAAAAAGAAGGAAAGTATGAAAGGGATAAGAAGACTGAACGTGAACAGAAGGTGAAAAGCAGATGAAGGAGGAGAAATACAAGTAATGACAGCTGTTCAAAGCTGCAGTGTTCTGCGATATTGGAAAAAGATAAGTGCTTATTTTCAACTGCTTCTGCACTTCTGTTTTACTGTATATCTGTGTAATCTGTGAAACTGTTTTTAGTGTAGTGAAATCTATTGTCTGAAGAGGCCTAGCTGTTTTCCTTGTGGCAGAAGGAATCAGTCTAGTTTGATCTAGCTAAAGGTATTCCAGCAACACTGTTATTTTTGATTGGATAATTGGGCTGGTTTCTGTTTCTCTGCCTTTAATGGCCAGTGTTTTAAACCAGTTGTACTTATTTGTTCAAGCTGTTCAAAGCTGCAGTGCTCTGCTGTGATACTGGAAAAAGATAAGTGCTTATTTTCAACTGTTTCTGCACTTCTGTTTTACTGTATATTTGTATAACTATACTTTTTTGTCTTAACCACTCACCCAGCTGTTGTGGTGGTCATAAATCTTGGTGGGTTTGAGTTGCCCACCTCTTGTATAAAGATGATACTGGAAACTCCCCCAAGTCACATTACATCAGCTCATTCTACTGTTTATAGTGAGAACTTAGTAAAGGCCCACCCCTTTAGCTTCTGAACCATAAATTATCTCATTATCTTCTGTCTCTTTACTTTCTACTAAAAAACAAAAACAAAACAAAGAAAAAACCTGCACCTCATTCTGCTTCATTTTG